>NC_033797.1:98257869-98259184 GCF_001876935.1 Asparagus officinalis | reverse complement strand
CTTTCCCGAGACACCCCGGGTGTCCCAACTTAGCCTGAGACGCTCCGTTGCGTATGGTTGATTGTTCTCACCGTAGATTCTTCGTCCGAACTCGGATTTGAATGATTCAAAGTGCGTTGGAAGCTTGACGAAGAGTTCGATCCGTTCCGGTGGTTGGATTATCTGTAGAGTGATCGAGACATGAAGGGCATTGTCCTTTTTGTGAACATCGCCGGGTTCCCGATTGGTCCGGGTCTTCGTTGTTCCGAAATCCTATCAACTCACGTAGTTCGTCAATTCACTTCAATCGTTCATCGACGTCAATTGGACTCTGTGGATCGGATAGTGATGTTCATCGTCGCTCTTTAACACTGAACCGTTCGTGGAGACCTATAGGCAATTTTTGATGTCTACAGATACCCCCTCCAAAGCGTTCCGGACTGACTCGTTTCTTTTATAGAAGAGGCTAGAATACTTTGGATGTGATTGGTCTAGCCTTCAGTCGGCGTAAGGACCTGTAGTTAGCTTCAACTCTTGGCTCTTTCGATTTTCGGTCTATTCGATGCTTTGACGAATAGCCGAAGTTCTTCCGGCGCTGCGTTTATCGTTTAGCCGTCGTCGGAGTCTCGAGTCTACGGCTGATGAATTGAGTTTGGCTCGTGTCATTGAGTTGACTTTAAACTACCTCCGTCACATTTGTTGACTTAGGGTTTCGGATCACCGTGTGTTGACTTTTTGTCGCAACGCGCTGACTGGCGTTGACCTAGGGTTACGCGTTGACCGGCGTTGACCCTAGGGTTTCGAATCGTCAAGTGTTGACTCTGGTTGCAACGCGTTGCCTGGCGTTGACCTAGGGTTACGCGTTGTCAAACGTTGACTTTTGTTGCAACGCGTTGACTGGCGTTGACCTAGGGTTACGCGTTGACCGGCGTTGACCCTTAGGGTTTTGAATCGTCAAACATTGACTCTGGTTGCAACGCGTTGACTGGCGTTGACCTAGGGTTACGCGTTGACCGGAGTTGACCCTTAGGGTTTTGAATCGTCAAACGTTGACTCTGGTTGCAACGCGTTGACTAGCGTTGACCTAGGGCTACGCGTTGACCGGCGTTGACCCTTAGGGTTTTGAATCGTCAAACGTTGACTTTGGTTGCAACGCGTTGACTGGCATTGACCTAGGGTTACGCGTTGACCGGCGTTGACCCTTAGGGTTTTGAATCGTCAAACGTTGACTCTGGTTGCAACGCGTTGACTGGCGTTGATCTAGGGCTACGCGTTGACCGGCGTCGACCCTAGGGTTTCGAATCGTCAAACGTTGACTTTGGTCGCAACGCGTTGA
>NC_033797.1:98255275-98256869 GCF_001876935.1 Asparagus officinalis | reverse complement strand
ATTTGTGATAGGTGGTAGCTTGATCTTGTTACCTTTAAGGAGGGATTCGAAGATGGCTGGAACGTCTTCATCCTTGGAAAAGTACTCTTTTTGGAGTCTCGGACCCGAAGTCTTTTGCTGCCTTCGGGATTGCTGTTGTGACGCTTGATTAGCACCACCAGCAGCTGTAGGTGCCTTGCCCTTACCACGAGAGGCGAAGTTTGAGTCCAGCGGATTAACCGTCGGTTGGTTCCTCTCGGCCTTCTTCCTTCTAAGGAATCGCTCAGCCTGCTCCCCTCGGACCTTCAGATCCTTCCAAGTGTCAGACGGTGCTGTCCCCATTGCTTCCAATACGTCTAAGGACAGATTATTATGGCAGGTCTGGAGAATGAATTCCTCGGTGATCGGGTCCCGACAATTCATCGCTTTGTTCCGGAACCTCTTGACGAAGGTGTCGACTAACTCCCCGTCCTTCTGCTTCTCATCGAGCAATGATCCGATAGATATCTCGGTGTCGTCATCGAAGAAGTTAGCGAGGAATTTTGTCTCCATAGCTGTTCACGCTTCCTGGCTTGAGGCGGCGGTACCAATCGAAGGCGGCTCCGCGAAGAGTGCCGACGAATGACCGCACCATCAGAGGCTCATTGCCGGAAATAATACCCAGGTGCGATTTGAAATAAATCAAATGCTGAGTGGGGGAACCCTTCCCATCAAACGGCGTAAAGTTAATTAGACTAAACTTCGCCGGATAGGGGATTGATTCCCATTCTCGTGGGTATGGACAGGGAATGCATGTTTTCTTCGTCTCTTGAACGGAGATCAATGTGTTGATTTTGCTCTCGAGATCTTTGATCTTCAAGTCTTCACTTGTATCCTCGTTGGCATCCTCGTTACCACCCCCCGCATTGTCAGGAGGGTTATTGGCATCGTGAGCATTCGTATCTTCGTCCTCCTGATGGGCTTGGTTGCGACGACTCGGCTCGCCTTGCTGGTTCGCCAATGCTTGGATTTGTTGGTCATGCATTTCTCTCATGTTCTGCATGGTCATCTGCATCTCGAACCTGAAAGTTTCCTGCTGTTTAGCCAAAGCGTCTTCAATCATCTTGGCAATTTGCTCCGCACCTATCATCAGTGACTCACGGGGTTCCCCCTCACTGGACACTGTATTATCTGATGCGATTGCGGAGCAGGTATCCGACTCTTCACCTTCTGAAGGTACTCTTGTCCGAACCCTACCATAGGTTCCTCGTGCGATTGCTCCAGACTGCAGACGGGTTAGACGCCGGGATGCTTTCAGAATCGACTCGAGATTATCCCGTGATGGGGTCTCTCTGCTTGTCATATTAGCGGTGACCCTCGGGAATTCTTCATCTTCAACCACCGTCCTTCTTTGCCGAAAACGCCTATGCCTTGGTTTTGGCATTTTGGTACTAAGTCTCTCGAAAATTGAAACTCTTTCGGGGACTGCCTTAATGCAGTTGCATTCAGACAATACCGCCCGAATGAGTTTAGAACAGGGGCATTGAGTTTTCTGTTCTCGAGGACTCCTTTTCCTGGTTCTGTTCGTACTCCCAGCACGATAATACAACTCGTCATCTTGACAGTCGGAGTAACC
>NC_033797.1:98252416-98254275 GCF_001876935.1 Asparagus officinalis | reverse complement strand
GAGGCGTTGGATTTGAATCTCAAACCTCCTGCCATTCACTCTCATCCTTCGTCATTGGCTCCGCTTTTTAAGAAAGAGCATGTTAGGCGTAAAATATGACGGCTGATCCTTTCAGCTGCTGGCATTGCTGAGTGCACTATTTCTGAGTCCCAAAATGGGTCGAAATTCCTATCACCAAAGCTAAGGGCTCAAAGCCGTCCGCTCGCATGCAGACAGTTCTGATTAGAAAAGGACTAAAAAATTACATACAAACATCCTCTAGATTTTCTTATCTAACTTTAATCTTCCAACAAAGATATTGGTTTGGGTATAGATTAGGGGTGCATTCGGTCCGGATACAACTCAGATATGATGTCTACCATATCCATATCTGCTTACCCATCTCGGATACGGATACAGATACCGATATGTCTCGGTAAGAAGAATTCATATCCATATCCACTAAAATCGGATACGGGTTACAGAAATAAATGCAGATATATAAGCATATATGCATGCAGATACAAAACGGATATGAGAAAACTAAATAGTATTCAGAAAAACATAGCTTATGTGATACAAAAGAGTTCGTTAATACGTTCATTATAACTGAAAAGTTAAGATTAGACATCTTGATCATCAAAATTAACCACAAATTCATAATCTAAGAATCAAAACTATCGTAAGAATATGACTAATATGTATTCAGATATTTCGGATACAGATACAGATATTTCACTACAGAATCATATCCGTAACCATATCTGTAATGATCGTGAACTTTCGATACTAGTTAAAATAATTTTTTAGAATTTTAAAATATTTAATTATTATTTTTAAAAGAGTATTTGTATTTTTCTCAACTTTCTAGAATTTTCTACGATTTAAAAGTCCAAATTTTATATTTATATAAATGATTTTAATATTTATAAATTAATTTAGTGTAGTAAAACTTTTTGGAGTTAATCTGTTGTGTTATCGATACTATTATGTAACATTTTAAATAATACGTTGTATTATTGTTACTATTATGTATTATTTTGTGTATTATGTTGTATTATTAATTACTTATTATTTGTATAATTTATTGTATTATTTCTACTATTGCATATTATCTGTTGTATTAATACAACTAGTACGTTTTATTGTGTAGATAATTATCCCGTAATTATTAGATTTTAAATGTAAGTAAATATATTTTTTATTAATTATTCTCGTTTAATTGTACAATTTGTTGTATTAATTCTATTATTACGTATTATCAGTTGTATTAGTACAACTGGTACATTTTATTTTGTAGAATATTTTCCCATAATTATTTAATTTAATATGTAATTATTAATATTTTATTTTGTATAATTTGTTGTATTATTTCTACTATTGCATATTATCTATTGTATTAATATAACTGGTACGTTTTATTATTTAGATAATTAACTATTGTATATTATCTGTTGTATTAATATAACCGGTACGTTTTATTATGTAGATAATTATCCCATAATTATTTGATTTTAAATGTCAGTAAATATATTTTTTATTAATTATTCTCGTTTAATTGTACAATTTGTTATATTAATTCTATAATTGCGTATTAACAGTTGTATTAGTACAACTGGTACATTTTATTTTGTAGAATATTTTCCTATAATTATTTAATTTAATATGTAATTATTATTATTTTATTTATTTTTCTCAAAACCCTAATTTTATTTTTTATATATGTATATATAGTTTCTTTCTCTCTCTTCTCCTCTGCTTTTTCATGTCTTCAGCTCCTTCTTCTTTCTCTCTCTTCTCTCTTCTCTCTCCTTCTCCTCTCCTCTCAGACAACCGCAGCCCACGACCTCCTCTTTTATCTCCCCTGTAGCCCTCGTCAT
>NC_033797.1:98249382-98251416 GCF_001876935.1 Asparagus officinalis | reverse complement strand
CGAAGGCAAAACAACTCAGCCAGGAGTTGTGTCTCGCCCACACAATGAGTGGCTCGGTCATTGTAAGCCTACACCATGAGTGGCTTGGCTATTGAATGGTGTAAGTCTCTTCGTCAGCTTTCTAACGCATCTTGAATCATCTCATTCCGATATCGGACGAGAGAGTTGGAGCCAAAATACCCGAGGACGAACGAAGGCAAAACAACTCAGCCAGGAGTTGTGTCTCGCCCACACAATGAGTGGCTCGGACATTGTAAGCCCACACCATGAGTGGCTTGGCCATTGAAAGTTGTAAGTCTCTTTGTGAGCTTTCTAACGCATCTTGAATCATCTCATTCCGAGATCGGACGAGAGAGTTAGAGCCAAAATACCCGAGGACGTACGAAGGCAAAACAACTCAGCCAGGAGTTGTGCCTCGCCCACACAATGAGTGGTTCGGCCATTGTAAGCTCACACCATGAGTGGTTCGTCTATAGAAAGTTGTAAGTCTCTTCGTCAGCTTTCTAACGCATCTTGAATCATCTCATTCCGAGATCGGACGAGAGAGTTAGAGCCAAAATACCCGAGGACGTACGAAGGCAAAACAACTCAGCCAGGAGTTGTGTCTCGCCCACACAATGAGTGGCTCGGCCATTATAAGCCCACACCATGAGTTGCTCGGCCATTGAAAGTTGTAAGTCTCTTCGTCAGCTTTCTAACGCATCTTTAATCATCTCATTCCGAGATCGGACGAGAGAGTTAGAGCCAAAATACCCGAGGACGTACGAAGGCAAAACAACTCAGCCAGGAGTTGTGTCTCGCCCACACAATGAGTGGTTCGACCATTGTAAGCCCACACCATGAGTGGCTTGATTTAAAGTTGTAAGTCTCTTTGTGAGCTTTCTAACGCATCTTGAATCATCTCATTCCAAGATCGGACGAGAGAGTTAGAGCCAAAATACCCGAGGACGTACGAAGGCAAAACAACTCAGCCAGGAGTTGTGTCTCGCCCACACAATGAGTGGCTCGGCCATTGTAAGCCCACACCATTAGTGGCTTGGCTATTGAAAGTTGTAAGTCTCTTCGTCAGCTTTCTAACGGATCTTGAATCATCTCATTCCGAGATCGGACGAGAGAGTTGGAGCCAAAATACCCGAGGACGTACGAAGGCAAAACAACTCAGCCAGGAGTTGTGTCTCGCCCACACAATGAGTGGCTCGGCCATTGTAAGCCCACACCATGAGAGGGTCGGCCATTGAAAGTTGTAAGTCTCTTCGTCATCTTTCTAACACATCTTGAATCATCTCATTCCGATATCGAACGAGAGAGTTGGAGCCAAAATACCCGAGGACGTACGAAGGCAAAACAACTCAGCCAGGAGTTGTGTCTCGCCCACACAATGAGTGGCTCGGCCATTGTAAGACAACACCATGAGTGGCTCGGTGAGCTTTCTAACGCATCTTGAATTATCTCATTCCGAGATCGGACGAGAGAGTTAGAGCCAAAATACCCGAGGACGTACGAAGGCAAAACAACTCAGCCAGGAGTTGTGTCTCGCCCACACAATGAGTGGCTCGGCAATTGGAAGCCCACACCATGAGTGTTTTAGCCATTTAAAGTTGTAAGTCTCTTTGTCAGCTTTCTAACGCATCTTGAATCATCTCATTCCGAGATCGGACGAGAGAGTTAGAGCCAAAATACCCGAGGACGTACGAAGGCAAAACAACTCAGCCAGGAGTTGTGTCTCGCCCACACAATGAGTGGCTCGGCCATTGTAAGCCTACACCATGAGTGGCTTGGCCATTGAAAGTTGTAAGTCTCTTCGTCAGCTTTCTAACGCATCTTGAATCATCTCATTCAGAGATCGGACGAGAGAGTTGGAGCCAAAATACCCGAGGACGTACGAAGGCAAAACAACTCAGCCAGGAGTTGTGTCTCGCCCACACAGTGAGTGGCTCGGCCATTGTAAGACAACACCATGAGTGGCTCGGCTATTCAAAGTTGTAAGTCTCTTCGTCAGCTTTCTAACGCATCTTTAATCATCTCATTCCGAGA
>NC_033797.1:98246316-98248382 GCF_001876935.1 Asparagus officinalis | reverse complement strand
TGAGGTGATTTAAGATTTGTTGGAAAGATCTTGAAGAGACCTACAACTTTGGTCTTTTGAGTTTTTCCATATTCTAATTGTTAAGGGGTGAAAATGAAATATTTTAAGACTCACTCAATATCTATAAACTCTAATGGCTAACATAGGGGATTTCTATTGTTAACCAACACACTACGCATGTGTTAGTGTGTTCTAACACTATGTGTGTGCATGTGTGTGAGTGATCAAGGCTTATACAAATTTCTAAGTAAAGAAAAATATAAAATTACATTTTGACAATAAAGTATATCTTCTTCTTTGCTTCATTTTGCCTTGAACTCATCTATGTCTTGAGTATCTCTTTGAATATAATTATTGATATAGCTCTCATACTGCAAAAAAAATGTTAGCACATAATACACACAACATATAATATTTGTTATCATCAAAACAAACTAATCTTAGGGTCAAGATTCCTAACAGTGTCGACTTAGGAAAGTCGGCTTGATGAATCGGTGGGGGCCGAGGCCTTTGAGATTGTGCCTTGGGTTTATCCCTTGATAAAGAGCCATGATGATTGAGTTGCACTGGAGGATTCGACCATATGTTTTGACTTGGGCTTACCTTGATAAAGAGCCAAGGGTTTGTTTATCTGACTAAGGAGTCATATGCCTAGAACTCTTGAGAGTTGACTAGAGCTTTCCTTCCCCAAAGGCCGAGAGGCGACTGTGGGAGTCGGCCAAAGAGTTGAGTTTGTTTTGCTAGGATTCTCATTGTATTATTTTACAAATATCTATATCTTGGGTGAGTGAACACTATAACAGTTGACCACTTTCACTTGGAGTCAGCTTTCAGTCAATTTCGAGAGAAATAAGATATGCTCTATTTAATACATACTTGCTGAGGATGAGAACCTGAGGAGTCTTTATCTTAGAGACGTGGCTTGCCATCATCGGCCACCATTGTTAGCTTCGCTATTCATGGCTGATGTCATTCATAATTTGAACCGTCTTTTTAGGAGACTAAGTGTCATGGATATAAGGGAGGATCTCTCACTTTTCAAGTATTGTGACGCGAGGCATTAAATGAGGGTGACGCTTCGTGTTAAGAATGAACTGCTTCTGACTTCGAGGTGGATCTGGCCGAGGCATTAAATGAGGGTGACGCTTCGTGTTAAGAATGAACTGCTTCTGACTTCGAGGTGGATCTGGCCTGGTCGCTTCAAAAATCACAACGTCCTTTGACATTCCTCTATACTCTTCCTTGAAAGCTTATAAATAGCCTCTTGATGCCAAGATTTCTCTTTTATGAACCTTTGCTCTAAAAAATTACTGACATTCCTCTAAGCTTTCAAGAGAAAAAGTCTTTCATCTTTTATGAACCTTTGCTCTAAAAAATTACTGACATTCCTCTAAGCTTTCAAGAGAAAAAGTCTTTCATGGCCTCTAAAATTTCAAACTCTGGCCGTAATGAGGATAATCTCGCTATTCTTCTACTTATCCGCTCAACGATTCATATGGACAATCTGGTGGGGTTGTATGATTAATACAATATCCCTCGGACTCTCACATTGTCGGCGCCAGAGATGAGCGAGCCAGTGTATTGCCATGGTGAGGGTCGAGTATCACTGTACTTGGCCCACTTAGAGCATGGTTCACGGCTGCCCTTACACCCTTTTATTAAGGAGGTGCATGTCACTCTTGGAGTCTCTCCTTCCCAGTTCTATCCGAATGTAATGGGGGTTCTCATAGCTTTCATCATCATTTGCCATCGTGTTGGAGTCCAACCAAGCTTGAGATTGCTTGGGCATTTGATTAGCGTGGGGTCTATTGAGAAGGACCCACATTATTCTTTCCATTATCGTGTAGATTTCTAGCTTGTTTCTGATTCTTTGGAGTTGGATGAGGAGTGGAGGAGATAATTCATGTGGGTCTATGGCGGTGACAGCATCTTCACCTGCTTGGACTGGCCGGAGGTGAATGAAGATGCTTTGAGGCCAGTTACCCTTAGTGATTCCGAGATGATTGATCTGGAAAAGATCCATTCTTATGTCAGGCCACAAGAGAGCGAGGCTCAGTTTGATGATA
>NC_033797.1:98242516-98245316 GCF_001876935.1 Asparagus officinalis | reverse complement strand
TTCATTATCATATCTACAATCATTTCCCAAAGTTTTACAATTTTTAGAATTTATTGATATTTTTAAATAGGGTTTTAAAATCAAAAAACTGCTTTAAACCTGAATATTTCATATGTCAGTTTGTGGTCAACTACCACGATCGACCGCCCCTGAGTCCAGAGACTCAGTATGTTTCTTGATGGCTCGCGGTCGACCATAACGGTCGACCGGATGCAGTCCAGAGAGTTTCACGGTCGACCGTCTGTTATCCAGAGCCAAACCCTGGCCTTTTTGCTGCTCACGGTCGACCGCGCGATTCTCACGGTCGACCACTAAACAGTCAAATCTGCTTTAACGGCTCTTTTCCTGAGCTGTTTTCTATGGGCCTTTTGGTCTTTTGTTTAGGGTTTTTAGCTGAGGTTTTGGGAGGCTATAAATCCCCATTGCTCTCTTCTTTCAGCTGCAACAATGAGAGTGTTTTAAACAAGTTTATGAAAGTTTTAAACAAGAGTTTATGTTTGGGTTAAGTTTGTTTTAAAAGTTTTTAAGCAATTGAGAGTTTAATTTTGAAATTAATTTTACAAGAGCCTAGAGAGCATCATTTCCACTTCGCGCGCCGTGCCTTGCCGCAGCTTCAAATGCCATCTCTCTCTCACTCCTTGTCCATTTATGTGTGACAGAAGTTTTTCTAAACTCAATCTATCTTATACTTTTAAAAATATTGCTTTGATCTATTCATTCTATTGAAGCCTGAGTATTTGATAATTGAAGTTTAAGGTTAGTTAATTTCACTCATTGTTTACACACACGCCACTTGAGCTTATTGTATCTTTATTGTACTTAGTATAAGTTTGGGTTGTGCCGCGGAGGCTGTGTAACAAGTTTTGAGAGTTATGGCTACATTGATTCTCATCTATTGCCTAAAGGCAACATATTTTTATTATATTATTAGTGTTTAGTAAAGTTTTCGGGTGCCCAGGTAGCAAGAAACGAGGTGCTTGAGGACCGACTACGGGTGAACGCTTGCATCGGATAGAGCGTTGAAAACCAAACATTAAATGAGTCGCATCCTAAACGGTTGATCGCGCGCTGCAACGTTGCAAACACACCGACATGCCAGTGACTCGAATGTAATATTAAACGGGTTAATGTCGACCCTGCGTGAGCGCTAGAAAACTCTGGTATGTGATGAGATGGAGGATCTTCCTCGAGCGTGGCGAGGAGCCAGAGAGCGGTTAGGTCGTGGCGGACCACAAACTTTCGCTGAAACATATCATTTGCTTTGAGATGTGCATTAGGCGACACTTATTTCCGGATTCAGGTATTCATATCCTTTTTATTGCGTTGAACGGGAAAGGGGGGCGCGGTGGGTTCGTCTTTCTTATAGGCGCTAGCAATTACTTTGTGTTAAGCTGCGGGCGGGGGGGGGCACGCATTTTTTTAGCGGGAGGTCTTTACCGTGAGGGGAGGCCGTTATTCTTCAAGCGGGTTGCCATTTGTGTATTTTGCTGCTTTGTATATTTTTACCCTCTATCTAGTTTACCATGTTTATTTCGCCCTTGCATTAGTTTAATATATCCTTGATTATCTATTTTCATCAGGTATAGCCTCTTGTGCTAGGATATATCTCTTTGCTTTTTTTTCCGATTACTGTAGTATTCTTTGCCTCAGTATCCAGCTATGTGGTATATCGTGGATCTTACAAGAATAATATGTTGCAATTAGTATGTATAATTGCGCATAAAATCAGATTAGCGATTAGCATAGAGGACCCTAGATCGACCCCCCCCCCTTAGGGTCTAACAAGGAGTTCATCCCTACTACTAAACAACTTTCCATCCTAAGAACGATATGTCCAGAAGTTTATGCAACTTTCTTGGAGTTGATGTGCCATTTTCAGATCTGTGCTCAAGTGGTGGAGTTACGTGGAGGAGGTATTATGCAAACTGCCTAGGCAGACTATCTCTTCCATAACTTAGGTCAGAAGGATGTGACGGTGACCCACCTTACTGTAAGTTCTTCTAAGAGCATCAAAGCCCGCATTAAGGCTCCTAATGTTGGCTATAGAAATGAGCATCCAGAGGATGGATTTAAAGCCGGTACTGAATTCGAGAGTTTCCACTATCAAGTTGCGACTCCCATTTCTGACACTGCTCTTCTTGCTGGTTTCCAGATGATTTGGTTGAAGCGGTGTGTCGTGACATCGAAGCTGGTTGAGTCCATCTTGGCTGAAATAGTATACCCAATCGTTCTCGTGGCCCATGGAAGACCTTTAAGTCTTCTTTCTATAATAGTAAGCTATTTGCAACGGGGCTTGCGGGATCTAACTTCTGAGTTCCTTATTGTTAAAGAGATGAATGTTGCTGGGAGGAAAGTTTGGAAGACTCCTCAACCCCGTGTACCAGTGCCCTACACTTATTTAGTGGCCTGGTTCGTGTTACATTGTCCCTCGCTAATGACGGGGATCATGCAAGATAGTGAGACCTTTTTTCCCTTTGTGCAGAGGCTTGAGTCAGCCACATAGATGACAATGTATATAGTCCGGGCCAGACAACTATTGTCCTTAGAGGACAATTATGAGGTTTTTTGTTGTTGCCCTTATTTTGAGGGGCCTGAAAAGGAAGGCACCAAATTTGCAGACATGGTTTTTTTTTTTTTGAGGCCCTTATTTTGATGGGCCAGACAACTCTTGTCCTTAGTGAGTCCTTCTCGTTTTGCTCGACAATTTGGGTATGACCAACTTTATGTTGGTAACCCTAATCCGCAATTAGCCCAAATCAGAAATTTGTATGAGGGGGCTCGCGCTTGGTTTTTCTTCTTT
>NC_033797.1:98240379-98241516 GCF_001876935.1 Asparagus officinalis | reverse complement strand
GTCGACTCATGATATAATGAGTCGACTCAGCAGAGACTAAATAACAACAGGACTCGATTTCGTGAGTCGTCTCATGACAGTCATGGGTCGACTCATGGACTAGAAACTGCATACTATGACTCTGCTACATATGATTTGAAATCTTGCACACTCAACCTCATTACTGATGTACATATACATGCTCAAAAATCTACGGGGTCTTACATTAGGAATTTACAATACGAGCATAGGTATGTCAACTATCCTGTTAGCTTGCATTATAAATAGCTAACTACCAAAACCAAAAGCTACAATGTGGAGCAATAACTCCATTTCTAACTATAATATCAATGATCTGACATAAGTCATAAATATTTAGCTTACATTATAAATAGCTAACTACCAAAACCAAAAGCTACAACATGGAGAAATAACTCTATTTCCAACTATAATATCAATGACCTGACATAAGTCAAAAATATATACCCAACTCATGGGTTGCAACAGATAAAGGTCCAATACATGAACGATAATAGCTTAAAGTCTAACACGAGGACTGTAGTGGATTATAGTCCAACACGAGGACTTCAATAGATTATAGTCCAACACGAGGACTTCAATAGCTTATAGTCCAACACGAGGACTTCAATAGCTTATAGTCCAACACAAGGACTTCAACATGTAAATGATGTCAGAACTAACATATATAATATTTATTCTCATGCCTCGGTGAGTAAAATCTAATTTCATGATAGTAGTCAACTCATGTACACAATTCTCAGTGTAAAACAATCCCATGAAGCCAAAGTGTCTCGATAACCACACAAACAGATAAAATAACATGACTATTGTAGGCATATAAAATTGCTTATAGGTCCCTTAACACAGCTTGACACGGTGATTCAACAAACCAACGAACCATCGAGGCGACGAGGTTAAACACCAAGGCGGATTTACTGCCAAATCGGGATCCGGACTTCCAAATCAGAGTTCAGATCAACGACGAAGTGGATTTACTGCCAAATCGGGATCCGGACTTCCAAATCAGAGTTCAGATCAACGACGAAGCGGATTTATTGCCAAATCAGGATCCGGACACCAAATCAGAGTCCAGATCAACAATAAAACTTGGATAAACCGCGAAACCGGACAACGGAC
>NC_033797.1:98239397-98239599 GCF_001876935.1 Asparagus officinalis | reverse complement strand
GCCAAAGTTGCGTCGGGTGAAGTTCCGCCGACCTCCAACCAGGTCAACCCTGTTCTCACCAATGCCTCCACCGTTGAGGGCGTTGTGACTCTCTCGAAGAGAGCCCGCCAGAGGCGACGTCAACGTTTTGCGTGGCAACTCGCAAAGGCGATGGAGTCCACCGACAGAGTCCGCTATCACGCGGATCTGAAGAACAGGAGAG
>NC_033797.1:98235768-98238397 GCF_001876935.1 Asparagus officinalis | reverse complement strand
GTTGCTAAGCTCGACTGGGGTGGTTCTTGCTGAGGAGTCGCTGCTTGTATAAGTGGCTGCTCAGCGGGAGGAGTTTTAGTAACGGTCTTGAAAGTGGGTGAACCTGCATTCAAAAATGGTCAGAATGTAGATGCAGAGAAATTCAAAATAAATTAGCCTTACCGGTGACAGAAAAATGCACAAGAGTGGACGCTTTATCTGATGTGGTCTTGGGGACATCATCAAAAGTGGTGATATCGTCTATAGAATCATGTTCTTCTTTCCCATCACCACCACCTATGTCAATCTCAGCGCCGTCATCCCTATCCTCTATAGAAAAAGCTTCATAATCTACCCTTTCTTCGTCATCATGCTCAAAAGAACTAATGGCCACAACCGGTTTAACCAAGAGCCTTGTTGTCGGGCTAACCCTTGACTCACCAACCTGCGGTATTAATATAGAAGGAGAGGGAGATTTTTGCTCCTCGTGCTCCCTTGGTGCTGATACCGTAGCTTGGGGAGAGCCCACTACCAGCCTCGATTTAGCATCAGCAGCCATCATTTTTTCTTCTTCCCCTTCAGGAGGATGATAAGAAGAAGCTTCACTAGACAAAGCAGGGCCACTTGAACGAAGCCCAGGCCTATACGAAAGTCGCGTAATTGAAGGCTCTTGATGTTCTTCTTCTTCTAGAGCCTTGAAAGCATCGGCCATCAATTTTGGCTTCCGCTAACCTTTAGTAGGAAGGGACTCGATCATCAGCTTTTGGCGATTCCGTTTCTAACACTAGCCAACCACTTCTGTCGTTAGAGCTCTTTTCCCGGTAGCTCTTATTGAAGGAGCATTAGCCCCTTTGGGTTCTTTCACCTGAATAGGCTCAGCTGCTTGTTCCTCTTCTGATTCAGCAGACAGGTCCTCGAAAGACAAGTACTTGTCAATTCCTCTCAGACAAGACATCTTAGATCCCCTCCTTGAAGCATACATATGTCTGATCTCTTTCAGACAAGACGTATTTAAGTTGTATTCCAGATTCCGAGAGGCAACAGAATACCAATTGTAGAAGCCTATAGAGGTATAAGAATTGGGTGACTTGTGGGGAAGCTTGAAAATGGCTTTTGTACAACCGGCCACTGAATAGTACCAAGCCCTGGCTCCCTTATACAGATTCCCACGATTGTAAGCTGAGGTTGAGGATTCCTGACATATAGCTAGTCATATCCAAATTGACGAGCAAATCTATATGGCTGATAGGGCTTAATGAAGCACTTGCCACCCTGCCTGAAAATCAAGTAGCCTGGCCTTATATTAAGGAGTCAACGAAAAACACCCCCACTCAACTGAGTGAATCCGTCAGGGCCTGCTATATCCCGAAATGTTACTCCATATACCCCTCCTTCCAAATCAAGGAAGCAATGAAAAATATGATAATGGGTGTTGCTCTCCTTTCCCTAAGATGCACCTTGAGTCATCAAAGCCTTAACTAATTCAGTGGGGCTCGGCTGGCCCGGTCGCCCTACGCTATTGGCGCTTCCAAAGGCAAAGCTCTCATCTTTTGTGACCAGCAAACGGAGGCTCTTTGATGACCTTTCGTTTTGAAGCAGGGGTGCCTTTTTTTCTCTAAAGACGGAGGCTCTGAAGTGGCCGAACACTCGACCCAGCAGGCGAACATGCCGGGCTCCGGCTTCGCGCACTTGCAGACTCCTTGTTAAGATCTGACGAATTCTGACCACTTTGCAGATTCCAGTCATTGCACGAGTGGGATGAATGAGTCACCTTGAGGAGAATCCGCACTCATCAATGAGGGACAATGAGACACATACCATCTTATTAAATAAGTACATGGCATTGGTACTCGAGGGTTGGGAGTCTTAAAAGTTTTACCCTTCTTAGATTCTACTTCTGGGACTTAGAGAAAATCCAAATCCAACTACCTCAGCCTACTCTGTAGACAGCACACCATGGCAGAAAGGAGATTCAACAGCTTCCCATGAGCCAAAAGAACCGTGGGATAGATCACCTCTACAACCAGGGCGTTTAATCGGCCTAGTAGGGATGACACAACGCTTCAACCATAACATTAAGAATCCTGCCAACAACGTAGTGTCAGTGATGGGGATCTGAGCTTGATAATGAAAGCTCTCAAACTCTGTGTAAGCAGGAAAAATATCCTCTCTAGCTTCATTTGTATAGTGCGAGGTAGCAATGTCAATCCGAGCCTGGATCTCCTCCGGAGTACTGGCAGCTAACCTAGTCACTTGGGCTTCTTTCTTCGTCAGATTCTAAAACAAGTACTCCATCCAAGAGACTTGTTTCACACCACATCCTTAGGCCCCTTTTAGTTGAGTACAGATATGGAAGTGGCACATAACTTCCCAAAGTGTGGAATAGACTTCAGTGCTTGTCTTCCTCAGAATCTTCAGTTCTATTGAGCCAGGAATGAATTCTTCATAAGGTAAATCCCCAAAAGGAAAACCTGAGATGTCATACATCTCATGGAGAGCGAAACCTAATTCCCCAACTGGTGTAAAGAAGGTACAGGTCTCAGGATTGTATGGCTCCAAGATGGAGAAGAAATGGTAGTGACTTTGGGCAATCCCGCACTTGGTGGCCATCATCGGAGTCTTCAAGCAAGCTTGAGAGAGAGAGAGAGAG
>NC_033797.1:98232579-98234768 GCF_001876935.1 Asparagus officinalis | reverse complement strand
TTAATCATGATAAAAATGATTAAGAACCTCCCACTGTGGCTATTTAATCATTTCCAAGATGATTAAAACCCTCCCACTATGACTTTCAGAGCACGCTTTCGTTGAGATGAGATTCAACAACTACATATGGTCAATCTTTCTTCGTGAAACTCCTACTATGGAGTGCTTGATGATTCACGGTCCTCCACCACAAAATCCCCTCTTGATTCCTTCTATGAACGAGAGGTCCACTCAAATTGAATGATCAAACCTTTAAACAGTTAGGGCCGAAGTTGAAATTTCATCTTGATAAATGAGAAATCCACCTTTAGATTGGGTAATCAAACCTTTCGATAATTAGGGTTATCTAAATCTTTTAGATTATCGGGGTGGAGATTCCACTCTTAATTTTGCCTTTCATATTCTTAGAGTGGAGATCTCACTTTGAGTTTCGTCTGACGCAGGAGATAGAATATAAAATTCTTTCTCTCTGGCACCGGGTTCATCTTTGCCCCAAGAGAAGACACAATCTTTCAACACAAAAATCCATGCCTCACATACATGAGGTACTTTATCTCAATCCCTAATTAGAGATAAGTCTACACCTAACACGGGTTGTCGGTTAGTCTTTTGCCGTGAAAATGACAAAAGCCTACGTATTCAATATCATAGCAGGTTGTTATTAATAACACTAAAATCCATACCTCACACACATGAGGATTTTATCTTGATCCCTAATTATAGATAAGCTCATGCCTAACACGCATTGCTGGGTGATGTATTCCCGTAAAAACGATAAAGTCTATGTATTCGATATCATAGCACTAAGTCTAAAAGAGTTCATTCTTTTAGTACAATGTTACATGTAGAATGGACTTAGACAATCTATATGCTAGCCTGACTCAAACGATAGTCGGTAAAGGCTCATCAAATCTATTAATGGCTAAGGGTTTGCCAAAAATCCTATAATGAACAGCTTGCGATGACGGATTCGCTCTTCTAACTCGGAGAGCTTCCCTTCATAAAACTTGTTCAAGCTTTATCTTCAATCAGCTTTAATAGTTATTGACGCACCAGCTTCATCAAGTTGATCTCGTGTCTCGAGCGCCTGGGGTAGCTTCAGAGATAGTAGCTGTATCAGCATCTATAGCTGGTCCTATAATCAAATCTCGCACAAAGAGCTCAACCTGGCAAGCCTTCGATGTATTCTCAACTTACTCTTCCCAAACTCTAATGAGTATACGAGTATAAATTGATTCTCCATGCTCCAACGCCTTAAGAGCTTAAACTGTATAGACTCCAGCTACGTACGAGTATAAACTATGTTCACGCTGCAACAGAGGTCAACGCTGGTCAACACGTCAACAATTTTACCGAAATAAGGCTCAAGATAATTCTCAGTTCCAAATTACACCTGGTAGTTCAATCGCAATTTAGATACAAACTCCCAACGAAGATGGTTAGTTCAACGTCGATTCATCGACGCAAGCTAATTCAAAAATCAACACACTGGTTTTTAGTTCAATATTTCGATAATGGTCAGACGATAAACGTAGCACCGGAAGAATTTCAGACTATTCGATAAAAATACTGAATAGGATGAAAGTTGAAGAAGTCAAAGAATTGAAAGTCAGGTCTATCTTCCTAAATTATTCTAGACTCCTTTATAAAAAAATGAGGCTGAAATACTTTGGAGAGGGTATCTGTAGGCCTAAAAATTTCCTATAGATTGCAAAGAAGCTCAAAACTGTGAAAATGCTAATATCTCTCAAACCGGAGGGAATTTTGCTAAACAGATGGCGGCAAACCAAACTTCGGTAAGTTTCATTGGCCCATCTCATCAAGATAGGTGATTTTTCATATATAATTTGTCCAATTTTGACTTATGATTTGCATGTTATGACCCATTCTTCATAGTATGTTCTGAAGTCCGCCTGAACTAATCGAACCTCACCTGAACTATTGGCCCAGGCCTATAGGTTCTCGAAACATAGCTCAAGATGAAGAGAAGATGATGAACATTATTATCTGAGTCAAAAAGGATTATCTGAGTCAAAGAGGATCATCAGATGCCATAGAGAAGCTAACGATCATACAAAGCAAGTCAGCGAAGCATACGAGTCAACGAAACGACAAAATGCGTAATACGGCAGAACAAAACAAGTCCGGAGAAGCCCCTAGTAGCTGAGCCACCTTAAAGTGGCTCGGCC
>NC_033797.1:98227035-98231579 GCF_001876935.1 Asparagus officinalis | reverse complement strand
ATAAATAAGAATATACCAACACTAGACAAACAACATTTTAGTAATAAATTGTTTGTTAGAACATCTCAAATTAAGAAGGCAACATTCTGTTGACTGGTTTGACTGCACTCATTTAGCCATTGGAGTTCATCTAGATCTAATGGATGATAATGGGTTTTTAGTGTTTAGGCGTAAGGAGGTCTTTATTGGTTGAGGCCTCATTCCGCTGATAGTCGTATGGCGTGCGTGTTGGGAACAAGGATTTGGATTTGGAGATATTGATTTAAATTCAAAGGATTATAAATCTAGCGATTTGGAAACCATGATTTGGTGAATTTTTTTTGTTTGAGGATGCCTTTACAAATGCAAGGATTTGAAATTAAAAGATTTGAAATATAATGTTTGAGGGATACACTATTGATTATACATGAACTTGGATTTCAAAGATAAGGGGAGGACCCATTCTGAGTGGAACAATTTATGCAATATATATTATAAGTTAACATATATGAGTATCTGTGTACTTAGTCCAAGCCCTTTTTAAAAGGAAGAAAGGACGTGTCATGTCCGAATAAACTTAAGAAGGGTGATTCAAAACAAATGATCACCTCGATAGCAATTAGTAAACATAACTCATGCAAACATCTCATCGCTTGCATGATTTGTACAGAGCAGGAATACAAACAATAGTAAATAATGTCCAAAATATTCAGTTAATAATAGCATTTATTCATGCGTTTATATCCACTACCACGTTGACCTTCAATACGTCAATTAACAAGGGGACGTACTACTTTTAGAAAAATTAGCCACATGATAAAAAGATTACGATGACACAAAAGGAGGTATAGACGACAATCTACATGAAGAAGGACTCGTAGGGCTACAGCAACGTCTTTCATTTAAAACCAGACGTACTACTTAGGGTAGTACGGAAAACCATTGATTTTCTACGAACAAGCCAAATTGAGCACAACATAAACTACTAAAAGAAATAACGAAGAATCATACTATTTTATCTTCAACAGTCATTCTCCTCCATTGTTTCTCCGGTTGCTGTCTCCAAGCTCCATGTCTCGGGAGGAGAACTTAGTTGGATCCAAGCATATAAAAAAAAAATTACGCATCAATTAGTTCAGTAGAAAATATAAGAATATGCTCGTGAAGAAGCGGTAAATAATATTACGTACAAAAAAAGGGCAAGATTCAAACTATAAGTGTGCATATCACGATTAGCGTGAAGTTGAGTCGAATGATTCGGATTATTTCCAAGCATTAATGTTTTCATAAACTAGAGTGTGATGTGCCTTCTGATTCCTCTTCACCTTTTTATTATTATAGACAAACAACGAAGTTTGAGATGGATGGAATAGAGCTTCCACGATCATGAATCCAACAGAGGTTGGCGGAATGTCGGTGAAGGCCTGTGCTAATAAGAAGTTCAAGATGCCCAAGTTAAAGCTTTCATCCCCGCGCAGACTTGACCCTAGAAGAGCTTATTGAAGAACAAGATCTAGCTTTGGGGTTAATTTATTTAGGGTTTATATTTAATGTGTGTTAGTACCTTTAAAGCGTCAATCATAACACCACATACACCCGCTTGGTTTTGGTTTTGTAATATATACAGTATATATATATACATATTATGTTTTGGTTTAATAATTTCTCGAGTTTAATATAATGAACAAATGAATAAATTGGAAAATACTAATTTTGTTTCAATGTTTATAATGTCATCATATAACCTGTATTTCACCCTTTTACAAGCTTATATTTAATGAAATTCATATTTAAGTGTTTTGAATATGATTGCATAGAATATGCAAATTTATGAAAATATTATTTCTAGATTATAGACTCATAACAACATGTTATATCTTTTTATCAAGTCTATACCAATCATTTCAAACGGTTTCAAAAATGTTGTTGTACAGTCCAAAATATCCAAAATACAATTTTTCAGGTTCATTTTCGACTATTTTGTTAAAACGATGACTTATTTTCTTTATGGCGGAAGGTCCTTTTCCGAAACCCATGTCATGACAATGCTTTATTATCATGTCCAGCAAATGCATTTCCCTAAAGTTTACTATTTTTGGAATTTATGCATATTTTAAACCAGTGTTTTAAAAATCAGCTCTAAAACGATTTTTCTGGAATGTCAAGTTCCTTCGGTTCGACCGTACGGTCGACCCGGTCTACTTGAGCCCATTGTTCGGCTGAAAATTCGTGTCTTTTTCTTTGTTAATTCTGATTCCAGTTTTCATCTTGAATTAGGCAAACTTTTTTGAGTAAAAGATCCCGCGTCCTTTCTTATAAGAAATCCCTTACAATGAAAATTAAAATAAACAAAGATCTACAAATAAATAGAAATATACCAACACTAGACAAACAACATTAGTAATAAATTGTTTGTTAAACATCATCAAAATAAGAAGGCCAACATTCTGTTGACTGTTTGACTGACTCATAGCCATTGGATTCATCTAGATCTAATGGATGATAATGGTTTTTAGTTTTTAGGCTAAGGAGGTTTTTATTTGAACCTCTCCCTGATAGTCTATGGCTGCGTTTGGGAACTAAGATTTGGATTTGGAATATTGATTTAAAATCAAAGGATTATAAATCTAGGATTTGAAACCCATGATTTGGTAGAATCTTTTGTTTGGATGCCTTTACAAAATGCAAGGATTTGAAATTAAAGATTTGAAATATAATGTTTTAGAATCTTTTGTTTGGATGCCTTTACAAAATGCAAGGATTTGAAATTAAAGATTTGAAATATAATGTTTGGATACACTTTATTATACATGAACTTGAGGATTTGAAATTAAAGATTTGAAATATAATGTTTGGATACACTTTATTATACATGAACTTGGATTTCAAAGATAAGGAGGACCATTCTGTGAACAATTTATGACATATATATATAGTTAACATATATGAGTATCATGCTACTTAGTCCAAGCCTTTTTAAAAGGAAGAAAGACCTGTCATGCACGAATAAAACTTTAAGAAGTGATTCAAAACCAAATTGATCACCTCGATAGCAATTATAAATACTCATGCAAACATCTCATCCTTCATGAATTGATACGAGAGAATACAAACAATAGTAATAATGTCCAAAATATTCATTATAATAGCATTTTTTCATGGTTTTATCCACTACCACGTTGACCTTCAATCTCCAAAATAACAAGAGTACTACTTTAAAAAATAGCCATGATAAAAGACTTGATGACACAAAAGAGTATAGCGAACAATCTACATAAGAAGCTCTAGGCTACACAACGTCTTCATTTAAAACACAACGTACTATAGGTAGTAGATAACCATGATTTTCTACAACAAGCCAAATTAGCACAACATAAACTACTAAAAGAAACCATAACAAGAATCATCTATTTATCCTTCAAAGTCTTCTCCTCCTTTTTCTCCTATGCTTCCAACTCATGTCTCGGAGAACTTATTGGATCCTACATTAAAAAATTTAGCATCAATTAGTTCATGAAATAAAATATGCTCTAAAACATAAATAATATCTACTACAAAGGCAAATCACAACTATAAGTGTGCATATCACGATTAGCTAAAGTTGAGTCCATATCATTATTCCAAGCATATGATCTCAACTGAGATGCAATTTGTTTCTCTTTCTTTGTCATCCTAATACATACCAAAGTGAATGACACAAAATGAGTAATAAAGAATTAGCACATCATGCACGAAGGATTACTTAGAAACAGCTGTCTAGTTCTTAGGATCTTCATGCATGAAAAACTAATAATAGTGTCAGAAACAAGCTACTAAAACATATATTGGTTTGGTTCTTTGCTCTCCAGTGGCTTTTCAAGGTTAAGTTCATTCAATACAACATTAGAAATAATTGTAGAAACTGATATTTGCATCACCAGCATGATTTGTGATTTAGATAAAAGAGTATCAAATCCAAGGGGAAAAAACAACTGTAGCAATTAGCCAAATCCCAACTGCATCCAGCTAACTCTCACCTGAATAACTTAAACACCATTTCACTACACAAGAACTTGAAAGTTGTAGCTGAGTGATATGTTTAGATTTAAATTTCCTCATAGGTTGGTCATTTTTGTCAGAAAAACCTGGAATTTTTTCTTTTCTTATAGGTGCTATTTCCTTATTATATGCTTACTTACATGCCTGACATGATAAGAGACAGGTGGCATTGATAAGCTGATACCATCTTAAATCTCTGTTAAAGTACAAAAATGCCAAAGTTACTGCTCGGGTAGAGCTATATTTATTTATACGTTTTAACAAAGGAATACACGCACGAAGAAACTACAACACACAAATCACCACAAGTACAGGTCTGCTAATACAATTACACAGCAACAAATTAACTAACCAGTTAGTTATTACTTATTACCAGCAGCATTTAGCAAACATAAAACTGATATACTAAGGAGGCTTCCCTCCTGGAAGGAAAGAATAAGTAATAACTAACCAGTTAGTTCTTAGGAAATTCCCTTGTTTCTTGGGCTTCCAAGAAACAAAATTGTGTTGCATTGTCCACTACGGAA
>NC_033797.1:98223700-98226035 GCF_001876935.1 Asparagus officinalis | reverse complement strand
AAATACCCGAGGACGTACGAAGGCAAAACAACTCAGCCAGGAGTTGTGTCTCGCCCACACAATGAATGGCTCGGCCATTGTAAACCTACACCATGAGTGGCTTGGCCATTGAAAGTTGTAAGTCTCTTCGTCAGCTTTCTAACGCATCATGAATCATCTCATTCCGAGATCGGACGAGAGAGTTGGAGCCAAAATACCCGAGGACGTACGAAGGCAAAACAACTCAGCCAGGAGTTGTGTCTCGCCCACACAATGAGTGGCTCGGCCATTGTAAGCCCACACCATGAGTGGCTCGGTCATTGAAAGTTGTAAGTCTCTTCGTCAGCTTTCTGAGCTTCTTGAATCATCTCATTCCGATATCGGACGAGAGAGTTGGAGCCAAAATACCCGAGGACGTACGAAGGCAAAACAACTCAGCCAGGAGTTGTGTCTCGCCCACACAATGAGTGGCTCGGCCATTGTAAGCCTGCACCATGAGTGGCTCGGCCATTAAAAGTTGTAAGTCTCTTCATGAGCTTTCTAACGCATCTTGAATCATCTCATTCCGAGATCGAACGAGAGAGTTAGAGCCAAAATACCCGAGGACGTACGAAGGCAAAACAACTCAGCCAGGAGTTGTGTCTCGCCCACACAATGAGTGGGTCGGCCGTTGTAAGCCCACACCATGAGCGGCTCGGCCATTGAAAGTTGTAAGTATCTTTGTGAGCTTTCTAACGCATCTTGAATCATCTTATTCCGAGATCGGACGAGAGAGTTAGAGCCAAAAATACCTGAGGACGTACGAAGGCAAAACAACTCAGCCAGGAGTTGTGTCTCGCCCACACAATGAGTGGCTCGGCCATTGTAAGCCCACACCATAAGTAGCTTGGCCATTGAAAGTTGTAAGTCTCTTTGTGAGCTTTCTAACGCATCTTGAATCATCTCATTCCGATATCGGACGAGAGAGTTGGAGCCAAAATATCCGAGGACGTACGAAGGCAAAACAACTCAGCCAGGAGTTGTGTCTCGCCCACACAATGAGTGGCTAGGCCATTGTAAGCCCACACCATGAGTGGTTCAGCCACTGAAAGTTGTAAGTCTCTTCGTCAGCTTTCTAACGCATCTTGAATCATCTCATTCCGATATCGGACGAGAGAGTTAGAGCCAAAATACCCGAGGACGTACGAAGGCAAAACAACTCAGCCAGGAGTTGTGTCTCGCCCACACAATGAGTGGCTCGGCCATTGTAAGCCCACACCATGAGTGGCTCGTCCATTGAAAGTTGTATGTCTCTTCGTCAGCTTTCAAACGCATCTTGAATCATCTCATTCCGATATCGGACGAGAGAGTTGGAGCCAAAATACCCGAGGACATACGAAGGCAAAACAACTCAGCCAGGAGTTGTGTCTCGCCCACACAATGAGTGGCTCGGCCATTGTAAGACCACACCATGAGTGGCTCGGCCATTTAAAGTTGTAAGTCCTTTCGTCAGCTTTCTAACGCATCTTGAATCATCTCATTCCGATATCGGACGAGAGAGTTGGAGCCAAAATACCCGAGGACGTACGAAGGCAAAACAACTCAGTCAGGAGTTGTGTCTCGCCCACACAATGAGTGGCTCAGCCATTGTAAGTCCACACCATGAGTGGGTCGGCCATTGAAAGTTGTATTTCTCTTCATCATCTTTCTAACGCATCTTGAATCATCTCATTCCGAGATCGGACGAGAGAGTTGGAGCCAAAATACCCGAGGACGTACGAAGGCAAAACAACTCAGCCAGGAGTTGTGTCTCGCCCACACAATGAGTGGCTCGGCCATTGTAAACCCACACAATGAGTGACTCGGCTATTCAAAGTTGTAAGTCTCTTCGTCATCTTTCTAACGCATCTTTAATCATCTCATTCCGAGATCGGACGAGAGAGTTAGAGCCAAAATACCCGAGGACGTACGAAGGCAAAACAACTCAGCCAGGAGTTGTGTCTCGCCCACACAATGAGTGGCTCGGACATTGTAAGCCCACACCATGAGTGACTTGGCCATTGAAAGTTGTTAGTCTCTTTGTGAGCTTTCTAACGCATCTTGAATCATCTCATTCCGAGAGCGGACGAGAGAGTTAGAGCCAAAATACCCGAGGACGTACGAAGGCAAAACAACTCAGCCAGGAGTTGTGTCTCGCCCAAACAATGAGTGGCTCGGCCATTGTAAGCCCACACCATGAGTGGCTCGGCCATTGAAAGTTGTAAGTCTCTTTGTATGCTTTCTAACGCATCTTGAATCATCTCATTCTGATATCGAACGAGAGAGTTGGAGCCAAAATACCCGAGGACGTACGAAGGCAAAACAACTCAGCCAGGAG
>NC_033797.1:98220413-98222700 GCF_001876935.1 Asparagus officinalis | reverse complement strand
TTTTACAACCACCATTATCGGTACTAATAGCTTATTGAGTGCAAATATAGTAAATTCATTTATCAAGCTCGTTAGTGTCATTTATGGAGGATGGATGGAATATATGCTACAACGATGATATCCAAAGAAGGAGGAGGCATAATGATGAAGCAATGCTAATTCAAGAACAACAAATCCATAAAGAAGCTTCATCAAACTTAAAGCTATCAAGACTCAAGAACTGTATTCTATGTGAGGATATTAGCCAGTTTTTATTTTCTCTCTAGTGCTAGAATGTAAGACTCAAGAACTGTATTCTATGTGAGGATATTAGCCAGTTTTTATTTTCTCTCTAGTGCTAGAATGTGGCAAAGAGTTACTGATTTTACTTGAAGCTATTGGGAATCACACACATGTTTTCATACTTATGTTTTTAAGCGTTTTTTTCACAAAATACTATTTATCACAAGTATGAGGACCTATCTGCAAAATTCTTTTTCCAAACAGTTTATTTTTAGTATTAAAAACATTTTACAAAGTTTCATAATTTTCAGAGGTCAAATAAATATTTTGCAAATATTTTAAGTTGGGTCAAAAATCAGTTTCTGCAATATATCAGAAAGCGGTCGACCGGGCCGGTCGACCGCTCCTATGATCTTTCGTCAGTGGTTTCCAGAGAGGTCGTCGGTCAACCGGTGCGGTCGACCGAAATCTTAATTTTTCTATCGGTCGACCGCGCCGGTCGACCGATGATGGCTCTGCTTGTTTTCTATGTTTTCAAAGCAAATCGCGGTCGACCGGATTTTCGGTCGGTCGACCGAATTATTTATTTCGGTCGACCGAACGTTTTTGACGGACGACCGAAATTCCCTTCGGTCAATCCCGACTTTTTTCAAACGGTCGATTGCCTCGTTTGTTGTGCTTACACTTAACCGTGTTTGGCACAGTCTGTGGTAATGGTCTGAAAAGGAGATTATTTTCTTAAATGGGAAGATTGGGTTATGTTTTTAAATTGATTAATATCTTCTATATAAACCCTAGACTTCTTCTTCTTCCAGTTGCCCCAAACGTTTGCAAAAACCAGAGAGACTACTGTCTTCCTGAGAAAATTTTCAAATCTGTTTTCTCTGTGTTTTTTTGTGTGTGATTCACTTCCTAGCTTCAGTAATCTTTCTCTTTGCCATAGGGGTTGTGTAAAGAGAGAGTCTTGCATCTTTTCTTCTGCTGTGTGAGAGAGATCTTGTATAGATCAACTGTGAGGGAGTGTGATCTGTTGAGATCAAACTGTGTAGTGAGAGATCGTATAGGATCGCTGTGTAGACGAAGTTCCGGCTTCCAAACCGGGTGTGTAGTGGATTTCTCCTCGAGAGTGGGGAGCGGGGACGTAGGTCAGCGGGCCGAACCTCGTTAACACATCGCGTGTCAAGGATAACGATTCCTAACTCTATCTCTTCTACTTTAATCACTTTTCTGTTTTGTGGTTTGCTTGTGTTTAATTTTTATTGCATATTAGAGCCTCTTGACCCTAATCACCCCCCCCCCCTCTAGGGTCCTACAGTCTATACTTGGATCATTTCATTATAGTATCATTCGATGACATTTTTATTTACTCGAGATCGGAGGTCGAGCATGAGCAGCATTTGCGATTGGCACTACAAACTTTACGAAAGCACCAGTTATATGAAAAATTAGCAAGTGTGAATTCTGGTTGTCAGAGGTTAGATTTTTGGGCCATGTTATCAGTCGGGAGGGCATTACAGTGGATCCGACTGAAGTAGAGGATGTTCTTGATTGGGAGCCACCGAAGACCGTTACAGAGATTCGTAGCTTTTTAGATCTGGCGGGCTTTTACAGAAAGTTTATTCAAGATTTTTGAAGATCGCGATGTCGCTTACACGCCTTACTAAGAAGGGTGTACCATTTGTTTGGGGCATAGAGTTGTTAGATCCTAGAGGGGGGGTGATTAGGGTCTTATGCTAATCTAATCCGATTAAATACCAATTAAAATTAATTAACAAGTTATCCTAGCAAATATGAAATACCACAAGATATATAAGCTAGGATAAGCAATGCAAACAAAGAGATATATCCTATATGATGAATATGTATATATGCAAGGATATATAAACAACACAAGGGTAAATAATCTAAACAAGATAGTGGATGAAATAAATGAGTAATGCACAATTGGCGATATAAGATAAATGCAAAAACAAATACGCCAAAGACAAACTCAAACAAGCAATATGATCACGGAGTTCGGACCTTCCGTCCTACGTCTCCGCTCCCCACTCCCGGGGAGAAATCC
>NC_033797.1:98219808-98220148 GCF_001876935.1 Asparagus officinalis | reverse complement strand
AAAACTCAGCCAAAAACCCAAACAAAAAGACAAAAACAGCCCAAAGCAACGGTAATAAAAAGAGCCGTTTGAAGCAAAAAAAAGCCACTGTCGGTCGACTGGAAATTTCATCGGTCGACCGGAAATTTCATCGGTCGACCGGACCGGTCGACCGACAGACTCTCTGTCGCCCAGTGAGCATATGAACTCAGGTTCGGTCGACCGGTTCGGTCGATCGAAAACTGACATAAATAAAAACAAGTTTTTGACACATTTAAACAATTAGTAAAACATTCATTTGACTTCTGAAAATTATAAAACTTTGGGAAATGTATATAAACATGTAAATGAACATGTTACA
>NC_033797.1:98217486-98218808 GCF_001876935.1 Asparagus officinalis | reverse complement strand
AGAAAGTAAATCTACACTACAAGCATGAATTTAAATATAACTAATAAGCAATAATAAAGAAATTACTAAGAAGAAATAAAAGAGAAAAGAAATGCAAACCTTCAAATTGCACTTCATCTCCATCCTCATCATTCCACAAAGAGGAGAAAGAACAAATTTAAAGAGGAAAAAATTATTTTTATTAATTACAACTAAAGTTACAATTTTTGGAAGGCCTTCTCAATTAAGAAGAGCCCTCCTCTCCAAAAGGAGTTTACAAAATTTTCACACCCCTAACCCCTCACTCTCTACCCCTATTTATAGTAAACATCAGTGAATGAGAGCCATTGGATTGAAATCTTATCCAAAAACAACAAATTTCAGCCTTAGATTCGTAACAGACTGCCCAGCGTATCGATGCAGGCATCGATACAGGCATCGATGCAGGCATCGATGTCGGTATCGATGCAGGCATCGATGCCGCCATCGATGCAGGCATCGATGCCTGCATCGATGCCTGTATCGATGCCTGCATCGATACGCTGGGCAGTCTGTTACGAATCTAAGGCTGAAATTTGTTGTTTTTGGATAAGATTTCAATCCAATGGCTCTCATTCACTGATGTTTACTATAAATAGGGGTAGATTATTTGAAAGAATTCCTTTGGCTTCATGGGCTTCATTTCTTCATTAAATCAAGGGGTTTTTGTTGAGATATTGGAGTTTGAGATTTATTCATCATTAACCTGCAATTAACAGATAAAAGCAATTATTAGTGGTATATTTATTCATATAAAATAGATAATAAGGGTATAAAAATTATAATAAAATGTGATTATCAAATACCCCCACACCTAAACTTTTGCTAGTCCTCTAGCAAAGAAAAATAAAAAGAAAATTCTAACTCACTTTCGCAGGAATCGTGGTTGTATTTAGCATATACAACAAGCTTTTAAACCCCTAGGTTACCCTAGTGGACGAGTTGTAGTCTCGTGAGAGTTTACAGTGAATATACCCACAAAATTCGGTCAACTTGCCAAGTTAAATAAGTCAGTAAATAATAGATTTTCCTTGATATATTTAAACATTCTAATTAAAGCTAGTTAATAATCAAGAAAACGTTTTTATATATAACTCCAATGTAAATCCCCTAGAAAATCTTTTTCATTATAGTAATACAAAACCAAGTCAAATCTTAAAAATTTAATTAAAAAGTTTTGAAAAGAACATGCCAACTCTTTGTTTTAAATAACTTTCAAGTCTCTTGATCAAAAATTGTTTTTCAAGACCATATATACAAAACAACAATATATATAAAAACCATGGTTAGTGTTATATATATAT
>NC_033797.1:98215859-98217001 GCF_001876935.1 Asparagus officinalis | reverse complement strand
TTTTATTATTATTTTATGTTACTTTATTCAATTTTTTTTTTATAGATAATGAGGTTCATGAAGAATCAACACCTCTTCCTCTCCGAGCGTAGAAAATTCTAAAAATGGTTTTAGACGTTGACCATTTGTTTTAAAAATATTACCATTTTTAGGATTTTCTATCTCGACAGCTCCATGTGGAAAAACTTGTTTAACAAAAAATGGATCAGTCCATCTTGATCTCAATTTTCCCGGAAAAAGATGCAATTTTGAATTGTACAATAAAACTTTTTGTCCTGGAGAGAAATTTTTTCGCAAAATTGATTTGTCATGAAAAACTTTTGTTTTCTCTTTGTAAATTTTTGAGTTTATGTATGCATCATTCCGAATTTCTTCCAACTCATTTATTTGGAGCAATCTGTTTTTACCTGCCGAGTCTGAGTCAAAATTCAACTGTTTTATTGCCCACATTGCTCGATGTTCTAATTCTACTGGTAGGTGGCAAGCTTTCCCAAACACTAATCCGTATGGTGACATCCCCAAATTGGACTTAAAAGCTGTTCTATACGCCCACAGAGCATCACACAATTTTATAGACCAATCTTTTCTGTTATGGTTAACTGTTTTTTCTAAGATTTGTTTGATCTGCCTGTTTGTGACCTCCACTTGCCCACTGGTTTGGGGGTGATAAGGAGTTGACAATTTATGTGTGATTGAATATTTCCTCATCAGAGCCTCGAAAGAACGGTTACAGAAATGTGTACCGTTATCACTGATGATCGCTCGAGGTACTCCAAACCGGGAAAAGATGTTCTCTTTCAAAAACTTAACAACGACCTTGTTGTCATTAGTTTTGCAAGCTACCGCCTCAACCCATTTTGACATGTATTCAACGGCTACTAGAATGTAGACATTTCCAAAGGAATTTGGAAATGGTCCCATGAAATCGATACCCCACTGATCAAAAAGTTTAACGGATAAGATGGGTTGTAAGGGCATCATATTTCTTCTAGTGACCTTCCCTAAAAGCTGACAGCGGTTACAGGTTTTGCAAAACTCGAATGAATCATTGAAGAGAGTGGGCCAATATAGCTCAGACTGGAGAACTTTTTCAGCTGTTTTTCTTGGGCCAAAGTGGCCCCCACAGGCTTGCTCATGACAGA
>NC_033797.1:98211890-98214859 GCF_001876935.1 Asparagus officinalis | reverse complement strand
GTTCCCAATCAAGCACTGCTAAAACCTTAGCTGCGTCCACTGCTATGCTTTCTGTGCTGACAATATGGCTAAGAAACCTGACCTTAGAAATCTAAAACTCACACTTGCTGAACTTAGCATATAGCTGATGTTCACGCAAGGTCTACAAAGACAAACGAAGATGCTACACGTGTTCCGACTCCAATCTTGAATAGATAAGAATATCATCGATAAACACAATCACAAACTAGTCCAAATATGGACGGAAGACCCGGTTTATCAAATCCATGAATACCGCGTGTGCATTGGTCAACCCAAATGGCATGACCAAAAACTCGAAGGACCTATATCGAGTCAGAAAGGCGGTCTTAGGAATATCCATCTCCTGAACCCGCAACTGATGATAACTAGAACGAAGATCAATCTTTGAGAAATACTACGCTCCCTACAGCTGATCGAACAAGTCATCAATCTAGGCAAATGATATCTATTCCGGATACTGACTTTGTTCAACTCATGGTAGTCGATACATAATCGCATACTACCATCATTCTTCTTCACGAAGAGGACCGGCGCTCCCCACGGAGAATGACTCCGACGAATAAAGCCATGAGCTAACAACTCATCCAACTGCGTCTGTACCTCCCTCATCTCAGTAGGTTACATGCGATAGGGTGCCCGGGATATCGGTACTGTACCCGGCTATAACTCAATACAGAACTCAACCTATCTCATAGGAGGCAACCCCGGTATGTCCTGAAAGACATCCTGATAATCTGAGACAACTCTTGTCTCGCATATATCAACACTCTGCTCCCGAAGCATCACCTCCTCGATAAACGCCAGAAATGACTTCGTAAACTGGTTCGCCTGAGAGGTGGCTACAACTAACTCCGACCCATCTGAAACTCACAACTTGACTGTTTTCGTAAAATAGTCAATACTGACGTGGTAGGAAGATAGCCAATCCATACCAAGAATCATATTGAACTCTGACATGCTCAACACTATCAGATCGACAACAAACTCAGACTCATCTAAACTGATAATACACCTCCTACAAATGCTCTCCAAGAGCGACATCTCGCCTAGAGGGGTGGAATCTGATAGAGGAATGTCTAGAGGCTGAGCTATGAGCTGAAGTCTAATCATAAAAGCACAATATATGAAAGAATGCAAAGCTCCTGAATCAAAAAGAACACGGGCTAGAAAGGAGTTCACGAGGAACGTACCCTCCACTACGACCCCGCTCGCACCATGATCTCGAGGAACTTTTGCATAAACTTTGCTGGTGGCTAGAAGCTGCTCTACTACTAGAGGTGGAGCATATGGGACAACCTACCCTTGAGGGACCTCTTGAACTGCATGAACCTGCCCCTCAATCATAGGAACTGCTGACGGTGCCTCAAGTCTCACCTGCTAGCCCTGACCTCGGCCCTAAAATCTGTTCCACTGCTGATTCTGCCCTCTCCCTTGCTGGGCTCCTGTTGGTGCACTATGACACTCTGATGCTTTGTGGCCAAGATTGTGACACTTAAAACAAGTGCTCTGGAACCTGCGCTGCTAAGGCGCTCTCTGATCCTGCTGGGGTCCTCTCCTATGAGGGCCTTGCTGCTACTGTTGCTGGGGTCCTGAAAATAGTCTCTTATTCTTACCTTTATCCTTAGTATTTCCTTCCTTGTCCTTATGGAACATAGCTGACTCATTCTCCTGTGAAGTGGCAGCATCAGCTACCTCTCGAACTGAGTAGAACCTCCTAGAAATGAGGTATCAATGAAGGCTAGGGAAAAGTCCTACTAGAAATATCTGTGCCTGGCGTTCTCCAGTCTGCCACATGCCCGTAAAATGAAGTAGACTCATAAATCTGCTCTTGAAGTCCACTACTAACATGTCTCCCTGAGTCAATCTGGATAACTCAAGCTCTTTCCCAGCCCGTGCCGCAGAAGAGATATATTGCTCATCGAAGAAGTAGACGAAATCTTCCCAGATGAGGGTCGTCCTCTTCTCTGGAGTGAACTGTAGTCGATACCATCTCCCCGCATCTCCTTTGAGACTGTAAGATGTCAGCCTCTGTTTCTGAACCGATGTCACATTAAGTATATCGAGAATGTTGCCTACATCCTCCTTTCACTTATGTGCTGCAAGAGAATCTGATGATCCCTAAAACTCTGGTGTCCTCATCTTCTGGTATCTCTCCACTAAGTAGAGATAAGTCTCCTGCTCTGCTGCTCTATCCGTAACTGCCTTCATCTTCTGGTATCTCTCCACTAAGTAGAGATAAGTCTCCTGCTCTGCTGCTCTATCCGTAACTGCCTGCTAGGTAGGTGCTGGTGTGTCCTTCGGAAAATCCTCTCCAACGGGAATAGCTGATACTACTAGTGGTGAAACTACTAGTGGCGTGATGTGATTCGTCACAAGCTCCTCAAGTGCTGCCATCCTAGCAGCTATGGGAGCCATCAAGTCTATAAAGTACTGGGGAGCCTACTGCGACTCAGGTGGAGTCTGCTGCGAGGCTGGTGGAGCTTACTGCGGCTCTATTTGACCAGCACTACGAGTATGAGGTCTACCAAGTCTGGCCATCTGAGCATATAGAAAAAGGTTTATAAGTCCTCGGACAAAACCTAAATAGAATAATAAATTTATATCATGTATAATTCACACAAATACTTTTAATATCACAAAAAAAGAAAAATATTCGAAATTTTGAATACGCGTATATAACGTCCTCACTCATTCTATAAATTTCTAGCGGACTCTATACACGAATCTTAAGAAACTCTACTCTAACTCCACGACTTAACACAGGATGATCCTAAGGATACTGGAACTAGAGCTCTGATACCAACTGTGACGCCCCTGGTTTTAACAAGACTGTAGTCCGAGGTGAAACTAAGAATGTTAAACCTGCCATGCACTATACCGTGCAATAACATATTTTACTATCTTAATAAATATCTATCTAGTGGAATCAACAACAGATGTAGGTACAA
>NC_033797.1:98207648-98210890 GCF_001876935.1 Asparagus officinalis | reverse complement strand
TCGTTGGTTCGTCGGTTTGTGCCGAGCTGAGCTAAGGGACCTATAAGCAATTTTATATGCCTACAGATGTATCTAGCGGGGAAGGCCATCTTCATCCGATCCAATTGCCGGTTGAAAGGAAAATATTCTTGATAGGGAACGTCATCCATCGGCAGTCCTGATACCTTCTGCATCTCGTGCAGGGCCAGGCCCAACTCTCCATGCTGGGTCAGAAAGGTATTAGTGTCTAGGTTGTAGAGCTCCAATAATGCAAGGAAATGATACATGCTCATGGGAAACCCATACATACTAGCACGAACAGGTGTATACAAATTGTATATTCATTTCCTTTCATGCATATATTCTTTTTGTAAATTGTTTGTCATCATAAAAAAGGGGAAGATTATTGCCTTCTTGTTTTGATGATGTTTAACAAATAATTTATTTCTAATGTTGTTTTTCTAGTATTTGTATAATTCTATTTATTATAGACAAACAACATGTTGGAGGATGGATGGAATTGCGCATTCACGATCATATCCAATGGAGGTTGGCGGAATTGTGGTATGAAGCCTACGTAATTCAAGTTCAAGATCCAAGTTCAACCTTCATCCGCAAGTGTACTAAGTCAAGCTTATTGAAGATCAAGATTGCTTGGGTAACATTTAGTTTAGGTGTTATATTATGTGTGTTGGTACTTTAAGCTCAATATAATATGCACACACATTTTATTGGTTTCTTTGTATATATATAGTTATATATATATACATAAGTTAAGTTTTGGTTTCTATGTATATTTAGTTATATATATACATACATGGTTTTGAGTTTTTAAGTTTTAATATGAAACAATTGTTATATTTCTTGTTTCATACTTATATGCATATATATGATTTCATCAGTTCAATGAAATCATGTTTTAGTGCATTATATGTGTATTTTGATAAAATATTATATTCTTTATTTATAGACTTCATAACAATAGTTTATATCTTTCTTCAAGTCTATAAAATTATTTTGTATTGTTTTACTTTCTTCAAGTCTATAAAATTATTTTGTATTGTTTTAAAACATGGTTAAGCTAAAATATCAAAACTCATATGTTCACATTTTTATGTTTTGGCTAAAATATCAAAACTCATATGTTCACATTTTTATGTTTTGGACTATTTTGCAAAATGATGATATTTTGCAAAACATGATCAAGATTGCATATGTATTATCATGTCTACAATCATTTCTCAAAGTTTTAAATTTTTTTTGAATTTATTTGATATTTTTAAACAGGGTTTTAAAATTAGAAAACTGTTTACAAACCTATTTTTGTCTTATGTCAGTTTGCGGTCAACCGCCACGGTCGACCGCCCTTGAGTCCAAAGACTTACTTTGCTTTTTAGTGGCTCACGGTCGATCGTGGCGGTCGACCGGATGAAGTGCAGAAAGTTTTACGGTCGACCGCCACGGTCGACCGGATGTCTTTTCAGAGCCCAGTTTTGTTATTTTGTTGCTCACGGTCGACCGTGATTTTCCCACGGTCGACCGCCGATCGCCTATCGGCTATTTTTGGTACAGAATCAGATTTCTGATTCGTTAGGGTTTTTGATCTTTTGTTTTGGGTTTTTGCAGTTGGTTTCTCTTCTTATATAAACCCTCAAACCCCTCTCTACCAGTGTAACCAATGAGAATGCTTTAAACAAGTTTAACAAGGGTTTTAAAGTTTGTTTTTGTGTGTTTTAAAAGAGTTTAGTTTGTGAAGACTGTTTCACAAGTGGAGGAGATCATCTACATTGTTTGGGCTTCATCTTAATCCATCTCTTCATCTTGTTTTTCAGAGAAGAATTTTTAAACTCATATCTAGCTTTACATTTACATATTTGTTTTGATTATCATTCTTTAAAGCTAGTTTTTATATTGAGTTTAGATTTGATAACTTACTGTTACACACACCCACATTAAGCTTATTGTATTCATACATAGTATATTTGGGTTGGTGAGTATTGTAACATTGAGAGTGAACTTCATTGTGTTCTCATTCATATTTGAGAACAATCATTTGTTATTCTATGAGATTGTAAAGTTTTCGGTGAGCTAGAAAACCGAGTGCGAGGTGTAGACGTTGATCGGTGAGCGTTGAAAACCGATATTGTGAGAGTGTGAACTGTGAAGTTTTTTGTGAACTAGAAAACCGAGTGTGAGGTGTGGACGTTGATCGGTGAGCATTAAAAACCGACATTGTGAGGTGTAAACGTTGTTCGGGTAAGCGTAGAAAATCCGGTTGTGATAGTGGATTTCTCCCCGAGAGTGGGGAGCGGAGACGTAGGACGGAAGGTCCGAACTCCGTGATCATATTGTGTGTTGGCATTGTTTATTTGCACACTATCACTCTTGTTTTGTTTATGTTTATTTCCCCCTTGTGTTAAGTTGTATATCCTCGCATATATCTCATAGTATATCTCTTTGCTCGGATATTTTCCTTTGTTCATATTGCATATTCTTGCACATATCATATTGTATATCTATCTTGCAAGAATAATTTTTAAATTAGTTTTAATTAGCATAAAATCGGATTAGATTAGCATAAGACCCTAATCACCCTCCTTTAGGGCCTAACAATATTAATTTTGAACTTCTATGTGCATGTTTGACAACTTATTTATTTCTACCTATAAGTATCTTTTTACTTATAAGTTGGCAACATTGTGTTTGGTAAGAGTTACTTATGTTACTTATATGTCACTTATAAGTAGCCAAAAATTAAGTTGAGATTACCCAACTTATTTTTTGGCTACTTATGAGGCCTTATTCTGACCAAATGACATAAATACCCTCCTATTTACCTTCACTTCGTTAAATATTTTCTTATAATAAAGTGATTGATGTTATTAATTAATTAGTTAATTTATTTATTTATTATTATATTATTATTAATATATAATATTATATTAGTATTTAATAATCAAAATAAAATGCAATATATAAAAATATTTAAATTAAAGATATTTTTTATATGAGATAATTAATTTTTATCAATTAATTTTATATTTTTTATATGAGATAATTAATTTTTATCAATTAATTTTTATCAATTAACTTTTATCAATTAATTATATCAATTATAATATTTCATTACAATGAAATTAATTAATTAATCTGAATATTATTAATAAATAATCATAATTAATTTGAGAAAATTAATTATTGTTGGCCTTCTTGTTTTGATGATGTTTAACAAACAATTTATTACTAATGTTGTTTGTCTAGTG
>NC_033797.1:98203210-98206648 GCF_001876935.1 Asparagus officinalis | reverse complement strand
TCAATGCCACATAGAGCCTTACCTTCCCTGCCGCTTTGCTCGTCAGTTCGGCTATGACCAACTATATGTAGGGAATCCAAGTTGTAGCCTGCAGGTTGAGGGAGGACTTATTGATGGCGTACGAGCATGGCTGTGGACTATGGTGGGCTGCACTGGAGCCCATTTTGCTCTTCCTTCCTATAGGCGTAAGCCGCTGACCACTTTCCTTAGTTGCAAGTGGTTCCTTTCCGCCTATGAATCCATAGGTGCGAGGAGCCTTTCAGAGTTACAGTCCGAGCACTCGGTCTGGGCTGCTATGATGGCTGCTCGCAGGGCTGAGCTTGCTCAGAAGCGGAGAAAAGGGTATACCAAATCTCTTCTCACAGATGATGAAGAGCTCCTTCCTACGGGTGACGACGACGAGACCTCCGAGGAAGAATATGTGGATGCAGATACCGACAGAGGAGAACTCGATACCGGTTTGTCCTGCTTCTTCGATTTTCCTTCTCCATTCTAATTGGTATAAACGACAGCTCTTGTTTGTTTAATGAAATGACCATTGTCACTTTAGGTAGGACAGTTGACGATCATGAGCCGCCAGCTCCCACACACGTTGAAATGTGTGACAAGCCTGTGCATGACCGACCTGTTGGTCCTAGGAGGGTCGGTGCCCCGAAAAGGAAGAAGACCGTACATAAGTCCCACGACGGTCAGGGTCCTTATGGAGTGGACTTAGGAAGCGCTGCCGATGGAGGGGAAGGTAACATTTTATTTTTATTGTTTTAAGGTGATTTTCTTTTTGGGATTCGTAACCATGTTTTATGCTCCAGGGTTCTTCGAAGAGGGCGAACTCCCACCGGGTCCGGTATCTCCTGGATCTGATAACATGGATTGCTTTATGCAGCAGATGTGCGACGCCCTTCATGACGGGTCTCTGGGCATCGATCTAAACATTGATCTTGGGCAAGTGAATAGTGTTGAGTCCACCGTCCCGTATTCAGGTATATCTACATCCAATGATACCCTCCTCAATCATGGGGAAGGAAGATCTTCTGTTTTTGCTGCAAGTATTTTTAAGCTTTCCTCATCTTCCAACATTCAGGTTACCCTGCAGATGTCGCGATGGAAAGGCCAGCTGAGGATGGAGCCTATCATGATGCAGGTTTCGAGGAGAGGGGGTGTGCTCCTGTACCAAGCTTCTCGAAACCCGATGCTGGCTTATTAGCTGACATGCTGGCTGAACAGACTACCAGGGGAACCGAGAGACCATTCTTTGGGAGTGATTCATTCATAGGTATATATCTGATCCCCTTCATCTTGCCTGATCTTTTGTCTGACTAACGAAGGATTAATATTACAGCACCAACCATTGGGATTAGCCCAATATCGATTCCTGGTATATCTAGCTTACCTCGGAGTGATGGACTCGCCGGTACGCATACGATTTAGGGATATCGTACTTCTCTAAGTTTATCTGACTTTTGACTAATATATGAGTGCAATCATAGGACCAGCCACCGGGACTGATTCTCTTATGACTCCTGGCATTTCCCAGATACCTACGGATGATGGACCTACAGGTATGCAGATGACCTTATCATCCCAATCCTCCTTATTTGTCTAAATTTTCATTTTGACTAATAAAGAAGTACAATTATAGGACCAGCCGCTTGGGCCGATACCCTTATGACTCTTGGCATTCCCGCTGCATCTGAGGACGGTGGGATTGCAGGTATGCATACGATCTTTTTGTCCCGATTCTCCTTATTTGTCCAAATTTCCATTTGACTAATACAGGAGTGTAACTATAGGACCGGCCGTTGTGCCTGATACTACTACAGTTCCCGGGGCTGAAAGTCTGCATAGAAGTGGCGTCTCCCCGCCCTTGCCGAGTGGTATGAGCAATCTGCCTGCAGGGGTTGATATACCCTCCATGACCACTTCTGCCGCTGTCTCAGAGCCTGTCGGACCTCAGCCTGAGGGGACCTCCGTTGGCGTTGGTATGCTCAGAGTTTGCCTTTGAATTTCCTTATCGTATTCGATAATCTACTGAACTTCTATGTTGTTGCTTGTAGGATCTCGATCCTCTCTATATGAGCGTGTCCGCGCCCTTTTGGTCGATACTGATCCTGACAGAGACATTTTTCGTATGGACCTCGGCTTCTTCACTGCCTTTTATAACGGCATGATCGAGAAACTTCTTCATAGAGGATACGGTTTCGATCAGTTCAGGCGTTCCTTTTCTCGCCACATGATGATGATGAGGGAAGAAGGATACCCGGAATTGGCCGACTCCTTCACTACCGATTTCGCTGCCCTGGAGTCAGAGATACGAGAGTTGAAGGAGTTGGAGGTTAATGTCCTCTCAGCTGGAGCATAGGCTGGCACAGTGGCGTGACCTGAGATCTTCCATCGGATGCGAGCTTCAGTCACATGAGAGCTCCATTGCGCAGCTAATGGCTAATGTGGCGAGGAAAGATACGGATAGAGCTGAGTTACTCCGCTCTTTGGACTCGAGCCGCGAGGAAGTGACTAGGTTGAAAGAGGCATTGAAGTGCGCCGAGGAATCCGCTGCTCTTATTGCAGATGACCTGGCTGGACTAGAGCGTTCTCGTGAGCAGGCACTCGAGAAGCTAGGATCCACCCAGGAGAGACTGATGAAGCTGAAGAGTGAAGCCGCGGAGATTTTAAGCAGTTCTGAAGAATCTGCTCGAGCTGATCTGCAGGCAGAACTCGAGCGGAGTTATGTAGATAGACTTTTTAGTTTAAAGTCTCATATCCTCGACCGCCAACTGCCTTCGAGCTAACGAGCTTTTTATTGTATGCTTTTGACTCGATCTATTAATAGAGACTCCGCATTTGCTTCTTTTGTGATCTTTCTGTATTTATTCTGAATGACAAGGTTTATGAGATTTTTGGCAAACCCCCAGCCATCAACGGGTTTGAAATGTCTTTACCGATTATCGTTTGAAATCGGACTAGCATGTGAATTATTAAACCCGTCTCACATGTAACGTTGTGCTAAGAAAATCGCTTTTCTTAGACTTGATGCTATGATTTTGAATTCATAGACTTAACCATTTCTTATAGGGAAAAGGCACCATGCACCGCGTATTAGGCGATGACTTATCCCTTCTTAGGCTTCGGGATAAAATTCCCCAGGTTTAGACCCTGGTGTCTTTTTCAATCGGCGAAAGACTAAACCGGCCATGTGTGTTAGACATAGACTTTGGGATTTTTGGCAAACCCCCAGCCTTCAACGGGTTTGATGTGCCTTTACCGATCACCGTTTGAATCGGGCTAGCATGCGGATTGTCTAAATCCGTTCCGCATGTAACGTTGTGCTGAGAGAGTGAATTCTCTAAGACTTTGTACTATGATTTCGAATATATAGGCTTTGCCCTTGTTACAGGAATAGGCTACCCGGCAATACGTGTTAGGTGTTGACTCATCCCTACT
>NC_033797.1:98195122-98202210 GCF_001876935.1 Asparagus officinalis | reverse complement strand
CTAAAGAACTGGGGGTTGAATATCTCGAAGCATTCGGCGACTCCTAACTGATAGTTTGATAGGTTCAAGGAGTGTATGAGGTTAGAAGTCAGGATTTGATACCGTACGATAAAATGTTCATTGAGATGGCATAATTGTTTGAAGGACTCTTCATCGAGTACGTTCCACGTCTACAAAACGCATATGCGGATGCGCTATTGGCATTAGCATTATTTCTGGCACAACCTCCCGAAACAGAACAATTTATCACAATAAGAACTCACCAGCTCTTCGTACTAATCTACGATATGGACAATGAAGAAGAGGATATTAAAGAAGTGCATTCAGTCCAAGTTGAGTTCGAGCCCCGATACTGGCGTTTCCCTATCATAGATTATGTCCTGCATGCGATTTTACCAGAGGACGTGAAGGAAAGAGATTCAATCTAACGGAGAGCACCGAGGTTCTACTATAACACGAAGAGTTATATGCTATATCGTCAACGGTACGATGGCGTATTACTACGTTGCCTATCAACTAAAGAAGCTGAAGAGGTCCTTAGGGAAACACACGAAGGAGTTTGTGGCGCGCACCAACCTGGCCCCAAAGTTTATGACCGCATCAGAAGGATGAGATATTTCTGGCCCACCATGATAAACGACGCAGATGCGTAGGCCCGGAAGTGTCATGCGTGTCAAGTACACACGAATTATATGCGCCAACCCCTGGAGCATCTGCACCCTTTGGCTACGTCATGGCCATTCGAAACTTGGGGAATGGATGTTGTTGGTCCTATTTTTCCCCCGTCCATCAAAGGTGACCGATTCATCCTAGCAATTACCGATTATTTCTCCAAATGGTCTGAAGTAATTCCGCTCAAAGAAGTGAAGACGAGCAATGTCATTGCGTTTATCAAGCACCATATTATCTACCAATATGGTGTCCCAAGGCAAATCATACATGACAACGGCCCCTAGTTTGTCAGTAATGCCTTCATCAAGTTTTACAAGAAGTTCAGAATTCAAGACGTCTCGTCGACAGCTTACAATCCCACAGCGAACGGATTGGTTGAGGCCTTTAACAAGACTATCATAAAACTTTTATCAAAACTCGTGAAGACTAATAAACAAGATTAGGATGATAAGTTTGGCGAAGCCCTATGGGCCTATTGTACCATGGTCTGCATGCTGACGGGAGTGACCCCATATTCTTTAGTATACGTGTGTGAAGCCATTCTTTTGTTAGAAATCCAGATTCCATCTCTTCGGATCACTTTCGCAACAGAGTTGACAACCAAAGAACAACATCAGAAACATCTCGAAGAACTTAAGATGCTCGACGAAAAGCGCTTAGAAGCTTAACAAACAGCACATTGATGTTCGACAATGGAGTTTTAAAGAAGGAGACTTGGTTTTAGCCGTCCGACGGCCAATGATCCTTATATCAAGAAGAAAGCGTAATTCGAATCCAAAGTGGGAGGGAACTGTTTGTAGTAGAGATAGCCTATTCAAATGGCGATACCGTCTTATTACCACAGGAACGCGCCCGGCTGCATGAGCTATAAATGGGAGGTTCCTCAAGAAAATATACCTTAGTACATTGCGGATAACCCATGTAACAGAAGTTCTGTGAAATACTTACATGTGGGTATATTCTTAGGCGATAATCCTGATTATTACAAAAGGGATAGTTAATAAATCCCTATTTGGACTCTGAATGTCCTTAATGATGAAGTGTTCTCATTACGGATTAATTCACCAACTTCATGAATAGTTTCTGCTGGCAGATGAGATTCGATCACTTCAGATAAATCAATCTTTCTCACAAAACCCCCACTGGTGATTTCGACAATTTATACGATCTTGCCCCATATAAATGCCCTCACTGATCAAATCAATGACGAGTGGGTCCACCTCAAAAATTCCTATGCGGTTAAAATTCGTTCAAACTCATCACCATGTTATGTAGCACTAAACACTCGTGTTGTTAAAACATTAACACGACACTAAAAAAATTCTATTCGCTAATCTTTAGCAATTTTCAAACTTTGTGTGTTAAGTCCTGATCACTTAACACCGAAATCCCCCATCGAGTGGCTAGTACGAGTCAGTTTTCTCACTGACATTTGTACTCCATTCCCACTGCTTGCTTGGTCAAACCCATAAAAGTTAGGGCCAGATCCAGAATCCCCTCTCGATTCCTTTCATGAATGAGAGGTCCACTTTCAAATTGAGCAATCAAACCTATAAAAGTTAGGATTGACTCCAACCCCACTTGGTCAAACCTGCAAACAGTTAGGACCAAAATTGGAATGCCCTTTCCGATAAATGAAAAGATTTTACCTTTTCCTATTCGGCCAAACCTATAAAAGTTAGGGTCGAAGTCGGAATTTCACCTCGATAAACGAGGAACCTTTTTTAGATTAAGTAACAAATCCTCTAAAAGTTAGGGTTTCTTGAATCTTCTCGATTCTTAGAGTGGAGATCCTACTCTTAGTTTTACCTTTTCGGATTCTCGGAGTGGAGATCCCACTTTGAATTCCCCTTTGCGGCTGAAGATAGAATATAAAATTCTTCCTCTTCAGTTTTGGAAGATAGAATATAAAATTCTTCCTCTTCTGCTTTGGGTTCATCTTTACCTTAAAGAAGACCTGGAGACAGAATATAAAATTCTTCCTTTCAAGCATCGGGTTTGTCTTTACCCTAAGAAAAGACACAATTCTTGACTTCAAAGCCGTGCACTTCACACACGGGGGATTTTATCTCGATCCCTAACTAGAGATAAGTCTATGTCTAACACACGTTGCTGATTTAGTCTTTCACCGAATGAAAAAGACATCAGAATCTAAGTCTGGGGAATTTTATCCCGAAGCCTAAGTAGGGATAAGTTCACGTCTAACACGTATTTCCGGGTAGTCTATTCCTGTGAGAAAGACGAAGCCTACGTATTTAATATCGTAGTACTAAGAGAGTTAACTCTCTTAGCATAACGTTACATGCAGAATAGACATAAACAATCTGCATGCAAGCCCGATTCAAATGGTAATCGGAAAGGCACGTCAAAACCGTTGATGGCTAAGGATTTGCCAAAATCCTAAGTCTACGTCTAACACGCGTTGCTGGGTAGTCTACTCCCATGAGAAAGACAAAGCCTACGTATTCAATATCGTAGCATTAAAAGAATTAACTTTTTTAGCATAACGTTACATGCAAAACGGACTTAGACAATCCACATGCTAGCCCGATTCAAACGGTAGTCGGTAAAGGCATATCAAATCTGTTGATGGCTGAGGGTTTACCAAAAGTCATACAAATATTATGGTTGATTATTCCAAATTGAATGAAACATCATAATAAAAGAGACATAATGAATGAAAATGAAATATCCTCTATTAATGAAAATTGAGTTTGTAGATACAAGAGTTACATTCAATCTACATGATGCTTATGGCTAAGAACTTGTTGTTCTAACTTAGATAATTTTACAGTATAAGCTTGCTCAAACTCGCTCTGCAGTGTAGTCTTCATGGAGTCCTCATCAGCAGCTAATATTAGCGCAGCCTCTGCCTTCATCAAGGCTAACTTTTCTTTGGAAAGTTCTAGTTGCTTGGACACTGTATCTACAGCGCCCTCCGCATGGGCCTTTGTCATTTCCAAAACAGACTGAGCATCCTTGGCCGCCTTAAGTTTCGATTTGAGTCGCTCTATCATGGCGATACCTGATGCGAGAGAAGAGTCAATGTCGCGAAGGGCTGCCAATTTATCATTAAAAATGGCCTCCGTCTGGTGAACATGGCCCTCTTGTTCTTGAATCTTAGAATTGGCAGAGGCTTGAGCTTCGCACCACGCTAGTAGCTTGATCTCCATCTGAGTGGCCACATATGAAGGAACACCGGCAGCCTGGAATTCCTTCAACCTTTAAAACTCACGCTCAAGATAGTCTAAGTCTACGCTAATAGCATATGCCAGATCCGAATGTCCTTGATTTCTTTTAAAGGCCACGTGGTTCGTTATTTCGCTGGGGAGAAATACTGATTTGTGCTATTGAAATAATTGCTCATCTGCGTCATCTACAACAGATCCCGGTCTTTTAATAGCACTCCAGAACTCTTATAAACTAAATTCAAAGAAATAAAGATCGAAAAAATTACAACTGTCCTTCTGAGACAAATTTCGACGACGCTCCTTGTTTTGCGGGCTTTGGTTCGCTCGCTTGGTGTTCTTTGCCACGCCGGGGGTTTAATCCGCTGCGACCACCGCGCGATTCTAGATCCGGTCGGATCTACACGATGTATACGGTATTATTCACGAAGGGCAATAATTAGCGGAAAGGATTAGCGCCCAAGTCCATCTCAAGCGGGTAATAAATCGCTCGGCATCTCCGGAGGATCTCCAAGACCAAGCTTTAGATCTGGAGATAGTGTCACATCTCGGTGTGCTTTAGATCTTCCAGTATCTTTCTTTCTTCCTCTCGGAAAATCCTGCCCTTTTTCTTCGGTGGCCTTCGCCGAGGATCATGATCGAATGATGCAAGGTCTTACAGCGTCTGTTCACAAGCTCCGAGTTCACTCTTGCAAATCCCGGCAGAGCTTTCGGCTCTTGAAAGTTCGACCTCCGAAAATCAACATCTCTAGGCCTATTTATTAGCGCTCTCAGGACAGTGCCCGCAAAAGAGAAACGTCGTGGCCACCCGTCGCCACGTCCGGCCACCTCGAGCCGCTGGCTCGGCACTACGCGCCGAGGCACCTTGGTGACTTCGGCCCACCAAGCCCCAAGAGGTGGCTCGGCCGGCCACCTTGGCTGGCTCGGCCAGCCGAGCCACCTCGTTGGTGGCTTCGGTGGTGGCGTACTCCTATCTCTGGCGCGAGCCACCAAGGGAGTGGCTCGGCCTCCGCAGCACCAAATGGTAGGCTGCGGAGGTCCGGCCGAGCCCCACCTAGAGGTGGCCGGCCTTCGAGCACCATTTGGTGGCTCGGAGGTGCCGAGCCACGCCCACGGTGGCCTCCGGCCACCGCATGCACTCTAGCCGTGGCCTAAGGCGAGCCACATACTTGGCTGGCCTCGGCCACGAGGCCACCTGGCTGCCCTCGCCTCGTGAGCCGCCTCGGTGACTTGGTTTCCGAGCCTCTCTGGCGATGTTTGTTTCCGTTGGATTCCGTTCGTTTCCTGTGTTGGATTCGGCCGTTGCGATTGAGACGTCTGCATTTGTGTGATCTTTGATTTGGCAGTAAGTCGGAATTTCCTGACCTTCTCGGCAGCTAAATCCGCCTTCTGCGAGGCTTCGAGCTCCGAAACTGCAGTCTTGATTCGCATCGTGATTCGTCCGCAGTCTATTCTCCGGTGGCAAGACTTCGTTGATTCCTTAAACTCGGTTAGCTGATTCTGCACGCGGTGGCATTCATTCCGTTGTTCGCGCTGCGATTGTCCGGATCTCGTTCGCTCGTTGCCGTTTTCATCCCGTTGGGCTTGCCGAGCTGAGCTAAGGACCTATAAGTGCAATTTATCCTATGCCTACAGATACCCCATCCAAAGTATTTTCGTCTCGTTTTTATTGAGAAGAGTCCGTGGAATACTCTTGGATATCGATCTTGCCCCCACCTCTTAGTCCGCCGCCGTTTGTAATGGCATCTTGGATCATGTATTCCATGCCTTCTGACTCCTTCATTTTCTCCAGGCTTTTCCGGTGCTTTGCTTCGAAATGCTCTATGTAAGAGACTTCCTCAGAGGTGCTGACATTTATATGTCTGACCGCTCGGCATTCTTGATACTTTGAAGGTCGATTCCTTGATTTCTCAATTTTAGCTGACCATCGATCATGTTCGGTCGGTCGAGTCCTTATATGTTACAAGCGCGATGGTCCGGCGTATACCGTTTAGCGTTTGACATTCTTCTATCCTTATTGACAGAATATTTTAGAGTTAAACAATATTCTCCAGAACTTCTCAAGACCAAAATAGGGAATAGTTTATACTCATCATACCTCTATTGGAGTATTAAGGAAGCAGATTTATACTCGCGTATACCTTTTTCGGAGGTCCTCTTTAGGTCGAAATATCTGAACCGGGCCAAAAAAGTGTGGCCCCAAAAAGGGCAGTATTTGGCAAGTTCAAAAATCTCTCCGACCTTCCAAATATATGCTGGGAATCTAGTAGGGTTGTTTAAATTAGCTGTGATAGGAATGTAACCGGTAGGTTGATATAAAAATTCGTTCCAATGCTTTACATTCAGCTCCAACTTTGCAATTTCTGGTTCAAATTATGCCCCGCTTCAAACTGGTTCAACTTTGGCTCAAACTGCGCTCATTCTGCGTATCAAATCTTGGCCTCAATTTCGGCTCATTGCTGACTGCCGTCTGCGTCCAGCCAGGCTCAGATCTGACTTCAATTTGGCCTCAATTCGTTGCGGCTCACTTCTGGCTCATTGTGGCTCATTTCTGCCGCTCAAATCTGGCTTGGTCTGTTCAACCCTGGTCTGTGTCTGGTCTGGGTTCAGCCAGATCTGCGTTCAAAGGCTATGAAAAGGGCGTTATTCTTCAAAATTTTTTTTTTCTTCTTCTCTCTAGCGGCCGGCCCCCCCTTGTCCGTCTTTCTTGATATTCTTCTTTCCCTCCGATGAGCTTTTCTTTTAACCGATCTCCTTAGAAAACTTTTGATATTCATCTTAGATCTAGCTAACTCGCTTTTGATCCTTGACTGAATAAATGCCTTCAAAACTTTTCATTTTGGAATTTTCTCTCAAGGCCCCGTCGACGCGTGTGGTGTCGAGCACTTTCAAGATCTAATTTTTGGCTCGCGCATCCTCGATGCTATTCCTCAGCGTATATCCTTCATAAATTCAACATATTGTTTATTGCCCTTATATTCAATTTATGAATGTTGGCGACCACGGTGCTGAGGGCTTCGGATATAATAAATTTTGGCGCCTCGGAGCTATACTTAGGGGATAAAAAGTGCATCTTTTTAGATCTGACCTCGATTTCTTTTGCTAGGGCCATTATTGTCGGCGAGGTCGTCGAGAGGTCTTATTCCTGCCTGATCGCGCTGGATGCCGCGCTTCCTTCATATGGCTGTCGTGCAGGCTACTTTTTGGCCATATTTGCAAATTTACAAA
>NC_033797.1:98190299-98194122 GCF_001876935.1 Asparagus officinalis | reverse complement strand
ATGTATTTGAACATGCTTAGGGTTTGTGAATGACATCTAATATGATAATTTTTGTTTCATGTGGTTAGATGTACTTCAATAATGCTAAACAAGTTTTTATAACATAGTTTATATGCTTTACATTGAATTAGATGAGATGGAAGCAAATACCCGACACCCGAACAAATCTTGTAGGAGCAAGAAAATCATCTCTGGCTGGTCGACCGACCAGCTTGTATATGCATGTGCTTGTTTTATTGCACAATTAGTTGTTTGACTGGAGGATTTTCTTGGTCGACTGACATTGTTATATGTTGTTTGTTGTTTATTTGATACATAAGGTGTTTGTGAACATGAGATTTGGATCCGCACATCGAGACATGTGTGCGAACATTTGAATACATGTTTTGTTTTAGTTTACACGAATTGTTGAGATGTGTAATATGTTTAATGTGGATGGTGTTAGAGTTAACACATATATTAAATATTACATTAGTTGTGGTTGCTTAGTGGGTTAGTCGGTATACCGCAATGAGACTACGGATAGACTACACTTAGAGTTGGTTAGTGTACCACAATGAGGCCGCGGATGGACCACACTCTAGGATGATCATGATATTTTCGGATTGGACTAATATGTCTATACTCCGTTTGGCGAGCATCCGTTATGTATCATATGGAATAGGGTGATTTACCTTTCTCCGCAAAACGATTGAGTAAGGTGGTAGACATAGGATATTATGATGGCCTTACAATAGCATCATTATTTCATGAAGAGGTATATATACAGTTCGCATTAATGCTCCCATGCTAGATTACCCGAGAGTAGGGTATGATTTGGACATTTGGCATACATGACATGTTCTATTGAGATGATTATGTTGGATGATATTCCTTATGACTACGCCAACTACCCGAGGATAGTCTGAGATTTGACATGGCTTACCGTGGTTGAGGTTTAGAGTTGTAACATTTCTTTTGTGTATTGTTTTTCATGCATAGGATTAGAATTAGCATTTAGCGATTCATAATTTGAGACATAGTATATACATGAGGGTTTTCTTATTTGGATTATTTTGATCGATGTACTAATTCTCGTGTTGTGGGTTTCTAAATACCAATTTCTACTTAGTGTAGTATAGATGATTTTATATCAATATATACTAACTTGTATTTTCTTATACACTGCTCCTACCCCTTCCCCTGGGGGTAGTGGAGATGACCTCGCTAGTGCATTAACGCTCGTTATTTCACCTCTTTTCAGATAGCGAGTCAGGCGCACGGAGAGTCGTAGGTTGATGGAGATGTATATTAGCTTCCATCTTTTACAATATATTAGTAGCTATTTCAGAGATCCACAATAGATGTTTATTTTCAAACGATGGCGATTGTGTTTTCATTTTGTAAAGGCTAGGTGCCTTAGTAGGATTTCACTTGACTCTTTTTATTATGACATATTACATTTGTTCCATCTTCAGAAATATTTTATTTTATTTTAGTTGGGCCCTGATGATGATTATTTGGACATCTCTTCTATATTTATCTTGTTCATTGTACTACTTTATTATTCTTTTGCCAGTTTTGTACCTACATCTGTTGTTTGATTCCATAAGAGAAATAGTAACTGTAATGGTGAAACATATTGCTACACGTTGTTGGTGCATGACAGGTTTGACATTCTTAGATTCACCTTGGACTATATAGCCTTAGGTGAACCCAGGGGCGTCATAATATATGTGCATAGTGAGTGGATGATTTTGACTTATTTACACTTGACTTAGCATACATATTCACAAGCTTCTTATGATTGTTAATGCATGTTGATAAAGTTGAATCTAAAGAAGAAATTTGATTCCTTAATTCATTCAACTCGTCATTTGGCATACTAGCATTAACAATAGAATTAGAATAAACATGATTATTTTTAAATAAGTTAAATTTATTTCTAATAGTTTCTACTTCTTTTATGGCATCATACTCTTCATGAGTTAAGCTAGATATTGATGATGTCAAATTTTTATTTTCTAAACTTAACTTATCATTGTTTTCTTTAAGCATCATATTTTCTTTTACAATAATATCAAATTTGGAAGTTAGCGTCTCATGATCGAATTTAAATTTACAAGCTTGTTTTTCAAATCAATAAAATTATGATGCAACTTTTTATAGGTATGTATTAATCTATCTTATGCACAAGCAAGTTCATCAATAGTTAAATCACATTCGGATACGAACTCGCATACCTCACTAAGACTATCGCCTAGTGGTCATATGTGTTAGTACCCTAGAGGGGGGGTTGAATAGGGTTATTGCTAATCTTACTAGATATTAATACCGATTAAAATTAATTAACAAATATATCGCAATAATATTGATATTCAATTTGATTAATGCAAGGATATATAAACAAGAGTAAATCAACAATGGTGATAGTGGACAAAAACAATCACAAACACATGATTTGTTCACGGAGTTCGGTCCCCACAATCTACGTCTCTACTGCTCATCTCAAGGAGATCTCCAATATCACAATCGGGTTTTTTACGCTCACTCGAATAACGTTTACACCTCACAATTCGATTTTTTAGTTCACCGAAAATATTACACCTTATACAATTGCAAATACACTACACACCCTCTAAGTGTTAGCCTAGCTCGTGCTACCTTTCACAAGTGTTTGGAATTACCATCTCTCACTAGGCTTTACTACCGACCCCACTTCTCTTGAAACTGACCCCGTCTCTCACCAACCACTTCTCACAGTATCCAAGTGTAATATAATGTGCAACTCATAATGAAGCTCAAGTACAATAAAATGTTCTCTAATATGGATTAGAACTCAATGTAAGCTCAATCTCGCAAATCATAATCCCATAACCCATTATATGATGTATGAAATGCTACAAGCTCAAATAGGGTGTGTGTAATAAAATGAGTATAAACAAAATCTAACTCAATTAGCAAAACTGGAAATGATGATAATATGAAAATCAAAAACAAATTGCTAAAGAAAAGAGTTAGGAAAACATCTCTATAAACACAATAGATGTTGAAGAAGATTGAAGATGTATTCTTCAATTGAAAATGCAAGCGTCCTCTTTGTAAACTCAAACTTAAACAAACTTTAAAACTTTTTAAACTCTTTTTAAAACACTCTTTTATGGATATTCTGATGAGAACAATAGGGGTTTATATAGGATGAAAAACCAAGGCACAAAACCAAGCAAAACCTGTAAAAATGTTAAAATAACCAAGGATGGAAATATAGTCGTTATGGCTTATCAGTCGACTGATGAGCTAACCGTTGTAGGCGTTAGACAGCTCATCATTCGATTGACTATCTTTATCAGTCGACTGATGGATCATCGATCGACTAGCCAATTGACCAAAACAGAACAGAAACTTTTGAATATTGTAGGCACATTCTTCAGTCGACTGATCAGTCGACTGATAACAGGTTATCAGTCTGAAACTATTTTTCAAGTTGAGTTTTAAGGCTCAATAAAAAATAGCAAATAAATTCTAAAAAATATAAAACTTTGGGAACAATTTATAAACATAAATATGAACATGTTGGAAAAAAAATTCAATTTTCTCTTACCATTTGTGAAAACAGAGAAATATTCAAAAGTGCTAAAATACATGTTTTTCAAATATGTTGATTTTGTCATTTTAGCTCAAATCAAGTTTCGAAAACTTGTGTAATCTTTTTATGGACATAATAAAATATGTTAGCATGGTTTGTATAGTCCAAAACGTATTTAAATGTACTTTACATAAAAACACTTATTTTCATGAAAATTCACAAATGAAATGTGTGTGTGTATTTGAGCTTATGGAATTA
>NC_033797.1:98184328-98189299 GCF_001876935.1 Asparagus officinalis | reverse complement strand
TATCAAAGCCTCCTTTCCAACATGAGCAAAAGTACAAACAGCTTGAGATCCAGATTGAGATCCACTCCAGATTGGGGCTCGGTTCTCATTTCCTCATCACATGCCTAACTGTCACATGACGTTGGGGTTTTACAAGTGGTACAGTAAGGTGATTGTTCCTCCTTTTGATTTTCAGGTGAATAAGACTGGTTTGTATTGGATCACCTGGTGGTATAAGAAATTATCCTGCAAGGGTTCAAACAGCAGAGTTCCCAGACTTCAAGAGTTTTTGGCGAAGGGTGTGTCAGATGAAGGTCAGGAAGAACCAGGTGAACATCCTACTCCTCCAAGATAGGTTGGCATCAACATTCAAGAGTCGATTAGGCTAGCAATTCATAGAGGAGTACCTGGTAGGGGACGGGGGAAAGGAAAGAGGTTATTACATGTTCCTTCTCCTCCACCTTCTACGAAAATATAGCGCTTAGCGTCTCCTGAGCCTGAATCTACACCTAGAGATTCTTCAAGGGTGAGGGAAGATCCTCCTACAGTCCAAGTACAAGAACCTAGGGTTGGCACTTTAGGTGACTTCTTCTCACCTATTCATGACTTTCATCTTCAAATACTTTTAGCCGATATGCTTCTTTTATGTAGGTAAAGAGCCCATTCCTCTAGACGATGAAGAGGAATAATTGGATTATGTGCATGATGATACTGATGCCTACTTGACCGAGCCTGAAGATGTAGGTGATCTAGGTGACGTTTGCCGCTCAGACGATGAGTCTGATTTTGAGGCCATGAGCTAAGCGATGCCTGCGCCTTTTCCTACGAGTAGTGGTTTTGAACTGGCCACTTATTTTGAGGGTGCTTCCGGTGTCTTGGCATCAGCAATTACTTTTGAAATGACTGAGGCTCCTGCACCAGTGCCCGCTTTGTTAGTGCGGCGAAGATTGATTATTCGTGGTGCTTCTGATCATAATGATGACGTCTCAATTTCTCCCGTGCTGGCAGGGGTTGAACGGAAGGGGCCATCAAGCCCTAAACCTTCCTGTGACAAAGGCCCAAGCATGGCTACAGCTGCTCTTAGCGAGCCAGAGGTTTCATCTATAGGTGTTGAAGTTGTGCCCGTGGATGTGCCTACCACCACGGTGATGGTGGTAAGGACGGAGGTTTAGTCTACGGTCTCCGATATCTTGGTCACACAAGCGCCATATCGTATGTTAGGCCACGAGTAGATACAAGTCATTCCAACCATCTCTCCGACCACCACGGATGCGATGGTGATCTCTACTGAAGCAGGTCCTTCGAGCTTTGTGGAGGTCTCTTAATCACCTGATCTCGAGGAGTTGGTGGTGGTGGAGGTAAAGATCTTGATACAGAGTCTGGTGAGATTGTTTAACCAGAGTGTCACCACAACCTTGAATTTGAAGAGAGCGATATATGTGTGTACTCTCAAGTTGTTGAGGGATCAGCTAGGTGTCTTGACTTCGGTTGTCGGTTCCATCCGCACTGAGCCCTTCAAGACGGCGATCAATAAAGCTGAATTCCTTTGTCAATAGCTGCATGGGCTTCACACAGCAGATCTTAATGGCATTGCTATGGTCGAATTTCGTCGCTTGCTAGTAGCTCATCGTAAGACCCGTGAATCTGCTCGTGTAGAAATGGAGAGGATCATTATGAAAGTTCGCGATTTGAATGACAGCATTGTATCAGCTGAAGGCCACCAGATAGATTTTTAGGGTGCTATCCAAGAAAGGGATGTGATAATCAATGAAGTTAAGGAGACCATTTCTGCGGCCCAGGCACGCTTGAAGACAGCTCAGCATCAGAAAGAAGAGCTTGAGCTTAATTTAGCCGAGTCGACTAAGAAGTGGGACTCCCAGGTCGCAGAGCTCCAAGTTGAGACGGAGCAGCTCTCAGTCATTAGATCCCAGGCCATTCCCGTCGATCTTAGAGTCTTAATGGAGCAGGCCCAGAAGGGTGCTCATGAAGTCAGGGATGCACGAGTGGCTGAGTGTGTTGTACAAATACACACTTTCCCCCTTTCCCTATAACGATCTTTTTGTAGTTCTTTCCATAAATAAAAGAATTTTTCATTTCCCTTATCATGTATATGATAGAGGTGTAATATTAACGTATCATAGTAACATCTTTGTTGGGGGGTAATGGTGTTGGGATCAAGGTGTAATGTTAACATAATAGCTTGATCAAATTAACATTGTTCAGAGGTGTAATGTTAACATGACAGTGGTAAGATATTTGATAGAGGTGTAATGTTAACATGCCAAATGGGATGACCGATAGAGGTGTAATGTTAACTAGTCAGTCGAATCAAACTGATAGAGGTATAATGTTAACATATCAGGTTTGCAAGATTAGTACTGTTCAGAGGTGTAATGTTAACATGACAGTACTAAAGAATTTTGACAGAGGTGTAATGTTAACATGCCAAATGGGATGACCGACAGAGGTATAGTTGGTCGAATCAAACTGATAGTGGTGTAATGTTAACATATCAAGTTTGCAAGATTAGTATTGCTTAGAGGTGTAATGTTAACATGACATAACTGAAGAACTTTGACAGAGGTGTAATGTTACATGCCAAAAAGGAGTGACCAATAGAGGTGTAATATTAACCGGTTGGTTCACGAGAGTCCGAAGGACGACTACCATTCGGAAGTGTGGTGTTAACCTAATGGTAGGAAACCGATGGAAGTGTAATGTTAACTAATTAATTTTTGATAGGAGCTAGTTTGACAGAGGTGTAATATTAACCGGTCAAATTCATTAGAAAAGGTCGACAGAGGTGTAATGTTAACCGGTCGATAAAATAGTCTGACAGAGGTGTAATGTTAACCGGTCAGATCAAGGGAAACCATTCAGAGGTATAATGTTAACATGATGGTTCAATCAAGTTGGTACTGTTCAGAGGTGTAATGTTAACATGACAGTACATGGATGTTTAAAGTGGACACTGTTCAGAGGTGTATTTTTAACATGACGGTGAGAGGATATTTTTGGAGTGGACACTATTCATTAGTTAGGATATTTTGGAGTCATGCAAAGGTATGATGTTAACTTGATGACTTGTTGAAGATTTTGGGATCGAGAAGATCAATGTTTCTGGTCAGAGGTGGAAACTTAAACATGACCATGAATTTCCATAGGGAGATAGAATTGTCTGATATCATGAATATTATTTCTTGAGAAACTTCCCGTTGATTGGCGTCATGAGCCTATTTCCATGTTGGTCAATTAGGAGATATGCTCCATTTGAGTAGACTGTCTCTACTACAAATGGACCTTCCCATTTGGGTTGAAATTTTCCTTTAGTCTTGTAGGTTGTCTAAAAATTACTACGGATAGCTGATCCCCACAAAGTATAAATGATGGAGGTCACGATCTGACGACTTTCATATCAATCATTGAGAGTTACAATTTGATGATTCTCACAACAACTAATGATGGAAGTTATAATCTGACAACTTTTGTAACAACAAACGAGAGTTACAAACTAACGACTCTCACATCTCAAAGAGCCAAAGGCCAGGATTACAAGACAGCAATCCTTACAACACTCTAACAGAAGAGATTACAAGTTAATAATCTCTTCAAAGCAAAACGAGGAAGTCATCACCACGTTCCATGCTCAAAACGCGGAGCTCACCACCACTCCAAGCTCAAAATGCGGAGTTCGCCATCGCGTTCCAAGTTCAAAACATAGAGTTTGGCACCGTGTTCTAAACTCAAAACGCGGAGTTCGCCACTACGTTCCAAGTTCAAAAAGCAGAGTTCTCCATCGCGTTCTAAGCTCAAAATGCGAAGTTCGCAACCATGTTCTATGTTCAAAATGCGGAGTTCGCCACCGCGTTCCAAGTTCGAAACATGGAGCTCACTAGCGTGTTTTCAGTTCTAAACTCGAGGGTCATTTCTAGAACGCGAATCTCGTGTTTGACTCATTCAAATACATTTTAAATGGTTCCAAAACCATTTTGCACAAATTAAGGGCATTAAACCCTCATTAAGGAGTGATTTAAGAGGACAGTTACACCCCTTAAACCCCTATAAATAGCTAAAAAATCAGCTAAAAAAGGGGAAGAGGAAGAAAGGATCTTTTGGATTGGATCTTTGGAGCATTATTAAGAGCTTTTCTTGGAACTTGTACCTTGGCTTGTGAACCATTTCGGTTAAATTGAAAAAGATTAATTTTCTTTCTGAAATAAACTCTTTTACAGAATTTTAAACTCGTTCAGAGTTCTTAACTTGTTAAGAGTTTTAAACTTGTCTCACAAGTTCTTCTCGATATCAAGTCAAAAGAAATAGACATGTTCCACGAATTGACGTGTTCGGATCGTCAAAGAGATACAAGATTCAAACTCCCATCGCTGCTAAGAAGAACCCAATATTAAACAAAGGGAAGGATCTCCGTCGATTCCTTCTCTCTTTTGTAAATTGGGAAACTGAGAAGAAAAAATTATAATTTTTTTTTCTAAGTCAGTTAGAGAGGTTACATCGAGAGATTGTATTCATTCTTATCTTAAGTCAGTTAAGAAGAATTAATAACATTTCCTCACAACATTCTCCTAAATTTTTTGACAAATAAAAGATGGCGACTCCGTTAGGGATGAGCTTTTTCACCGATGTAGAAGTGGTGGTGCAATCTGACACCAAGCTCATTGGAACAACGGTTGAAACTCTGACCGTGGAGTTCAATCAAGCCAAGTAAGAAGAGTTTCTCTCTTCTGGATCCCTTAGCCCCAAGGCTAGGCGCAAGATCCGCAAAGTCTCCAAAGAAACTAAAGCTCCAATTCAGAGTTACTCACCAAAGGAGGATCTCTCCCTTGGGCTAGACTACTAGGACAACCCCTCCTCTAAAGGAGAAGATTCAGCTTCAGCTAAACTTGTCAATCGAGTTGAAGATTTTATGCTTGTGTATTGGTCATAAAAATAATCTTAAAATTTGTATTGATTGAATCTGTATTACAAATCAAAAAT
>NC_033797.1:98177511-98183328 GCF_001876935.1 Asparagus officinalis | reverse complement strand
TTTGAGTTTAGTTTATTTAATTTCACTCATTGTTTACACACACCCACTTGAGCTTATTGTATTTTTATACTTAGTATAATTTGGGTTGTGGGGAGTTGTAACAATTGAGAGTTAGCTACATTGAGTTCTCATCTATTGTAAAGAACATATTTGTTATTATATTATTAGTGTTGTAAAGTTTTCGGTGAGGTAGAAAACCGAGTGTGAGGAGTGAACGTTGATCGTAGAGCGTTGAAAACCAACATTATGAGTGATTCTAAACGTTGATCGGTGAACGTTGAAAACCGACATTGTGAAGTATAAACGTTATTCGAGTGAGCGTAGAAAACTCGGTTGTGATAGTGGAGATCTCCTCGAGGTGAGGAGCAGAGAGGTAGGTCGTGGGGACCAAACTTCGTGAACATATCATTTGTTTGAGATTGCATTAGCGCACTTATTTTCATATTCATATCTTATATTGCCATTGTGTATTGCTCTTTGTATATTTAACCCTCTATCTAGTTTATGTTTATTTCACCCTTGCATTAGTTTATATATCCTTGCATATATTTCATCATATACCTCTTTGCTAGGATATATCTCTTTGTTCATACTGTATATTCTTGCTCATATCATATTGTATATCTATCTTACAAGAATAATATTTGAATTAGTTTTAATTGGCATAAAATCAGATTAGATTAGCATAAGACCCTAATCACCCCCCCCCTTAGGGTCTAACAAGGAGTTCATCCCTACTACTAAACAACTTTCCATCCTAAGAACGATATGTCCAGAAGTTTATGCAACTTTCTTGGAGTTGATGTGCCATTTTCAGATCTGTGCTCAAGTGGTGGAGTTACGTGGAGGAGGTATTATGCAAACTGCCTAGGCAGACTATCTCTTCCATAACTTAGGTCAGAAGGATGTGACGGTGACCCACCTTACTGTAAGTTCTTCTAAGAGCATCAAAGCCCGCATTAAGGCTCCTAATGTTGGCTATAGAAATGAGCATCCAGAGGATGGATTTAAAGCCGGTACTGAATTCGAGAGTTTCCACTATCAAGTTGCGACTCCCATTTCTGACACTGCTCTTCTTGCTGGTTTCCAGATGATTTGGTTGAAGCGGTGTGTCGTGACATCGAAGCTGGTTGAGTCCATCTTGGCTGAAATAGTATACCCAATCGTTCTCGTGGCCCATGGAAGACCTTTAAGTCTTCTTTCTATAATAGTAAGCTATTTGCAACGGGGCTTGCGGGATCTAACTTCTGAGTTCCTTATTGTTAAAGAGATGAATGTTGCTGGGAGGAAAGTTTGGAAGACTCCTCAACCCCGTGTACCAGTGCCCTACACTTATTTAGTGGCCTGGTTCGTGTTACATTGTCCCTCGCTAATGACGGGGATCATGCAAGATAGTGAGACCTTTTTTCCCTTTGTGCAGAGGCTTGAGTCAGCCACATAGATGACAATGTATATAGTCCGGGCCAGACAACTATTGTCCTTAGAGGACAATTATGAGGTTTTTTGTTGTTGCCCTTATTTTGAGGGGCCTGAAAAGGAAGGCACCAAATTTGCAGACATGGTTTTTTTTTTTTTGAGGCCCTTATTTTGATGGGCCAGACAACTCTTGTCCTTAGTGAGTCCTTCTCGTTTTGCTCGACAATTTGGGTATGACCAACTTTATGTTGGTAACCCTAATCCGCAATTAGCCCAAATCAGAAATTTGTATGAGGGGGCTCGCGCTTGGTTTTTCTTCTTTGCCAGCGGGAGCCATGCACAATTCACCTTGCCCAACTTACCACCCAACTGCTCTGTTGTTTCTAATTTCCGAGACTGGTTTTCTAAAGCTTCTCAGATTCTGGAGTATAGCATGTACACTTCCTGTATAAACAAAATCTGAGAGCTTTATGAGTCTAGAAAGAATTTTACAAGGACTCGTCTGTCGAGGATGAACGAATATTTATCCTGTGAACGGGAGGCAACCGGAGTTGGAGAGGTCCAAGAAGAGCCATCAGCTGCCGAGTTTTACAAAGAGAAAGTGACTGAAGAAATCTTTTAAGAAGAATCAACCCTTAAACCTCGCTCACTAAGATTGTCAGGAAAAAAGGCCCTTACCGCTGAGGAGGAGGGCGAATATGATAGGAGGGCTCAAAAATGCAGGCCTATTGTGGCTAAAAACTCCAAAAGGGCAAAGCTCATGGGGGACGTGATGAAATATGCACCTGTCATTCTCCCGGCTAATAGAGATGATGAAGCATTTCGATCAACTCCTTCAGTTCCTAAGGATGTGAAAGCTAGACGGAAGTTAATTATCAGGGGCTTAGAGTTTGCTCCTTTGATAGGACCTAGTGAGGGGGTGACCACAAGACAGGATTCGCCAGAAGGTTTTACTTCTGAAGCTATTTTTGGATCTTCTCCCAATGAATTTGTGGGTTTAATCTATCTGACTGCCCCTCCCCCAAGTTTAGAAATCCTGAGGAAACTCATCAAACAGATAGAAAGTGCAATGAAATTAACAATCAACATCGTTAGCCTTGGACAGGCTGCCTTTGAGGATTTCGAACCTCTCCTGCACAGCTGCCTAGACAGCATCAAGAGCTGGGGTGACGTGCGGTGGACTGAATGTTGCAGAGAGAGTATCACCCTCATGGAAGAGGAATTAAGGACCTTTTTGGACTGGCGGCGCGCCGACTTAGAATCTGAAGTGGAGCAAGCTTATTCTGAGGCCCAAGCCTCGAAGGTGAGCTATCAAGAGGCTCTTCACAAGAGTTTATCTGAGAAAGAGGCCCACATAGAGAACTTACGAGAGCAGCACAATCAGATACACACTGATATGAGTAGTCTTGCTATTGGTGTTCGTGACATCGAAGAAGCCAGTATTCGCATGGAGACTGAGTTAGCCCAGAAGAAGGCTAAGTTAGCTCAGGATATAGAAGTCATAAAAGGGCTTCAGCTTCAAAGTGATGAAGTCTTTAAGAATTTCTGTAGCGCACTCCAAGATTCTGTGGGAATTCAAAAGAGATTGTTGTTGTAGCGCCTGTTGAAGAAGAGCTTAGGAGGGAGATTGTAGAACAGGTCAGAGCAGCTCATGGGAAGAAGTTGTTTGCGCTTAAGTCTAAGCTCAAATCATTCAGATTGATGAACCCTAACACTTGAGTCTTATATTGTTTTTAGTTGGGGATAGGGATTTTTGTATCATTTTCATACCAAGTATTGTCACTCTGTATCAAGTTAACAACATTGAATGAAAATGATATCATTTTGCCTTCCATCGTTTCTCTTGTTGAATTCCAATTTCAGACAATGAAAAATATTACAAATGCCATAAGTGTAATATTAACTTAGCATAAGTTCGAAATTCTCTTTATTACTACTTAGAATAACACTAAAAAATTTCAATCGTCAGGGGTGTACTCTTAACTTAACGATATACAAAGTAGGAAAACTAAAATCTTTATTGAAATAAATTCCGAATAGGCAACCCCCAACCCGACTTGGCTGAAGATTGAGAGAAAAAGGGGCTTCACGGCCTACGGGAAGTATTTCTTGGGAAACTTTCCATTAATTGGCATATAAGCATGTCATCTTTTTTTATCGATGAGGCGATAAGCTACATTCGAATAGACTGATTCTATTACGAAGGGTCCTTCTCACTTGGGGTTGAACTTCACTTTGGTCTTATGTGTCATTACCATGGGTCATCTGACGGCTAATACCAATTCATCTTTCTTAAAAATTTGTTCTTTAACTTTTTTGTTGTAAGCTTTCAAAATCCGAACTTGATATAACATGATCTGTTGCTGAGCTTGGAGTTGCTTATCGTCTAGAGCTTCAAGTTCCTAAAGGTGCAGTCAATGTTTCTCATCCTCTGTCATTCTGGTCGTGATGGTAACTCTTAGGGAAGGGATTTGGATTTCCAATGGTAATACAGCTTCGCAGCCATATACCAAAGAGAACAGAGTAGCTTTTGTAAGGGTCCTCATCATCGTGCGATAAGCCCATAGACATTCACCAAGTCTCTCGTCCTAATCACGTCGTCTCTTGAAAATAAATTTTCTGAGAAGCTTCACAATGATTTAGTTAAAAGCTTCCGCGAGACTATTTGCTGGTGGATAATATGCCGTAGATGAAACACTTTGGATTCTTAATTTGTTACAAAATCTCTAAAATCCATAGCTGACAAATTGTGTTTTATTGTTGTGGACTATTTGTCTCGGGACTCCAAAGTAGTAGATGATGTGATACTTGATGAATTTAATCACATTCGAAGTCTTAACGTCTTTCAATGGGATTGCTTCTGTCCATTTAGAAAAGTAATCGGTTACGGCCAAAATGAATCGATGTGCTTTGGAAGTCGAAGGAGTGATAGGTCCCATGATATCCATTCCTAATATCTCGAATGGCCAGGGCGTAGATGTCAGATGTAACTTCCTTGGGGCTTGATGAATGAAGTCACCAAGGATTTGACATGCGTGACAACGTCTAGCATAGTCAACTGCGCCTGTAAACATCTTTGGTCAATTATAACCAATTCTTCGGAGGCGGTCTCCTAACTTAGCCCCGGGTTGATGTGCTCCACACATCCCATCATGATCTTCCTTGAGAGCCTGTTTCGCTTCCTTCCTAGAAAGACAATGAAGCAGAACTCTATCATGTGATTTACAATACAAAATTTGAGATGTCACGTTGTAATAAAATCAGAAGGCCTTCCGTTTGATAGCAGCCGCTTCCTTAGGATTATCAGGCAAAATCCTGTATAAAACACAGTCGGTATATGGGTATCGCCAGTCTCTAGGTTCGAATTGCATTGATGTTGTGCAAACTTCTCCAGTCACCGCCTTGTCGGATTATTTTTGTGAGGAAATTTTGGGGCAATACAACTCGCGTCCTGAGATAAGAATTGTTGTTTTAGCCCCGGGTGCCAATGCTAATAAGGTTGCTAATGAAGCCAAAGCATCGGCATAAGCATTTTGAGTTCGTGGGATATACCCGATGAAGAAGCCTTTGAATTTTCACGCATGTTCTAGGACTACGAAGTAGTATGGGAGTAAATCCTCATTGCGTACTTCATATTCTCCACAGACTTGATTTATGATGAGCTGAGAGTTACCGTATGCTTCGAGGTGTTGAATGTGAAGCTCCTCAGTGAATTGCATCTCTAATATTAGAGCATTATACTTAGCTACATTATTGGTGCAGGGTTCAATCAAAGAAAATCCTCTTGGAATCACGTGACCGTTTGGAGAAATGAATACTACTCCTACTCCCGCGGTAATTACTCCATGAGGGTTTGCTCTAGATGCACCATCAAAGAATAACTTCCACACTTGCATAACCTCTTGGGCTACGCAAGCTTCGGCGACTTCGTCAGGTAAGTCTTCATACAACTTAGATAATCCTGATACCGGATGATCAGCTAGGAAATCTGCTACAGCTTGACCTCTAACAGCCTTCTGTGGCATGAATTGCATGTCATATTGTGACAGGAGAATTGCCCATTTCGCTAATCGACAATTCAGTGAAGATGGTTTTTTCATGAGCACTCTCAATGGGTTTACTTTAGAGATGACATGAATTGTTTGTCCGACTAGGTAATGTCGTATCTTTTGGACAGCAAATACCAAAGAGAGGTATTCTTTTTCTACTAGATTGCAGTGATGCTCGGCGCCCATCATGGTCCTACTTAAATAGTAGATTGCTTGCTCCTATCCTTGGTTATTGTTCTGGGCTAACAAAGCTCCCAGAGAATGATTCATGGCCCTCACGTAAAGTAGGAACGGTTTTCCTGATATCAGGGCCACAAGAACGGGCGGTTGAGTAAGATATCTCTTAATCTCC
>NC_033797.1:98158689-98176511 GCF_001876935.1 Asparagus officinalis | reverse complement strand
AAACTTCCGCATTTGAATTCACTAACATAGATTTTGACTTCTGCGTTTGAGTTTTCTAACGCAGATGTTGACTTCTACGTTGAAGTTTTCTAACGCAGATGTTGACTTCTGTGTTGAAGTTTTCTAACGCAGATGTTGACTTTTGCGTTTAAGTTTGCTAACGCAGGATTCGACATCTAGGTTTAAATTGAGTCCTTTTAATTATTCTTCTATACTGACTAGTTACTTTCTTCATTTGCAATGTGTTATGCTAATGAGCCTCTTCCTTTCAGCCATCATTTTGGCCATGAGGGCGGTGTGGATGTAAATATGATTTTTAATCTACGTCAAGAGCTTACCGTCTTTTGTATGACTGACAAGGAACGTGTCGAGGTGATCACTCGAGCTTTTTCTGAAACTCTGCAAACATTGGTCATGGATGCCAGGTTCGAGAACCTGAGTAGGAAGTCATTCGTTAAACCAGGGTTTCTTTTTGGAGACTTCATCAATTTCAAAGCAGGAGTCGCTTATGACGAGGACTATAAATGGCTGAGGAAGGTTGGAGACCACCATCTCTTTCTGCCTAATATGGAGAGGATGTTCCTAATGTCATATTTCCAATGTGCTTCAATTCCTCATCATATGGATTGGGATCTTGTCAAAGAATAAGACATCAAAACTTTAACGTTTCACGGTGTTCACGCAGTGGGATATAACAGGCAGGTGATAGCTTTGAGACCGGGTCTGTTTACCAAAGAATACCCAGTTGGTGAGGTGGCCAGTCCTTCTAACTCCTTTGTCAGAAGATTCATGGCTACAAAAGGGGAGTTCTCTACTCAAGTGTTTAGATCCCCTGGTTGGGTTCATTCTTCAATGACGGGATGGTGGACTTGCATGACCAAGTTTGTTTTGGAGGAATTGAATGCTCCTCTCTCTCTCTCTCTCAAGCTTGCTTGAAGACTCCGATGATGGCCACCAAGTGCGGGATTGCCCAAAGTCACTACCATTTCTTCTCCATCTTGGAGCCATACAATCCTGAGACCTGTACCTTCTTTACACCAGTTGGGGAATTAGGTTTCGCTCTCCATGAGATGTATGACATCTCAGGTTTTCCTTTTGGGGATTTACCTTATGAAGAATTCATTCCTGGCTCAATAGAACTGAAGATTCTGAGGAAGACAAGCACTGAAGTCTATTCCACACTTTGGGAAGTTATGTGCCACTTCCATATCTGTACTCAACTAAAAGGGGCCTAAGGATGTGGTGTGAAACAAGTCTCTTGGATGGAGTACTTGTTTTAGAATCTGACGAAGAAAGAAGCCCAAGTGACTAGGTTAGCTGCCAGTACTCCGGAGGAGATCCAGGCTCGGATTGACATTGCTACCTCGCACTATACAAATGAAGCTAGAGAGGATATTTTTCCTGCTTACACAGAGTTTGAGAGCTTTCATTATCAAGCTCAGATCCCCATCACTGACACTACGTTGTTGGCAGGATTCTTAATGTTATGGTTGAAGCGTTGTGTCATCCCTACTAGGCCGATTAAACGCCCTGGTTGTAGAGGTGATCTATCCCACGGTTCTTTTGGCTCATGGGAAGCTGTTGAATCTCCTTTCTGCCATGGTGTGCTGTCTACAGAGTAGGCTGAGGTAGTTGGATTTGGATTTTCTCTAAGTCCCAGAAGTAGAATCTAAGAAGGGTAAAACTTTTAAGACTCCCAACCCTCGAGTACCAATGCCATGTACTTATTTAATAAGATGGTATGTGTCTCATTGTCCCTCATTGATGAGTGCGGATTCTCCTCAAGGTGACTCATTCATCCCACTCGTGCAATGACTGGAATCTGCAAAGTGGTCAGAATTCGTTAGATCTTAACAAGGAGTCTGCAAGTGCGCGAAGCCGGAGCCCGGCATGTTCGCCTGCTGGGTCGAGTGTTCGGCCACTTCAGAGCCTCCGTCTTTAGAGAAAAAAAGGCACCCCTGCTTCAAAACGAAAGGTCATCAAAGAGCCTCCGTTTGCTGGTCACAAAAGATGAGAGCTTTGCCTTTGGAAGCGCCAATAGCGTAGGGCGACCGGGCCAGCCGAGCCCCACTGAATTAGTTAAGGCTTTGATGACTCAAGGTGCATCTTAGGGAAAGGAGAGCAACACCCATTATCATATTTTTCATTGCTTCCTTGATTTGGAAGGAGGGGTATATGGAGTAACATTTCGGGATATAGCAGGCCCTGACGGATTCACTCAGTTGAGTGGGGGTGTTTTTCGTTGACTCCTTAATATAAGGCCAGGCTACTTGATTTTCAGGCAGGGTGGCAAGTGCTTCATTAAGCCCTATCAGCCATATAGATTTGCTCGTCAATTTGGATATGACTAGCTATATGTCAGGAATCCTCAACCTCAGCTTACAATCGTGGGAATCTGTATAAGGGAGCCAGGGCTTGGTACTATTCAGTGGCCGGTTGTACAAAAGCCATTTTCAAGCTTCCCCACAAGTCACCCAATTCTTATACCTCTATAGGCTTCTACAATTGGTATTCTGTTGCCTCTCGGAATCTGGAATACAACTTAAATACGTCTTGTCTGAAAGAGATCAGACATATGTATGCTTCAAGGAGGGGATCTAAGATGTCTTGTCTGAGAGGAATTGACAAGTACTTGTCTTTCGAGGACCTGTCTGCTGAATCAGAAGAGGAACAAGCAGCTGAGCCTATTCAGGTGAAAGAACCCAAAGGGGCTAATGCTCCTTCAATAAGAGCTACCGGGAAAAGAGCTCTAACGACAGAAGTGGTTGGCTAGTGTTAGAAACGGAATCGCCAAAAGCTGATGATCGAGTCCCTTCCTACTAAAGGTTAGCGGAAGCCAAAATTGATGGCCGATGCTTTCAAGGCTCTAGAAGAAGAAGAACATCAAGAGCCTTCAATTACGCGACTTTCGTATAGGCCTGGGCTTCGTTCAAGTGGCCCTGCTTTGTCTAGTGAAGCTTCTTCTTATCATCCTCCTGAAGGGGAAGAAGAAAAAATGATGGCTGCTGATGCTAAATCGAGGCTGGTAGTGGGCTCTCCCCAAGCTACGGTATCAGCACCAAGGGAGCACGAGGAGCAAAAATCTCCCTCTCCTTCTATATTAATACCGCAGGTTGGTGAGTCAAGGGTTAGCCCGACAACAAGGCTCTTGGTTAAACCGGTTGTGGCCATTAGTTCTTTTGAGCATGATGACGAAGAAAGGGTAGATTATGAAGCTTTTTCTATAGAGGATAGGGATGACGGCGCTGAGATTGACATAGGTGGTGGTGATGGGAAAGAAGAACATGATTCTATAGACGATATCACCACTTTTGATGATGTCCCCAAGACCACATCAGATAAAGCGTCCACTCTTGTGCATTTTTCTGTCACCGGTAAGGCTAATTTATTTTGAATTTCTCTGCATCTACATTCTGACCATTTTTGAATGCAGGTTCACCCACTTTCAAGACCGTTACTAAAACTCCTCCCGCTGAGCAGCCACTTATACAAGCAGCGACTCCTCAGCAAGAACCACCCCAGTCGAGCTTAGCAACAACCCTGCTGGCAACACTAATGAGGATTCAACTTGTACCAATAAGGATCATCAGTGTGCCGGATCCATCTTAGGCGGGGACCAAGATGGCTTTGACATCAAGCCATTTGCACTTGGATGTTTATGTTGCTTCTGCAACTTCCACGCCTAGGTTATCTGTCGGCCCTCACTTTGACACGCCTATCTCATGGTCTAGGGGACCATCTCCACTTACTGTTTCAAGCCCCGTAGATGTACTTGGCTTCCTCCATATTTCTTTGGGGTACTTGAACAGTCTCGCGAAGAAGGTAATTGAAGTTGTAATGGTTGGTCGGGGTACTTTTGGCTCCTTCAGGCCTCTTCTAGAGGTGGACTTCAATGGAGTTGAGAGTGTGGGTGATGCTCAATGCTTTGAGCATTGCTCAGAGGCTATTTCTCATGTAGAAGTATAGCTACAACACTTTGAGGCCCTGGGACGTACGGATATTCAGACGTAAATCGTATCTTCTTTTGTTGAGCTTTAGGTTGAAGAAGTGGCTCGTCGTAAGGCGATGGAACGGGGTCTGGTCAAGAGAAAGCATCAGGTTGTATACCTACGGGAGAAAAGTGCCTAGAGGCAAGAGGAGTTGAAGCTCTCGACTGCTTCTTTGGGCTTCATTCGTACAAAGCTCATTGAAGCTGAAGCTGAAGTGCTACGATTGAAGGCTGAACTCTCTCGTGAAGAAGCCATCATTAATGCCCTCAACGCTAAGAATTCGGACACTCTTTTGAATTATCACAGGGAGGCTCAGGCCCTAGAGTGAGCTAAGAAGGAGATAGCTACCACCGTCGTGCCCACCGAATGTGAATTGCGGGAGAAGGCAGAGGTCATAGTGCGAGCTAATCACGAGGAGAAGCTATCTGAAGTCAAGCCTCAACTTACTTCTTTTAATTTAGTGAATGAGTGAACTTGATCTTGTGTAGTTCTTTTAATAAGAACAACCCTATTTTGTATCACTTTCTTTTGGTTTTTGAATAAAAAGTGATATTGGTTTTCCATTCCTTCTTGCATGTGTCATGTTCTGACTTGAAGCAATAAAATTACCTGAGAAATACCAGAGGTGTGATTTTAACTTAGCATAGATTTCCAAAATAGGTCAAATTTACAAAATTATCTTTATTATCATTTGATATAATTCCAAAAAAAATTCATCTGCTAGGGATAAGTACTCGTCATTCCTCAGTTGAATTCTTCTTGTGTTATACTTTTACTTTAATACTAAAAGAAGTCTATAAGTACCAGAGGTGTAGTATTAACTTAGCATGAGTTTTCGCATAGAGAGATTTTCCTTATTATCCTTAAGGGTAATTTTGGGAAAAGTTTACACCGTTGGGGATTTTATAATGAGAACTTGCTATTCTTGTTAAAAAAGAATTAATAAGTTCATTGTGGGGGTTTAACTGTTAGAGGTATATTGTTAACATAACAGAGATTTGTGGATCTAGCGCTCTATTGAAAAGAGTCGATAAGTTAATCTTGTCAGAGGTATGATATTAACATGACAGGAAGAATATTACGATCGGGGTAATTTTGAGGACCTATCGCTCTATTAGAGAGAGTCGATAAGTTGATTTGTCAGAGATATGATATTAACATGACAGGAAGAATATTACGATCGGGATAATTTTGAGGACCTATCGCTCTATTAGAGAGAGTCGATAAGTTGATTTTATCAGAGGTGTGATATTAACGTGACAGGAAGAATATTATGATCGGGGCAATTTTGAGGACCTATCACTCTATTAGAGAGAGTCGATAAGTTAATTTTGTCAGAGGTGTGATATTAACATGACGGGAAGAATATTGTGATCGAGGAAATTTTGAGGACCTATCGCTCTATTAGAGAGAGTCGATAAGTTGATTTTGTCAAAGGTGTGATATTAACGTAACGGAAAAAATATTAAACAAGATTTTGGAGGACTTAGCATCTCGCTGGGGAGAATTGCCAAGTGGTTTATCATCACAGTGATGACTTGTGATACTTGTGATTTGAATAAGTTTTGGAAACTTATCACTCTGCTGAAGAGGGTTGGTAAGTTAATCATTTATTACTCTGCTGAGAAGAGCTAATAAATTAGTCATGATTTGAGCAATTTTGGGGACTTATCATTCTATTGACGAGAATCAATAAATTGATTTTGACAGAGGAATCGTCATCATACTGGAAGTGATGCAAGCTAAATTCAAACTCTATGGGGATGATGGTCATCCGCAGTGTAGTATTAACTTGATGACAATTTTATCAGCTAAAATAACTTAGATTCTACTGAGAAGATACAGAGGTTTAACAACATTCCGTTAAAAGAATTCATGGTCTTAAAGAATAAGTGTCATGTGTAAAAAACGTAAGGGTGGACCCTTCGTTTAGGATAATTGCAACGCACAGGTGACCTCTGCGTCTGAGGTTCGAAACACGGAGCTAAGAGCTCTTATAACGTAGGTCTAGACCTAGCGTTTAGGGATTTGAACGCAGGGGTGAACTTTGCATTTGGGTTAAAATCTAACTGATTTTATTTGTTAACGCTGAGTTTGTGTTTTAAAATGGTTGGGATTCTCTCCTAGAATCTCGAACCGCCTTAACAGCTTGACGGCTGTTATAAATAGACTTGAGTGGTCAAATCAAGAGTCATTCGACTCTTTCCACTCTCATCTTAATTCTGTGAATGAGGGCTTTCGTTAATTTTTCTAGAACCTTCAACGGTCTCCGCCTTCTTTAATCAGCGACATCAATGGTGCCACGGAGGATGAGTTTGGCACTAAGAAAGTCATGGGAATGACTAAAAACGTCATTGGTTAAGGACTTCGGCGGTGTTCTTGCTTCTGTGGGCACCTCGTCGTTGTCATCGCTGTTGTGCAGGCCTTCCTGCTATGGTAGGTTTCGGTCGTGATAACTTGCTTTGACAAGTTTTTCAAAACCCTGAATTAATTAAAACACAGAGTTGGGACTCTGTGTTAATTATAAAACACAGAGTTGGGACTCTGTGTTTTTTTTTACAAAATCTAAATGCGGGTCTTGAACTTTGCGTTCGAGATTGAAAACGCGGGTTTGGACCCTACGTTCCAAAGTTGGAACGCATATCTTGACCTTTGCGTTATAATTTAGTTCCTTACATTAGCAACTTGTTTCAATTACAAATTTTTGTTTCTTGTTGTTTCGTAGTGCTTTTCTCCAATGTGCCGCTTTCACAAGAGCATCATTTTAGGTATATTGATAATCCTGATGCGGGTGAAGTTTTTGGTTTATTTAAAAGAATCCCACTATGCACTTTCTCTGATGCAGAGTGGACATAACAGATTAGGGAAGCCAGATGTTCCACTCTTAGAATCTTGATCACCAATTTGGACATGGAGACGCCTGTGGGCTATGATCAATTCATAAAGCCGGTGTTTTTGTTTGGAGATCATATAATAGCGGATAACAGACTCATACATGTAGAAGACTCCATGTTGCTGCGATGAATCAATGACCATTTCTTCTTCCTTCCAAGCATGAGGAGAATGTATCTGCTTTCTTATTTCCTGAGTGTCAGCTACCGTCGGGGCTTTGCTTTCGACCTTGTCCAAGAAAGGGAGAATGTATCACTTGGATCTAATCGACGATCTCGTGTACAAATTGATGGGTAAATCAAGGGTTGGAGGCCTGACAGGTTTGAGAAAAAAGACCTTGCACAAGAGGCGCCACTTCCAGCGAATGTCTTCATTCGCCAATTCATTGATGCCCGGGGTGAGTTCCCTGTGCAAGCTTTCAGGTCTCCTGGCTAGGTGTATTCAGGAGAATAGGGTTGGTGGACTAGGATGGTAGATTACGTTCTCGAGGAACCCAAGGAGCCACTTGCTCGGTCCGGCCTTACAATACTTGTGTTGGCCACTCGGCATGGGATTGTTCTGAACTATCCTAATTTCTTCTCTATGTTGGAGCAGTATAACCCAGATAGCTACACATTCTTTATGCCTATTGGGGAATTAGGATCTTCTCTCCATGAAATGCATGTGGTGCCAGGATTGGACCCGTTGCGAAAGATGCCCCTATGGGAGTGTTGCCTTATGTTTTGATGGTGTTTAACAACACAATTCCATTACTAATGATTATTTCTGTGTCTGTGTATTTCTATTCATTGAGACAAACAACAAGTTGGGAGGTTCGGATGGACATTACAATACTGATCATTATCAATGGAGTCGTTGGGCGGAATTGTCGTATGAGCCTACGTAATTCAAGTTCGCTAAATCCAAGGTTCAAGCGCCTTCATCCGCAAGTGTACGCAAGCAAGCCTTACTGAATATGCAAGACTTGCTTAGGTAAACGGATTTAGTTTAGGTGGTTATTTATGTGTGCTTCTAGACTTTAAAGCTGAATCATCATACACACATACACGGTTTGGTTTTGCCTATATATTATACGTCTATTATATATAGCATATATGTTTGGTTTTTGTTATCCCAAACAAGTTTTTACTAGCATATAAATACAATATTTATATCTTCAATAACACATGTTGTGTTTCGATGCGCGATTTAAATTGGTATCTTTGTGTTTAATTTCATAGATATGAACAGAATACTACCTATTCATAATTCATACTCACTATGTTTTATCATCTGTATTTGCTGAAAAATTAACTTTTATTCATTATCTTATAGACCTTGCATACAATAGTTTCACATCTGTTCTTCAACGTTCGTATAAAAGTTATTTCTGTATTGTTAAGATTATGGTAAGCTAAAATATGTCAAAATCATATGTTCACTACTTTCTCGTTTTGGACTATTTTGCAAGAATGATGAATTTTTCTTTTGGGAAGATTCCTTTTTAACAAATCAATTTGTCAGCATCCTTCATTATCATTATCTCAACTCATTCCAAGTTATCACAGTTTTCATATGAATTTTATCGGATATTCTAAATCTTAGGTAGTTTAATATCAAAAAATATGCCTTTAAACCTGAATCATCCTTCATATTTCCGTGTGTCAACTACACACGGAATCGACCGCCCTGAGTCCAGAGACTCGAGCTACTGTTCTTGAGGCTCACTCGTCTTTCTGGCCTCCATCGCGCGGCTGTTCGACTCATAACGGTCCGATCCCGGATGCAGTCAAAGTTTCGACGAGGTCGACGGTCTGGTTATCCAGAGCCAAAACCCTGGCCTTTTTTTGCTACGGCTCCACGGATCGACGCGCGCGATTCTCGACGGTCGACCGACTAAAAACAGGTCAAATCCTGCATTAACGGCTCTTTTCCTGAATGCTGATTTTCTGTATGGCCTTTTTCTGGTCTTCACCCCTCCATTTGTTATGCGGTTTTGTAGCCTGAGGGTCGGGAGGCTAAAATCCCATTTGCTCTGCTTTTCTTTCGAGCTGCAACAATGAGGAGTGTTTACAAACAAGTTAGAAAAGTTTTAAAACACGAGGTTTTATGTCATGCGGTTAAAGTTTGTTTTAAAATAGTTTTTAGCAATGAGAGTTTAATTTTGAAAGTCAACTTTCACAAGAGCTGAGAAGAGATCACTCACGTGAGTTGGTGTGAGCGTTCAGATGATCATCTTCTCTCTCCTCTTGTCATTTATGAGAAGTTTCTAACTCAATCTATCTTGTACTTTATGATTAGTAGATATCCAGCTATTAAACGCTGAGTATTTATAGGTTGATTAGTTTAATTTAATTTCACTCATTGTCTGTAACACACCCACTTGAGCCTTATATTATTTTAGTACTGTAGTGATAATCTTGGTGTGGCGGGTCTTGTAAACAATGAAGTAGCTATCATTTGATTGCTCATCTATTGTAAAGGAACATATTTGTTATTATCATTATTAGTGTTTGTAAAGTTCTTTCGTTGAGGTAGAAAACGACGTGTGAGGAGTAACTATTGATCGTCTTAGAGCAGTTTGAAAACAACACTTATGAATATTCGTAAAACTGCATCGTGTGAACGTTAAAACCGAACATTGTGAAGTATGAAACTTATTCGAGTGAGCGTAAAAACTCCGGTTTAGTATAGTGGAGATCATCTCGATGGTGAGGAGCCAGAGATGGTAGTCGTGGACCAACTTCGTGAACATATCATTTGTTGAGATTGCCTTAGCCCGCACTTATATTGTCACTATTCATATCTTTATATTGCCATTGTGTAGTTTGCTCTTTGATATTGAACCCTCTATCAAGTTTATGTTTATTTCACCCTTTGCATTAGTTTATATGTATCCTAATGCATAGTATTCAATCATATTACCTCTTTGCTAGCATATATGCTCTTCTGTTCATACTGATTATTGCTGTGCTCATATCATATTGACTCATCTCATTGCTTACTAAGGAAGTAATATTTGACATCTACGTCGCCCGGCGTTAATTGGCCACTAAACATGGAGTAGCATTCCTCATATAGACCTAATCACCCCTCCCCCGCCTGGGTCTAAGCAATGGAGTTGCATAGCTATACTAAACCAACTCTTCCATTCCTAGAACGACTTATGTCCAGATCGGTTTATGCAACTTTTCCTGGATGCGTTGAGTCGTGGCCATGTTTCAGATCTGTTGCCTCAAGTGTGGCAGTTACTGGAGGACCCTATTATGCCAAACTGCTCTCAGGCCAGCACGATCTCTTCCTATAACTCGGTAGGTCAGAAGACGTTGACGGACGCGACCCCACTCGTACTGTATGCGTTCTTCTAAGAGCGCGACGAGATAGAGGCGCGATTCCAAGGCTCCTAATGTTGGCTAGTATGAATGCAGCATCCGAGAGGTTCATTGGATTTAATAGCACGCGTGTGCCGGGTATCTGATACTTGTGAGTGAGCTCGTTTGCCTATCACAGTGCTGCCGACTCCCATTCTCCTTGACACTGCTCTTTCTTAGCTGCGTTTCCAGATATTTGGTTGAAGCCGGCGCGAATGTCGAAGTTGTGTCGTGACATCGAACGCTGGTATGAGCCCATTCTGGTGAAATCAGTAATACCAATCGTTTCTCGTTGGCCATAGGAAGACCTTTAAGTCTTCCTTTCTTAGATAGTAGCCTATTGCAATACGGCGGCTTTCGGCGACTCGTAACCTTCTGTACTGGCATTCTTCTTCGATTGTTAAAGAATGAATGTGCTGGGAAGGAAAAGTGGAAGAACTCCTCAACCGCGTTCACCAGTGCCTACACTTTTAGTTGCCTGCGTTCGTGTCTACATTTGTCCCTCGCTAATGACGGGATCATGCATGATCACGTGAGACCTTTTTGCATCCCTTTGTGCAGAGGCTTGAGTCCGAGCCCCTACATATGATGACCAAACTGTATATAGTTCGGGCCAGACAACACTATGCCTTACGAGGACAATTTATGAGGTTTTTGTTGCTTGCCCTTATTTTTGAGGGTGCCTGAAAAGCAAGGCAGTCCCAAAATTCTGCAGACATGGTTTTTTTTTTTTTTTTTTTGAGTGGCCCTTATTTTAGATGGGCCAGACAACTCTGTCCTTAGTGAGTCTCTTCTCGTTCTTCTGGCTCCGACAATTTCGGGTATGACCAACTTTATGTTGTAACCCCTCAATCCGGCGAATTAGACCCAAATCCAGAAATTTGTCATGAGGGCGCTGCGCTTGGGTTTTTTTTCGTGCCAGCTGACCCCGCTGTCATGGCCACAACTTGCACCATTGCCCGAAACTGGACCACGGCCAACTGCTCTGTTGTTTCTAATTTCCGAGACTGGTTTTCTAAAGCTTCTCAGATTCTGGAGTATAGCATGTACACTTCCTGTATAAACAAAATCTGAGAGCTTTATGAGTCTAGAAAGAATTTTACAAGGACTCGTCTGTCGAGGATGAACGAATATTTATCCTGTGAACGGGAGGCAACCGGAGTTGGAGAGGTCCAAGAAGAGCCATCAGCTGCCGAGTTTTACAAAGAGAAAGTGACTGAAGAAATCTTTTAAGAAGAATCAACCCTTAAACCTCGCTCACTAAGATTGTCAGGAAAAAAGGCCCTTACCGCTGAGGAGGAGGGCGAATATGATAGGAGGGCTCAAAAATGCAGGCCTATTGTGGCTAAAAACTCCAAAAGGGCAAAGCTCATGGGGGACGTGATGAAATATGCACCTGTCATTCTCCCGGCTAATAGAGATGATGAAGCATTTCGATCAACTCCTTCAGTTCCTAAGGATGTGAAAGCTAGACGGAAGTTAATTATCAGGGGCTTAGAGTTTGCTCCTTTGATAGGACCTAGTGAGGGGGTGACCACAAGACAGGATTCGCCAGAAGGTTTTACTTCTGAAGCTATTTTTGGATCTTCTCCCAATGAATTTGTGGGTTTAATCTATCTGACTGCCCCTCCCCCAAGTTTAGAAATCCTGAGGAAACTCATCAAACAGATAGAAAGTGCAATGAAATTAACAATCAACATCGTTAGCCTTGGACAGGCTGCCTTTGAGGATTTCGAACCTCTCCTGCACAGCTGCCTAGACAGCATCAAGAGCTGGGGTGACGTGCGGTGGACTGAATGTTGCAGAGAGAGTATCACCCTCATGGAAGAGGAATTAAGGACCTTTTTGGACTGGCGGCGCGCCGACTTAGAATCTGAAGTGGAGCAAGCTTATTCTGAGGCCCAAGCCTCGAAGGTGAGCTATCAAGAGGCTCTTCACAAGAGTTTATCTGAGAAAGAGGCCCACATAGAGAACTTACGAGAGCAGCACAATCAGATACACACTGATATGAGTAGTCTTGCTATTGGTGTTCGTGACATCGAAGAAGCCAGTATTCGCATGGAGACTGAGTTAGCCCAGAAGAAGGCTAAGTTAGCTCAGGATATAGAAGTCATAAAAGGGCTTCAGCTTCAAAGTGATGAAGTCTTTAAGAATTTCTGTAGCGCACTCCAAGATTCTGTGGGAATTCAAAAGAGATTGTTGTTGTAGCGCCTGTTGAAGAAGAGCTTAGGAGGGAGATTGTAGAACAGGTCAGAGCAGCTCATGGGAAGAAGTTGTTTGCGCTTAAGTCTAAGCTCAAATCATTCAGATTGATGAACCCTAACACTTGAGTCTTATATTGTTTTTAGTTGGGGATAGGGATTTTTGTATCATTTTCATACCAAGTATTGTCACTCTGTATCAAGTTAACAACATTGAATGAAAATGATATCATTTTGCCTTCCATCGTTTCTCTTGTTGAATTCCAATTTCAGACAATGAAAAATATTACAAATGCCATAAGTGTAATATTAACTTAGCATAAGTTCGAAATTCTCTTTATTACTACTTAGAATAACACTAAAAAATTTCAATCGTCAGGGGTGTACTCTTAACTTAACGATATACAAAGTAGGAAAACTAAAATCTTTATTGAAATAAATTCCGAATAGGCAACCCCCAACCCGACTTGGCTGAAGATTGAGAGAAAAAGGGGCTTCACGGCCTACGGGAAGTATTTCTTGGGAAACTTTCCATTAATTGGCATATAAGCATGTCATCTTTTTTTATCGATGAGGCGATAAGCTACATTCGAATAGACTGATTCTATTACGAAGGGTCCTTCTCACTTGGGGTTGAACTTCACTTTGGTCTTATGTGTCATTACCATGGGTCATCTGACGGCTAATACCAATTCATCTTTCTTAAAAATTTGTTCTTTAACTTTTTTGTTGTAAGCTTTCAAAATCCGAACTTGATATAACATGATCTGTTGCTGAGCTTGGAGTTGCTTATCGTCTAGAGCTTCAAGTTCCTAAAGGTGCAGTCAATGTTTCTCATCCTCTGTCATTCTGGTCGTGATGGTAACTCTTAGGGAAGGGATTTGGATTTCCAATGGTAATACAGCTTCGCAGCCATATACCAAAGAGAACAGAGTAGCTTTTGTAAGGGTCCTCATCATCGTGCGATAAGCCCATAGACATTCACCAAGTCTCTCGTCCTAATCACGTCGTCTCTTGAAAATAAATTTTCTGAGAAGCTTCACAATGATTTAGTTAAAAGCTTCCGCGAGACTATTTGCTGGTGGATAATATGCCGTAGATGAAACACTTTGGATTCTTAATTTGTTACAAAATCTCTAAAATCCATAGCTGACAAATTGTGTTTTATTGTTGTGGACTATTTGTCTCGGGACTCCAAAGTAGTAGATGATGTGATACTTGATGAATTTAATCACATTCGAAGTCTTAACGTCTTTCAATGGGATTGCTTCTGTCCATTTTGAAAAGTAATCGGTTACAGCCAAAATGAATCGATGTGCTTTGGAAGTCGAAGGAGTGATAGGTCCCATGATATCCATTCCTAATATCTCGAATGGCCAGGGCGTAGATGTCAGATGTAACTTCCTTGGGGCTTGATGAATGAAGTCACCAAGGATTTGACATGCGTGACAACGTCTAGCATAGTCAACTGCGCCTGTAAACATCTTTGGTCAATTATAACCAATTCTTCGGAGGCGGTCTCCTAACTTAGCCCCGGGTTGATGTGCTCCACACATCCCATCATGATCTTCCTTGAGAGCCTGTTTCGCTTCCTTCCTAGAAAGACAATGAAGCAGAACTCTATCATGTGATTTACAATACAAAATTTGAGATGTCACGTTGTAATAAAATCAGAAGGCCTTCCGTTTGATAGCAGCCGCTTCCTTAGGATTATCAGGCAAAATCCTGTATAAAACACAGTCGGTATATGGGTATCGCCAGTCTCTAGGTTCGAATTGCATTGATGTTGTGCAAACTTCTCCAGTCACCGCCTTGTCGGATTATTTTTGTGAGGAAATTTTGGGGCAATACAACTCGCGTCCTGAGATAAGAATTGTTGTTTTAGCCCCGGGTGCCAATGCTAATAAGGTTGCTAATGAAGCCAAAGCATCGGCATAAGCATTTTGAGTTCGTGGGATATACCCGATGAAGAAGCCTTTGAATTTTCACGCATGTTCTAGGACTACGAAGTAGTATGGGAGTAAATCCTCATTGCGTACTTCATATTCTCCACAGACTTGATTTATGATGAGCTGAGAGTTACCGTATGCTTCGAGGTGTTGAATGTGAAGCTCCTCAGTGAATTGCATCTCTAATATTAGAGCATTATACTTAGCTACATTATTGGTGCAGGGTTCAATCAAAGAAAATCCTCTTGGAATCACGTGACCGTTTGGAGAAATGAATACTACTCCTACTCCCGCGGTAATTACTCCATGAGGGTTTGCTCTAGATGCACCATCAAAGAATAACTTCCACACTTGCATAACCTCTTGGGCTACGCAAGCTTCGGCGACTTCGTCAGGTAAGTCTTCATACAACTTAGATAATCCTGATACCGGATGATCAGCTAGGAAATCTGCTACAGCTTGACCTCTAACAGCCTTCTGTGGCATGAATTGCATGTCATATTGTGACAGGAGAATTGCCCATTTCGCTAATCGACAATTCAGTGAAGATGGTTTTTTCATGAGCACTCTCAATGGGTTTACTTTAGAGATGACATGAATTGTTTGTCCGACTAGGTAATGTCGTATCTTTTGGACAGCAAATACCAAAGAGAGGTATTCTTTTTCTACTAGATTGCAGTGATGCTCGGCGCCCATCATGGTCCTACTTAAATAGTAGATTGCTTGCTCCTATCCTTGGTTATTGTTCTGGGCTAACAAAGCTCCCAGAGAATGATTCATGGCCCTCACGTAAAGTAGGAACGGTTTTCCTGATATCAGGGCCACAAGAACGGGCGGTTGAGTAAGATATCTCTTAATCTCCTTAAGTGCCTTGTGATAGTCTTCATCCCAAATGAAGGATACTCCTTTCTTCATGAGCTTAGAAAAAGGTTAGCTGCGTCCCAAAAGGTTGGAGATGAATCTCCAGATATAGGCTAACCTGCCTTGCAAACCTCAGAGCTCATTGAGGTTCTTTGGAGGAGGCATGTCTTGGATGACACGCACTTTTTCTGGATCAAGAGAGATTCTCTTGGACATAATTATGAATCCCAGGAATTTTCCACTTGATACTCCAAGGAATGATTTGGTCTGGTTCATCTTCAGTTGATGCGCTCGCATGATGTCGAATATTATCTTCAGGTCTGCAAGATGATCATCTTTGTGTTGGCTTTTCACTTCTAATCATTAACGTAACATTCAATCTTCTTATGTAAGTGCTCGTGAAAAATTGTGTTCATTGTGTGTTGGTAGGTTGCACCTGCATTTTTCAACCCGAATGGCATCACTGTGTAGTAATATACTCCCAACGGTGTTCTAAAAATAGTATGCTTTTCGTCTTCAGGGTACATCTTAATCTAATTGTACCCAGAGAAACCATCCATGAAAGACATCCTTTCATACCCGCATGTGTTATCGATCATAACATCGGTGATAGGGAGTGAAAATTCAACTTTTGGACATGCTGCGTTCAGGTCACGAAAGTCAATACATATCCGTACTTTACCATTTTTTTTGGGCACTGGAACAATGTTGGCTACCAAATCAGGGTATTATTCCTCTCTAACAAAGCCCGAGTCAATAAGCTTTTTGACTTCTGATTCAATTGCTTCCATGACATCTGGATGAAACCGACGTTATTGTTGTTTAATGGGTTTTGCGTCCGGATCGACGTTAAGACGATGCATGGCTACTTTTAGATTGAGGCCAAGCATATCTTCATAGTTCTAGGAAAAGACATCTATATATTCTCGAATGAGAGATATAAGATCTTCTTTCTCAGATGGTGATAAGCTTTTACTTATGAAGATTGGTTTAGGATCAGATTCGTCTCCCATATTAACCTAGATTACTTTATCTTCAGTGGGTGGCTCACGCTGTTCGAAGCGCATATCCCACAAAATGTTAAGACGCTTGATCCCAAGGGTTATTGGTTAATTCGATCAATTCTTCGTCACCCGTTGCGTCTTCGTCTGGGTCACTAGTCGAAACCATATTCATGGTCAAACTTTTGAAGAAGGCTCCAACGCTAATGTCGGATTCTCATGATGACGTCCCGGATGAATGGTCTTGAAACAGACAATCATCGGTTTCATTTTCTGAAAGAGAAGGGGTCACGACATAACCCACATCTCTTCTAGTTTTTTGATAATAATTAGGAGGTTTTCCTTCCAGAGTGAGAGACATTCAAACGGGTGTTCATCTTCCTTTCCCAAAATTTAAACCTCTCTTTTCATTAATGTCATAACCCATGCGTTTCATTAAATGGATGGAATTGGGTTTATGGTAATAGAATTAAGGAACCCCATTATCTTCTTCTGAACTTTCTTGCTTTAGTAGTTCAGGTTTGACTCTCCCAAAATAGATAGGATTCTGCCCTTTCTTTTTGGATGAGACTTTGAAGAAAGCCTTTCGGATATCCTCGATTTCTTCACCTGTAGCGAAGGATGATTTAATCGGCAATGTGAGTGATGTCTCAATGCATAATATGCGTCATATGTCACTACTTGCATTAGTATTATTCTTTATTTGTTTATTTTTAGAGGACATATAGGACAAGTACGCTAAAATAAATTCTTCATTATTGTACCACTCGCCCTCACTCAGTACATTATTATTGCTCTTAACCTAACCCATTACATTAAAATTTAACTCTCATGGATAATCTTCCTCTAGATCTGGCTCGATGTCGGCTTTATTGCCGTTGTCAGCATCTTCTTCAAATTTCTCTTGTGATTCCAGGTAGAAGACAGAATCTGTATGGAAGCTTTCTACCCCTCTGAAAGGGCGCTTCTTAGTAATCAGGGTTTGGACTTCTCCTTCACTATTAACATACTTCATAACCTGATGTAAGGTAGACGAGATAATGCGGTTCACGTGAATCCCCAGTCTCCCTAACAACAAATTATAAGATGTATTTGCATCTATAACATAACAAGTCACTTTGGACTTGAGATCTCCGATTTGACACATGAGCTTGATCTTCCCCAGGGGCCAAGTGTTGTTAGCATTAAAACCGAAGATGGTGGTCTGGGTGGTGTTTAACTGATGCGTGGGAATCCCTAAGACCTACATGACCCTGTAAGACATAATGCTAAGTGCTGAGCCCGGATCAACTTGGACACGACTGATCTTCGAATATCCAATATACCCTGTGTAATATAAAGGCCTGTCCTGCTTGTGTTTGACTTGCATATCTTCTTGAGTGAATGATATGCAGGGTAAACTTCTTGCTGCTTGTAGACATTGTATACATGCCTGGGCTTCCGAAGCTTCAAGAGTCGGAGTAACCTATGTAATAAAGCTTTTCGTGTTAGTTAAGGCTTCAATTAGGGCTTCCTTTGTGGTTTTAGACAATCACAAGAGCTCGTACAAGGTAATCCTGGCCGGTATGTTGGCTAACTG
>NC_033797.1:98148050-98157689 GCF_001876935.1 Asparagus officinalis | reverse complement strand
GTCCATCGTCGCTCGTTAACACTGAACCAGTTGTGGAGAACTATAGGCAATTTTTGATGCCTACAGAGGGCCCTGCTGATGGCTCTGGCTCTGATGATGGATCTGGCCATGCTTCTGATGGTGATGGTGATGATGATGGTGATGATTGATTCTTGCTGCTTATTAGAGTCTTTTTATTGTTTCTATGCTTATGGTGATGTTTTATTCTGAGTTGTAGAACTTGATACTTATGCTCTTTTCTTTTGAGTTGTAATAACTCTATGATTGTGTGGAACTATGTGACTTTGTGACACTATTGTGTATGGTTTGTAGTCTTGTGGAACAAACTATGTTTGTGGAAAACTATGTAGTTTCTAATGTTTAAGTGATGATTTGTGATCTATTGTGTTAGTTTATCTTTTCTATGTACTATGCATGGTCAAAACATTTTTCATACTATGTTTATGGAAAATATGTTGCTAATGATTAGTTCTTTGGATTATATATTGTTTATGGATGGATAATTATTGTTTAGCTCCTAAATATGCGTTTTAGATGTCATTTATGATATTTGACAGATGGAGCTTTTGGCAATTCACTTGGCTTTTTATCTGTACTTATATGCAGGGGGAGCGTTGCTCCTATTTTTTTTATTTTTTTCCTTTTTGATGTTGTCAAAGGGGGGGAAAATTCACATATGGTTATTTATTATTTATTCATGTTCATGTATGGTTTATTGATGTATGGTTTACTCATGTTGTATACATGATTGGTTTATATGTGGTTTATCAGTATACATTTCATATTCATGTATAAATTATTTGCCATCATCAAAAAGGGGGAGATTGTTGACCCTATAGTTTTGATGATGATTTGTCAAACAATTTATCGCTAATATACTCTCTAGTTTTGTGTTTATGTTTCTCTTTACAGGTATTTCAATACACGACAATCAAGCATTAAAGATTCAAGTTCATATGTGTGGATTTACCAAGGTAAAAATTTAGTTTACTTACATATATTGTATGTTAATATCTAAGCTCAATATATGTACACTTAACACGATTTTTGACGTTTTCTATCATGTAAATGATTTTTCATCAAACGTTGTTACAATATCTTTTATTTCATGGTTACAGCTCTTTCATACTTCATTATATACATATAATATATGCATAATATATATATACATATTTACAAGCCTTAAGTCAATTTTCATGTTCACGAAAAACAGGTTTTCTGAACACTTTTCAAAAACAGGGAGTTTTCACAAACAAAAATTGATTTTCCAAAAATTCCTTTTCAAACATGTTTATTTCATCATTTAGAAACTTTCCCCAAAGTTTCACTATTTTTGGAATCGATTTGATATTTTTAATGAATTTTCAAAACAGCCCAAAAACATGTCAAAATGCAATGTATCAGATTCCGGTTGACCGCCGCGGTTGACCGCCAATTGCAATTTTTCTGAGCTTGCTTTTTTTGTGCTCGCGGTCGACCGTGACGATCGACCATGAAAACATCCAGAGACTTTCGCGGTCGACCCCAACTTTATATTTTCAAAACTGTGTTTTTTGAGCTTCGCGGTCGACCGCCCCCGGGGGCCGCCCAACTGTCAAATCATTTCCAACGGCTAGTTTTTATAGCTATTTTCAAATGGGTTTTTTGGTCTTTTACTTGTGTTTTTACTGATGTATTGGGTTGCTATATATACCCCATTGCTGCTCTTCTTCCATGTATCTAAGAAATCCAAGTTTTGTGTTTAACAAAATATTTAGTGTGTTTCAAAGAGTTGTTTAAAGCTGATTTCATCAATCTGTTTCAAGAGAAGTTTTCCTACAACAAGAAGTGGCTTTCAAATCCTATTGGGATCATCATCTACTGTTATTCTTGTTTGAGAAGTCTTCTAAACTCTTATATAGCTTGTTATTTTGTTTTCATTTCAATTAGCTATATTTATTGAGTTTCATTCACTGTTATCACATACACATATTGAGCTTAATATCTTCATACCATATAGTGTGGGTTGTGGAGTGTGATTTAGTGAGTGTGAAATATCTTCATACCATATAGTGTGGGTTGTGGAGTGTGATTTAGTGAGTGTGAGCTTCATTGTGTTCTCTCTTGTTATTTAAGAACAAACCATTGTATTTAATCTTCTTTTGTGAGAATTACTTGTAATACACTTGTACACCGAGAGAAGTGTGAGGCGAGAGACAGAGTCGAATCCAATAGGAGTGGCATCGGTTGACGAACCTAGGGAGAGGTTGTAACCGAGCACTTGAGGAGGATGACACGGGGTAGGTTCCTACACTTAGTGTATAAAGTGTGATTGATTAGTGATTGTGTAGTCTGAGAGTTTTCGGTGATCTTGTAAACCGAGTGTGTAGAAGTTCCGGCTTCCAAACCAGATTGTGATAGTGGATATCTCCTCGAGGTGAGGAGCGGGGACGTAGGTCGTGATGACCGAACCTCATAAACATATCGTGTGTTTGTGTTTTGCTTGGCTTATATTTTATTTGTGCATTTTCTTATTTTTCTTATTCATATCTATTTCTTGCAAGAACATATTGATCAACATAATTTTAATTGGTAATTAATCGGGATTAGATTAGCATAAGACCCTAATCACCCCCCTCTAGGGTCTAACAAATGTGGGTGTGTGTAACAATGAGATAATATAATCAAATCTAAACTCAATATAAAAACTAGCTTTAAAGAATGATAATCAAATAACTAAGCAAATGTAAAGCTAGATAAGAGTTTAGAAAACTTCTCAATAGATCAAGAGGTGGAGGGAGAATATGTTGGATGCTCAAACACCAATGGTTGATCTCCTCAAGCTCTTGTGAAATTGATATCATAAAACAAACTCTTAATTTACTTAAAAGATTTTTAAACAAAACTTAAACCAAACACAAACCCTTGTTAAAACTTGTTTAAACCACTCTTTTTTTTAGAAAATAGTTATGGCAAAAGGGTATATATAGGCTTAAAGAAAACAACTCAAAAAACCTCAAAAACCTGTTAAAAACCCAAAAAATAGAAGTTACCGTTACTATGCAATGGTCATCTGCTACAGTAATGACGGTCGACCGCACTGTTCACAGACAGTTTCTGTTTTTGACAGATTTTGGAATTTTACGTATCTAACTTTGTAAAATCAATTAAAAATAGTAAATCAACTCCAAAAATCATAAAATTTTGAAAAAATATTTTAGACATGTAGATAAATATGTTAGAGAAATAATTTCTAAAATATCATTTTCCAGTTGAGAGAAATAACTGTTTGAACACAGATATATAGTTTCTGAAAAAACTGCAGAAAATACGGTTTTGTAAATTCAATTGAAAATAACAAAACAACTCCAAAAATAGTAAAACTTGGGGAAATGTTTTTAAATATGATGATAAACATGTAAACAAAGAAAATTTTCAAATCGCATTTTCCAATTGTGAAAATGCATCAGTTTTGCAAAAACATGCACGAACATGTGCACGAACATGAGCTAATTAAAAACTTGATTTTGTAAATTCAAATAAACATAACAAATTAATTCCAAAATTGATAAAACTTTGAGAAACATTTATAAACATGAAATTGAACATGTTAGAAAAAGAATTTCTCAAATTGAGTTTCCCATTTGTGAAAACTCAAGTATTTTGCAAGTGTGTCCAAAACATGAAAATATGATATACATGAAATTTGATGTTTTGACATAAACAATATTTTAAAACTCTATGAAATAATTTTATAGACCTAATGAAATATGTATACAATAATTGTTAAGTCCATAAACCAAAACTTGTGTATATATATAACTATATATATAAAAACTAAATATGTGTGTGTATATATGATTGAGCTTAAAGTACTAACACACATAATATAAAACCTAAACTAAATATACCTAAGCTTGATTGATCTTTGATGTAGCTCAACTTGGTATACTTGCGGATGAAGCTAGAACTTGGATTTTTAATTTGAATTGCATAGGCTTCACTCCATAATTCCGCCAACCTCCATTGGATATGATAGTGAATGCGCAATTTCATCCATCCTCCAACATGTTGTTTGTCTACAATAAATAAAAAAAACACAAATACTAGACAAACAACATTAGTGGTAAATTATTTGTTAAACATCATCAAAACAAAGAGGCCAACATTGTCAAATCAAAGGCTCAAATTATCCCATTATCCCACTTTATCCCACTTTACCCCACTCAAAATATCCCAAAGGGGTAAAATTATTCCATTGGAACAATTTTCCCATCTGGCCCCAATTTATCCTAACCAATAACCCCCCTAAGCGACTTTAACTTAGCTTGGTTTGGTAGAAGGAGAGGTGAGAGACAAAACTAAAAATCATCTTTGATAAGAGGTTTTTAGAAAGTGGGGTGAGATGGGGTGAGGTGACTTGAAAAGAGATGGTGCAAAATGCACTAGAAATCTAGAGGAGGGAGAAATCCCTCAAACTTAGAGGACATAAGATGAGAAAGAAATTGAACTAAAAAAAGGTCCACTTCCCCTCACAAAGAAATTGAACTAAAAAAAGGTCCGCTTCCCCTCACTCTCCCTCAAACCAGTCACGTCTTGGCCCATGAGCTTGTTGGAGCGATGTAAATCGCAGGACACACTGAGTGCAATGTGTTGTTTGGCTCAAACTACTACCAAAATTATATCGTCAATGCAACCCTTGGACCCCCTTGACCCATCATTTAAACCCAAGCTAAAGTTAGGGTACCATAGATCCAAACACGGAGGCATGAAGGGATGTTTATTCCTTCATCTCATTAAATAAATAACTATTCTTGTTAATAAAAATTAATCATTACAAATTTAATTAGTTATTTATGTTTATGTTTTTTTAAAATAAATACTTATTCTTATTAATTAGTTTGTGAATTAATAAAAAATTAATAATTATTATTTAGTTAATGTGAAATTAATAATTAGCATTGATTTTAGTAACTAAACCACATATAATGTAATATATATTCTTATTTTTATTTAGTGATATATCTTGTTATGAAATAATAAATTTTTAAATAGTTAATCATTTAACTAATAATATTTTCAATTAAATATAAAATTAATTAATTAGTCCTAATATTACTAATTAATAATACTAATATTAAATAATTAGTTTTTATTATTTAATTAGCTAAATAATTTAAAAATTATTGATAGTAATTATCCACTTAATATATAATTAATTAGTCAAAATATGAGATTTAACAAGATGTCATTTTTGTCATTTGACAACTACCATAACTTTATAAGTTTTTGCTTTATCAAACACATAACTCTGCACATTTCCTTATAAGTTAATGGTTTTACTAAACACTTTCCTTATTTTTTTTCTTATGAGATGTTTTGAAAATAAGTAATAAGAAACTTATAAGGTAAAACAAACAAAAGTTGTTGCAAATTAATCTTTTCAATCAATAGTAGCTTTGAAAAGATATGAGAATTGAGAACCTACTAATGATTTAAATGATTGGAGGGACTATTTCAATTTTATTAAATATTATGTTTGGTAATCGAGGTGTTTGTTTTTATTGTGTTTTTTAGAAACACACCATGCCATGGTGTTTTTTTCAAACATGCACTAGTGGAAAATAGCTATTTAACGACGGATAAATAGCGACGGAATTTTCCGTCGCTATAACCCTATTTATAGCGACGGAATTTTCCGTCGCTATTTATCCGTCGTTAAATATGTATTACCGACGGATATTTCGGTTTTAGCGACGGATAATTTCCGTCGCTAATACCTATAGCCACGGATTATTAGCGACGGAAATTTCCGTCGCTAAAGAAGTCTGGTGGGAAAAATTTTTGGGCGCGGGCGCCCAAAAATTTTGGGCTGCCCGCGCCCGTAAAAGACCCCCTTTCCCCCCCCATCGCAGCCGATTTCCCCCCTCTCCTCCTTTCCCCTCCCCCCCACCCTAGATCGATCCCCCTCTCTCCACCGCCGCCGCCGGATATCCGCCGCCGCCGTTCTTCCGCCACCGCAGGCGTCCCTCTCTCTAGCCTCAGGTAACCCTCTCTCCTCCCCCCTCAATCTCTCTCTCTCTCTCCTTGTCAATCTCCCCCCCTCAATCTCTCTCTCTCTCTCCTTGTTGCATGAATAACTTGGTAATTGAAGCCCCCAACTATTTAATCTTGAAAAAAACCAAATTTTTGGGTCTGGGCTTTGAATGGTGATCGAATTTTTACTGTTCATGGACGAATTTTTTTTTTGACTGGTGGCTGAAATTTGGCCGAATTCCATTCTTGTCTTTGCTTTAATCTCGAATCTGACCACGATTTCTAACTCCTCTTTCTTTCTTGAACCTGACAGGAAATAACCCTCTTTGGTATTTGACGAGCTTCGAGCTCCCTCCTTGATCGCTTCATCGACTCCAGGTGAAAATCGCCCTTGAACCCTTCATTAACTTGTCTTTGTAACCTCGCATGTAGACATGGCTGAGACCTTAGTTTCCTATCTGAATATTTGTATACGGGATGAATCGAAGCCAAAAGCTTGTTAACTTGGATTTGGTTACGGCAGAATTTTGTATAACTCTTGGTTGATGCTTGACGACTTGGATCCGAACTTGTATATTGACTGAATTTGTATGTAGTCGAGTGATTTAGTTATGAACTTGGCATGGTTGGTACTTGTATATGATTCAGATTCGAACTTGCATATAACCGAGCTCTTGTATATGATCGAATTCATATGTAACTGAATAAGGAGAGGGTTAGGGTTAGGGTTCGGTGAGGGTTAGGGTTAGGGTTAGGGTTAGGTGAGGGTGGGGGTTAGATGTTATGGTTAGGGTTAGGCGAGGTTTAGGGTTAGGGTTCGGTTAGGGTTAGGGTTAGGCGAGGGTTAGGGTTAGGGTTTGGGTTAGGATTAGGGTTAGAGGAGGGTTAGGTGAGGGTGGAGGTGATGTTGAGGGTGAGGGTTAGGGTTAGGGTTAGGTGAGGGTGGGGGTTAGATGTTATGGTTAGGGTTAGGCGAGGTTTAGGGTTAGGGTTAGGGTTCGGTTAAGGTTAGGGTTAGGATTAGGCGAGGGTTAGGGTTAGGGTTAGGGTTAGGGTTAGGATTAGGGTTAGAGGAGGGTTAGGTGAGGGTGGAGGTGATGTTGAGGGTGAGGGTTAGGGTTAGGGTTAGGTGATCGAGGGTGAGGTGAGTGTTAGGTGATCGAGGGTGGGGTGAGGGTGAGGGGTGATCGAGGGTGAGGGTTAGGGTTCGGTGAGGGTTAGGGTTAGGGTTAGGCGAGGGTTAGGGTTAGGGTTAGGGTTCGATTAGGGTTAGGGTTTGGGTTAGGGTTAGGATTAGGGTTAGAGGAGGGTTAGGTGAGGGTGGAGGTGATGTTGAGGGTGAGGGTGAGGTGAGTGTTAGGTGATCGAGGGTGGGGTGAGGGTGAGGGGTGATCTAGGGTGAGGGTTAGGGTTCGGTGAGGGTTAGGGTTAGGGTTAGGCGAGGGTTAGGGTTAGGGTTATGGGTTTGGTTAGGAATTAGGGTTTAGAGGAGGGGTTAGTGAGGTGGAGGTGATGGGAGGGTGAAGGGTTAGGTTAGGGGTTAGGGTTATTTGGATCGAGGGTGGGTGAGTGTTTAGAGTTATGTGATGCGAGGGTGAGGTGAGGGTGAGGTGAATGGGTGAGGGTGAGTTTGAGGGTTAAGGTTTTAGGTTAGGGTTTGGGTTCGATTAGGGTTAGGGTTTTAGGGTTAGGGGTTCGATTAGGGTTAGGGTTCGAGTAGGGTTATATTGATCGAGGTTGGGGTTGAGTGGTTAGAGTTAGGTGATCGAGGGTGAGGTGGGGTGAGGGGTGATGGGTGAGGGTGAAGTTTGAGGGTTTAAGGTTAGGGTTAGGTTAGGGTTCGATATTAGGGTTAGGGTGAAGGTAGGGGGTGAATATTTAAGCGACGGAATATTCTGTCGGCATAATATTTGACATGGACTTATAGCGACGGAATTTCCGTCGCTTATTTAACCGTGAGCAAATAATTTATAGCGACGGAAAATGATATTTTAGGCGACTAAACATTCCGTCGCAAAATATTAGCGAAATATAAAATTCCGTCGGTAAATATGATATAGCGACGGGATAATCCGTGCGCTAAAAACGTTTTTAACGGACGGGATATATCCCGTCGCTAAAACTTATCAATCAAAGGCCAATATTTATCGCTTATTTCCCGCCTACTTTTTGCATGAGGAGATCTTGGCCCCTTTGATTGATAAATCAAAGGCCAAGATCTCATTAGGAGATATTAGGAACCCTCTCATTATGTAGAGGATGCGGAGTCCGATTAAGTACAGTGGGTAGGTATGCGAAGATTTTGACGGAAATAAAATACACTTGAACACACGAAATACATATACAGCTACGTTACGATACCTAAGGGGATAGAAGCCTTTACTGACAGCCGATTGTCACAACGCTTGTCCTATAACTGTAAAGTGGATATATAGGGGGCCCGGGATGGATATTGCTCATTCCATGTCATTTTTAAATTCGTAGATGGCGGACAATTCCTGACAGAAATTCGTTCTGGGCATACACGTGGATCGAGAGGCATCTAGACACTCGATTAGAAACAAGGATGGGATAGAAACTTTCTTAGCCCTACTCCTGACACCTGGAACACCTTCTACGTCGTCTTTCAGTCGGCGTTTGATTTGTTTGTCCCTTGGCAAGAAAATTGTAGGAATGATATAAATTCTTTTTTTCAAGTGTTTTTGTTGGAGTGGACGTCGTTTTTTGTTCATTCTTATCAGTTCAATGGTATTGTGATAGTTTCTTATTGTATTTTGGAGCCTCATCATGGTGAAGGGCTGTCCGGTGATGCAATTAAGGAAAGAGTTTACTGAATGTCTGAAATCCGACAATTGACACAACTGATTATGTTGGAAATATTTCTTACCAGTGCGTCTTCTGAGTGATGAAAACAACTACTAGAGATGTTCTCAAGATGTAGCCCGTTGATGAGACTTGTTGAAGAAAACGAGTTTACGCGTTATACGAGGGTTGCACGAGTTCGACAAGGCTTTCTGTTATGCTGAGGCAAACACGTCAGTGGAGAAATGGCTGTTACACTTTCGAGATGTTATTACGACATTGCTGCAGGAAAGTCCAATTCCAAGGCGGCGAGAAGAGCATCGCCGTGCAACTTATGTATGAAGCTCACAAGATTGTGGAGGCACCCTGGGTCTTGGATTACAAAAAGCATAGACGCCTGTCTAATTACTGCATCTTGTACAATAAGGTAATGAAGATCTAGAAGAATGTCCGACGTGTCTGGTATCAGCATTGGAAAAAACATACGGGTACATCTGAAGGCATATGAATGCCAATAGCAGAACAGAATCCCTGGCGAGGTTCTCGCGATATTTTCCAATTATTCGCTAGGTGGCCCTGTGCAGGCGGTTTATACTGTCTGCGCGAGCTGGCTGAGAATATCGATGGACTTCGACCGACACCGTTAAAGAGGACGGGAAATAAGACATCCCTACGGACGGTGAGGGCACTGACACGCAACATTGACGTATTAATACGCCGACTGTCGTAAACGAGTCTCGGAATATTAGCTGGCGGCTTGCTAGCGGACGGATTTAAATGTGTTTGGATTAAAATGAGCTCTGCTTGGTCTAGCCTGGCCCA
>NC_033797.1:98136340-98147050 GCF_001876935.1 Asparagus officinalis | reverse complement strand
TACTGGCGGTCGACCGTGACGGTCGACCGCAAACTGATACATGACAATTGACAGGTTTTTGGGCTGATTTTGACAATACGTTAAAAATATCAAATCAATTCCAAAAATAATAAAACTTTGGGGAAAGTTTCTAAATGATAAAATAAACATGTTTGAAAAGGAAGTTTTAGAAAAGCAATTTTCTTTTGTGAAAACACACTGTTTTTGAAAAGTTCATAAAACCTGTTTTTCGCGAACATGAAAATTGAGATATGACTTGTAAACATGTATATATATATATATCATGCATACATTATATATATATAAAAAAGTCTGAATGAGCTATAAACATGAAATAAAAGTTATTGTGACAAAGTTTGATAAAAAATCATTTATATGATAGAAAACGTCAAATTTGTGTCGTGTTTACATATTGAGCTTAAATATGAACATACAATATATGTAAGCAAACAACTCTTATACCTAGGTGAATGCACACGCATGAACTTGAATCTTTCAACTCTTGATTGTCGTGTGTTGGATTACCTGAAAAGAGAAAAACCAAAACAACAAAGACTAGAAAACATATTAGTAATAAATTGTTTGACAAATCATCATCAAAACTATAGGGCCAATAATTTCCTTCTTTTTGATGATGGCAAACAATTTATTTAATGATATGAAGTACATATTGATAAACCACATATAACATGAATAAACCAAACATATAACATGAATTCAAAAACCACATGTCATAACATTCCATCAATATGAATCAATCATTAAACTGAACATCAATATGTAGATTTTCTCCCCATTTGACAACATCAAAAAGGGAAAAAAATATAAATAGGAGCAACGCTCCCCCTGCATTCAAGCACAGATAATAAACAATTATATGGCCAAAGCTCCCCCTGTCAATTTGCATAAATGACATATAAAGATCATATATATAGGAGCTAAGCAACCATATCCATCCATATACAACCATAAACATTTGAAATTTACAGACCAAATCAATCACAAAGCTTCATTTAAAACTAATATAAAATCATAAGCAAACATAACCATAATTTGTTCCACAATACCACATAGTTTTCCACACAAACCATAGAGTTATTACAACTCAAAACAAAACATAAGTATCAAGCTTTCGTTCACCAAAACATAAACATAAGCATAAATCCAATAAACATCGAGAATCAATCACCACCATCGTCAGAAGCAGATCTGGAGACAGAACCCGAACCAGAAGCAGATCCTCTATCAGAGTCCTCTCCTGAACCAGAGTCAGAACTGGAAGAGGGATCCGGAATCCCAAGAGACTGAAGCTGATAACTGAGAATGGTCCTAACGTCCTTCTGAATAGTTAAGACCTGAGTCTCAAGACGATCCAATCGGGCGCAAATATCAGAAGTGGAGGAGATGGAAGCTCTAGACCGAGAATGGGAAGATGATGGCTTAGCAGGATCAGATAAGGAGTCGGAAATTTGTATACGGGAGAGAGAAACTCTATCAAAGTATTCCTTACTCGGATCAACTTTGGGTTCATTTGACAGAGCAACACCGAAGTGTTAGAGAATGAGGGTGATGAAGCAACCAAAGGGAAGAAATTTGTAATGCTTGCAAGCCATGTTCTTAAGAAAAATATTTGCCCAATTCACTTTTATTTTGGCAAAGATGGCATAAACAACATTAACTTTATCACGGGCAAATTGATCAAAACTACCGGTCTTGGGAATGAGATTTTGAGCAATAATACGAGCAATGATTTTAGTAGTGGGATTGAGTGATTTGTTGTTCATAGGGTAGGTGCAACCGGATTTAAACATAGAATCGTTTACAGCCTGATTGGTGTGTTCGATAGACATGAGTTCAACGTCACTTGACGGGATCTTAAGGATTCCCGCAAGCTCGTCGGCAGAAAATAAAATCTGAATATTCTTAACAGAGGTGGTGATGGTTTGGAGACCATCAGCTGAAGTGATGACAGATAGATTTGCATAAAACAAATAGACGAGAAATGGGTAATACGGAGCCTTACGTTCCACATCTAACAGTTTATCCAACCCTACAGCATGTAGAATCTCATGAATGTTATAGATAGCTAATTCCTCATATTTTATATATCTACTAGATAGAATTTTCAACTTACAAAGCTCCCTATACTTTTTAATTAGGGGTTTGAACAATAGAAAATCCTCATAATGGGAGGCAATGGAAGATGAGGAACTAGCATCAGGCTTAGATCTCTTCTTAGGAGGCATGTTCTAAAGATAAGAGCAACAAGAAATACAAATGAACAAACCCTAAACCGAAACCCTAGATTTGAAAGATTAAAACTCTAGAGTAGGAAAAGAAATCAAAAGATGAGAGGAGAGATTACCCAATCAATTTCCAACTGAAATTGATGAAGAGATGGCCGCGGTCGACCGAAGAGGAGCTGCGGGCGACCGTGGGAAGAACTGGGAATTTTGGGGAAGAAATCGAATTGGGGGGAAATGAGGAGGATCGAATCTTAGAGAAGAAGAAAGGATGGTCTGGATCTGATTATAAATGAGATCAATGGTGATGGTGAATCGGGTTTGAAAAATTATCAAATAAAAAATCAAAACCCGATAAGAAAATAAAATCGAAACAAAAAATCTCTTGCGGTCGACTGTGGCGGTCGACCGTAATAATTTCCAGAAACTTCGACGGTCGACCGCGAGAAAAATAACATCAAAATTTTGTAAAATCTGGTTTTGTGAAAAATTCAATTTGGATCAATTGAGCAAACTTGTTTTATAAAAATTATATATATATATAAAGATTTTACTTAATAGTCCATAACAAACAATTTATTTTGTCTTAATATCAAAGAAAAGTAACTTTTAAGCCAAAAAATAATTTACTCAAAACAAAAACAAAACAAGCAACAAAAAAAAGAAAATGACATGAAACTCATTTTGGTACCACTAAAATTTGGGACATGACCCCTATCATGTAAATCCAAGGCCTAGGGTTATGAGCCCGCTTAGGCGTATTTTGTGCACCGATACGATCAAAACAAAAATCGTAAACATGACCCATGCAATTGTAATTCATGCAATGTAGGGGTTTAAATGGTTTGCGTTGACCGAAATGATTTGCACGTGGTTCATTTACAAAAATAGATTTTTCTTTGTAATTATTTTACAAACGAGAGTTTCTTTTCAAATCAAAACAAAACATGGCCAAATGACCAAAACGACCACAATAATCACATTTGTACACATGAGCATGTTTATGATTTACACTATGTGTGTGTACATGTGTATGTGAAGAAGAAGCTTGATGGGATGCACAATCATGAATAGGCTTGTCAATTTTTTGTGCATTATGAAAAAATTGGGCTAAATTGCCATTAAGAACGCAAATAGAACATTTATGAATTTTGTCATACATGTGTGTATAGTGAATAGGTTTCTCAGAAGAATTAACATTGAATTTTGCACATAAGTCCATAAACTTTTTATTATTAGCAATACAAGTGTTTAGTATTGAATCTAAGGTTGATATACGTTTTCTCATTTGATTCAACTCATTATTGTGCATACAAGCATTGCTACTTTTGATTCAACTCATTATTGTGCATACAAGCATTGCTACTAGAAGTAGGATAAACATGATTATTTAACATAGATTTTAACTTATCTGCATTGCTACTAGAAGTAGGATAAACATGATTATTTAACATAGATTTTAACTTATCTACTTCTAACATGACATCACGTTTTTCATGAAGCAAACTAGCATTTTCAATACTGAACTTTTCATTGCACTCTTTAAGAATTATATTTTTATTTACAATAAAATTAAACTTAGTGGCTAGTGTTTCATGAATAGATTTCATATTAACATACTTACTTTTTACATCAATATAGCAATTATGTAATTTTTCAAACTCAAGAGCAAGCTTTTCGTTGTCAAGCTCGCATACCTCACTAGGGTTATCACCTAGTGGTAGAGTACATAAAGATGAGGCTTTTTTAGAACTCAAAGCGGGATTTTCCAATGCTTGTTGAATAGCCTCCAAGTCCCCTTGATGTGCTTCAATAAATTTCCATAAGGTGTAAGCACTATCAAAATTAGCAAATTTGTTAGAAAACGATGAGTGAAAGGCACTAAGCAAATATTCTAACAAAAGCTTGTTCATATTAAACATTCTCTTATCAGCTTTATTCCATTTGGATTTTTTCGAAGTGGGAATAATATAAGCATCCTCAATAATTTTCCATAAATCGAATTGTTTAGATTGAATAAAAAGTTTGAATCTAACACGCCAATGAGCATAGGGGAAAATATCCAAATGAGGAGCAACATTAATAGCATAACCTAAACTAGATGCATCATACATATACATAATGATTATATGCAAAAAGCAAAATGCAATCAACACTAGATTAGCACAAAAACGATAACTTGGATCTTTAACTCAAGGCGATTAGTCCTTAAATCAAAGAGCACCAAGCTCTGATACCAATTGTTAGACCCTAGAGGGGGGTGATTAGGGTCTTATGTTAATCTAATCCCGATTAAATTCCAATTAAAATTATATTGATTAATTTGTTCTTGCAAGAATAATATGAGATAGATATGAGCAAGAAAGATATGAAAAGCCACAAATGAAATATACGCTAAGCAAAACACAAACACACGATATGTTTACGAGGTTCGGTCACCACGACCTATGTCCCCGCTTCTCACCTCGAGGAGATCTCCACTATCACAATCCGGTTTAGAAATCGAAACTTCTACACACTCGGTTTACAAGTTTACCGAAAACTCTCACACAACAAATACTATGCAATCATACTTTACACACTAAGTGTAGGAACCTAGCCCGTGTCCTCCTCCTCAAGTGCTCGGATGTAACCTCTCCCTAGGTTCGTCAATCGACGCCACTCCTATTAGATTTGACCCCGTCTCTCGCCTCACACTTCTCTCGGTGTACAAGTGTATTACAAGTGATACTCACAAATAAAGATTAAATATAATGGTTTGTTCTCAACAACAAATGAGAACGCAAATAAAGCTCACACTCACTAAATCACACATCACAACCCACAATATATAGTATGGAATATTAAGCTCAATATAGTGTGTATGATAACAGTGAATGAAAATATGTAACTTAATAGATATAGCTGAAATTATGAAAATGAATCAATAAGCTATATAAGAAAGAGTTTAGAAAACTTCTCAATAAACAAGAATAACAGTAGATGATGATCCCAAATAGGAGTTGGAAGCTTCTTCTTGTTGTAGAAAACTTTTTTTGGAACAGATTAACGAAATCAGCTTAAACAGCTCTTAAACAACTATTAATCTCTTGTTAAAACTTATTGTTAAAAACAAACTCTTAGATGTTGAAAGAGAACATCAATGGGGTATTTATACCCACTCAAAATATCAGCCAAAAACCAACTTGAAATAACCAAAATAGCCCCAGAGAATCAAATTAGAATATAGCCATTGAGAAAGTAATTATGAGTTCGGCGGTCAACCGTAGAAATCTCGCGATCGACCGCGAAGCACAAAAACACAAAAAAATAGTTTTGAAAGCTGGCGGTCGATCGCGGCGGTCGACCGCGAAAGTCTCTGGATGGAGCCACGGTCGACCGTCACGGTCGATCGCGAACAACTAAAAGCCATAGATAAGAAGATAACTGCTAGCGGTCGACCGTGGCGGTCAACCGCAAACTGATATATGGCAATTGATAGGTTTTAGGCTGATTTTGAAATTATGTTAAAAATATCAAATCAATTTCAAAAATAGTAAAACTTTGGGGAAAGTTTCTAAATGATAAAATAAACATATTTGAAAAGGAATTTTTAAAAATGCAATTTTCGTTTGTGAAAACTCACTATTTTTGAAAAGTGTTCATAAAACCCGTTTTTCGCGAACATGAAAATTAAGATATGACTTGTAAACATGTATATATATATCATGCATAATGTATATATATTATATATATATTATAGGTATTATTATATGTATATTATATCAAATATAGGTTATGGTATATATATAATTGTTTTATATACCTATATTATTTTATATATATATATATATATATTAATATAAGTATATAATATATTATATATATTTATATTATATATTTTTTATTATTTTATATGTATATATATATTTTTTATTTTTTATTTATATTATGTATATATATAATAAAAGTATGATGAGCTGTAAACATGGTATTATAGTTATTGTAACAGAATAGATGAAAAATCATTATATTTAGAAAACGTCAAATTTTGTGTTAAGGTGTCATTATTATTAAAATATCAATTTATAATGTAGAAGCAAATTACTATTTTATACCTAGTTTTTCGGTTGAATTCTTCAAACTCTTTAATATTAGTGTGAATGTCAGGCTGTCATTTTATATATATATAATATTTTATAGTATTATATTTTTTTTATTATATATATACTAGTATATAGTACTAATAATATATATTTATATAATATATGTATATATGTAGGCTGTCTAAAAATTATTGCAGATAGCTGATCCCCATCAGACACCGATGATGGAAGTTACAATTTGACTGTCTAAAAATTATTGCAAATAGCTGATCCCCATCAGACACCAATGATAAAAGTTAAAATTTGACGGCTTTCAGAAGATTACAATTTGAAGACTTTCACGTAGATCGATGAAATTTACGATCTGACGACCTTCACAATAACCGATGAAAGCTCTGATCAATAGTCTTCACAATCAACAGCGAGAGTTACAATCTGACCACTCTCACATATCAAAGAGTTAAAGCAAAGATTACAAAACGATAATCTTTATAATGCTCTGACAAAAAGAGACTACAAATTGACGGTCTCCTCAAATCAAGACGCAAAAGTCCTCCCCACGTTTCAGCATCAAGACGCGGAGGTCCTCCCCGCGTACGAGCATCAAGACACACCGCATTCATAGTCGCTGATGCAGTGCAAACGTATCTCCCACGTACCGTGTTCACAGCCGCTGATGCTGAACAAATGTAGTGCCAATTCTACCGCGGACGTAACTCCTTATCGGCCATCACCAACGTAGATCAAGCCCACGGACGTAGCTCAAACCTGGCCGCAAACACAGCCTCCAAAAGTTACCAACACAGCTTCTATCCGCTACCAAACGCAGCTTCCAAGCTACCAACGTAGCTTCCAAATTGCTGCCAAACGCAGCTTCTAAGCTTCTAACATAGCTTCCAACAAGCTGCCAATGCAGCCTCTAAATGCTACAAACGCAGCTTCCTGACGCTGCATTTGAACACAGAATTCATTCCAAAACACAGGACATGTGTTTGACTCGTTCAAACACGAGTTGAACGGTTCCAAAAACCGTTTTCTCCCCACGATTTTAGGGATTTCCGTCCTACTTAGGAGCGGATTAAGGGGACGGTTACACCTCATTCAGCCCCACTTAGGAGCGAATTAAGGGGGTGGTTATACCCCTTAATCCCCTATAAATAACTAAAAAATCAGCTTAGTTGGGGATCTTTGGATCTCAAAGCATTTTTGGATCTAGAGATCAACAAAGGGATCTCCAATTCATTCTCTTTCGGCAGCTAAAAAAAGAGGAGATCAATCTCGGGAGAACAAAATCACCAAGGAGATCGGCATTCATCCTTTGGAGCTGTTCTTGGAGCTTTCATTCTTAGCTTATAACCGATTTCGGTTCAAATCAACTCTGTTACAGAGTTTGAATTCATTTTGAGTTCTTAAAACTCATTAAGAGTTCCTTCAACCGAGGGAGACATACGGATCGTCAACGGAAAGCAAACTCGACTCGTGCATTCGAGGGAAGCATTCCATCGCTTCCGTGAATGACCCAGAATTAAACAAAGGGGAGAATTTACATGAATTCTTTTCTCTTTTGTAATCAAGAATTCAAATTGTAATCGAGATTGAGAGAGTTGTAAACATTTCTTTTGCTAAGCAGTTAGAAGGAATAAATCAAATTCAATTCTTTCATTTTTTTATTAGAAATTTCCCACAATATATATATATAGCTATACTATAATACGTGACTTATTTATATATATACTATAATATACTATATATATATATACCTATATATACATATGAAACCTTAGTACGGTACTTGATCACCCACTCCTCTCCTCCTACCTTTATGAAGTATGGTGGGATGTGCTACATAGGCATAAGAGGAAAAAATCCCCTCCAAATCTGACCAATGATGACTCATTCAATTCTCATATATATATATACTAATATATATACACTATATATGGCATAGTCACGCGTCATCGTATACCCGTAACTAATAAGTATACGTCATCTATAGGCTGATGATGTGTGTGTGTGTGTGTGGTGTGTGTGTGTGTGTGTTGTTGTGTGTGTCGTCATTACTAAGACACACCACACACACACACCACACACCACACCACCACACACACACACACCACACACACAGCATATACTAGCTATATAGATCATACTACATAGATATATAATTAACTACTATAATACGTCGATAGTATAATATACGCTCACGCCTACTACCGCTTATATTACTACGCTATATAGCGTATACTATATATACTACTACTAGTTATACTATATATATAAAGGTATATATATACTAGTTATATATATGTATATAGTATACGTACTGTATAGATCGTATCATACTATACACGCAACATCCCATAATCTACCGTATATACTATGTACTTAACTATATATAAGTTAGTCATACCATACCGCCTAGATATGTTATACTATAAATTAGCTAGTTAACGTATATATATAAGGGTTATTTATCAAGTTAATATAACGCGCTTCTCATACGTAGTATACGTACCCTACCTCCTATAATAGTAGCTATATAATATATACTAGCTATATATCTATTATATAATACATAACCCCGTATAATAGGCTATATAGGGCCATATACCTGTATGTGATGATACTGTATGTATGTATTATGTATGTAATGATGACATATGTGATAGCTAGTGAGTATACTACTACCAGCCCATGCTATGGGATAATAGTATGTAGATGTTTTATGTATGTATACGTATATATAGTAATCTATGCCTACGTGTTATGTATTCCGTATATACCTACGCGGTCAACATGCCCAGAAGGCGCGGTACCGTAACTATACCGTATGAGCACTTACTACTAGGGATCACTACCTAGATATTCCTACGTATAATAGTATACCTACACCGATGTATGTATGTATGCTTATATATACTATTATTCACACATATCTATATAGGTCACGGTAGCATATACTCATACTATACATATATATAGCCTATACTATATCGTTAATATATATATACCTATATTAACTATACATACTATAACTATATAACGCTACTACTACAGTATATCACTACGGTACTATATAGTATACGATAGACGTAATAATCGTAGTAATATACTATAATGGCTGGCAAGTGAATCGTAACAAGGTGACACTCCCGCGCCCTAAGGCTCCACCTAAGGACACGGCCTAAAATCACATTATTTCTACATTTTTTGCCGATCCGGCTCGTTGAAACTTGATCTACACGTCCTTAAACTCCAAAAACACCAACCCAATCTGTTTTGGGTGGCAAACCCCCCGTCGTGTTTTGACCCCTGTTATCCACCTCCGCTGGCAATTTTAACGGTTTCGAATGAATAGACTTTTTGCACGCTCAGACTGAATGGTCAAAACACAACGGGTTCACGCCCTAAATTGCATGTGTTTGCTATTTAAGAATGGTAGATCAAAGTTTAGCGGAGCTATATGCCAAAAAATTTAGGGAAATGATCGCTTGATTCTACAAACCCCGGCCGCCCGCATCCATTTAGGTGGGAGCCCCTAAGGTGGGGTGACACTTTAGGAATTCACTTTTTCGATAGTAATGATGATACTCATAGGCTTAGGCGCTAACTACGTACTACTCCTATATATACTAACCCTATTGATTAGTATACACGGATCCTATCGCGAAGTTACCCTAGTGAGGTATAGGGCGGAGAGAGAGAGAGAGAGAGAGAGAGAGAAATATGGGGTATGCTTGGTACCAAAGCCACAAAAGTTTACTGGCTTGGTGTGGAGGTGTGCACAAGTCCTCCCTCCAGCCACTTCCATTTCAACATTGTGGGACGAACAACATTTTCACCCCATGGGGTAGGGCGAGTGGCCATGGGGATGTGACACCATCACTAGCAAGCAGCCAAACATTTGTGCTTCGGTACCAAGCTTACCATATTCCTCTCCCCATATTTATATATACGTGAAAAGGGACATATACAGTCATACGACTACTAGTATTATAGTAACGACCACTCTACCACACCAGTACGTAGCGTCACCCGGGATCCGCCGCGTAGTTACCAGCACTACAACCTACCCGTCACTGACAGCGCCGTAGGTTACCTACCAGACTACCGGGTCTACCTAACCCGGCACCCCTATATATGTGTCGTGTGTGTGTGTGTGTGTGTGTGTGTCGTGTTGTGTGTGTGGTGTGTGTGTGTGTGTGTAGTACTATAATTACTAAGCCGCGTACCCATGATTTATATCTGCTTATAGCCGCCGTATAGATACCGATCTCATACGGTCCCGTAAACCGATCGTGTGTGGTGTGGTGTGGTGTGTGTGTGTGTGTGTGTGGTGTCGTATATATAGTACCTGGAAGCCGTTATACTATACCGATACG
>NC_033797.1:98125846-98135340 GCF_001876935.1 Asparagus officinalis | reverse complement strand
GAACGGCGTTCCGCATTACGTTGTGCTACAGGGAATGAACTCCTAGACTTGTGCTATGATGTCGAATAACATAAGACTTCGCCATTGTTACAGGAATAGGCTACCCGGCGGCACGTGTTAGGTGTTGATTTAGGATTTTTTGGCTAACCCCAGCCTTCAACGGGTTTGATTAGCTTTTACCGACTACCGTTTGAGTCGGCTAGCATGGCGGATTGTCTAACTCCGTTCGCGCATGTAACGTTGTGCTAGAGAGTGAATTTCTTAGACTTTGTGCTATGATGTTGAATACATAGGCTTTACCATTGTTATGGGAATAGGCTACCAGCAACACAGTGTTAGGTGTTGACTTTATCCCTACTTAGGTTTCGGGATAAAATACCCCAGACTGGTCTTCTGGTGTCTTTTTTCTACGGCGAAAGACTCAAACGCGGCACTAGCGTGTTAGGCGATCGGGCATATGCCTTTCTTAGGATATTCAGGATGAACATTCCCCATGCGTGCAAGGCATGGATTTGGTACGTTATTAACAACTCACTGCCCGCAATGTTGATATGCGGAACGAAGTGTTCTTTTTAAGCGTTAGGACTAACCGGCAGCGAGCGGGTTAAGCGCAGACTTATCCGTTGCTTAGGTTTCAGGTAATACAATACCCCAGATAATGGTCTTCTGGTGTCTTTTTGGTGGCGGAAAAAGACTAAACCCGGGGCTGCACGTAAACTGTGCAACGTTGGCGACAATCCGCATGCTAGCCCGACTCAAACGGTAGTCGGTAAAGGCTAATCAAACACGTTGAAGGCTGAGGGTTTGCCAAAAATCCTATGAATATTATGGTCAATCATTTCAAACGCAATGAGGAATCATAATAAAGATAAAGATAAAAAAAACAGTTCCATTAAGAGAATCAAATGTCAAAGTTTTCAGCAAATAGGATCATACATCAAGCCCATGGCTAAAAACCTGCTGACTAAACTCAGACAGCTTCTCATCATAAGCTCGCCTAAGCTCCTCCTGCAGCCCAGCTCTGACGGACTCTTCGCTCGCGGCTAAAGTCCTCACAGCAACCTCCTCTGTCTCAGCCAGTGTCTGCTTCAAGGACTTCAGCTCATCAGATAAAGCAGCATGTGCTTGCTGAACGTGCATCTTCGCGTCCTCCTTCTCACGGAGTTCTCGCCGGAGCTGATCTATCTGAGAATCAAGCTCATCAAGTGAAGATGATCTAGTGGCAAGGTCAGCCTCAACTCGATCTATTCGGCCCCGCTGCACCTGAATCTCGAGCTCGGCAACCGTCCGAGTACTGCGCCATGTCTGTAAGCGAGCATCCAACTCGGCAGCAATGAATGAAGAGGCACCTACATCCCGGAGCTCATGAAACACCTGAAGCTCACGCTCTAAGCGATCAAGGTCATCAACCATAGCCGTCACCAGATCTGGATATCCTATGTCCCTTATCAAATTTATCTTGGAATTAAGGTAGGGTTTAAACTGGCGAAGAGAAAGTCTGTCGTGGAGGAGTTTGCCAATTATAGCATTCAGGGAGGAGAAATAAGAGCGGACTTCTACGCTGATGATGATCTTCTCAGGGTCATTCCCCGATAACAACTCCTTAACGAGGACATGAAGCTGAGAAGGAAGCCCTACACAAAGAAGAGAAATTCGTCAAAAGCCTCAATGAGGAAATGAATGGCATTACTCAGTTAATTAAATTATACCTCCTTCCCCTCGAGTCACTGGGGGTAGTGGAGGTGTAACGACTGTAGCTGCATCGACTGGTGGAGTTGGTCGCACAGCCGGCTCAACAGGGTCAGTCTCAGCGAAAGCTCCTGTTAGGCACAAAACAGAAACATCATATTATAGTTGCATTAGTCAAAGAAGGGGCTAGTCCTATAGTTAGCTTGAGAAGAGGCACGTACCTTCAAAATAACCGTTCCCGGGAGTCTGAGGGAGTACAGACTCAGGAAACATATCCTGAGGCGGCTGGCCATCAATCTGAGGAGAGTCATACATGAAGTTGAACATAGGAGTGTCCATAGGCAGGCCTTCCCCATCGAAATCATCAATCGAAAAATCTGACACAAAAAGATATAAGTATGAAGGAGGAGGAAGGAAACTATGGCCAATAGAGGCAAGTTACCTCTTGAAGATGTACCTGGAGTCATCGAACTGGGTCCTTCATTGACAGGCTCCCCAACATGGGCGGTCCACCTCAACTTTTCCAATGGGGCTATGGCGTTAGTCTTTAACTATCTTCGCCCTATGCTGTGGAGACTGCTCTTTCTCGAGATCTCACCTTAATTGATCGATAGAGAGGCGACTCGATCAAACAGTTTCCTTAGCGGATATTTTGAGGGCCCTCTCAGAGTCAACCTCCTCGGTCAAAGTGGTCAACTTCTGGTCTTGATCAATGACGTCTCGTTAGAGATGATTGATCTCCCTCCTTTGCCGAGCTATTTCACCTTTCAACTCCGTAATTATGGACGATTGCCTACACCCCTTAGCCCGAAGCCCCTCCAGAACTTGTTCCCTGGCGTTCATTTCTCTGCACCAGTAAACATCGACGCTTTCCACCTTAGCCTCTAGAGCAACGGCCTTCTTCACGGTTTCTTCCCTGGACGCCCTCTCCTTTGCCAACTCGTACTTCCATTCTCATAGGGCATCGTGCATATGTGTGAACAGTTCATATAGCTCCTGCTCCAACAAAGCCCCTCGGACTAGATGAACCTTGAGGGCTAGGTGAAAGCCGAAGCTTGGCATCCTCCTTAAGACCTTATTGTCATTCGGCAGAGAAAATTGCTGCACAGCCGTAATAGGAGCAGAGAGGGACCCAAGAACTAAAGTCTCCCTATCAAGAAAATTTGAAGGGACAAACTTGTCATCCTTAGAGAGTTCCCTTCTCGGGGAGCAAGAGCCTAGCGGCACTCCCGATAGCATCACCCTGGCACTCTCCTATTCTTCGGTGTTTACCTCCGAAATCCAATGAGGGAAGGGCCAAATACCTCCCTCCTCATCGATATCATAATCTTTGGTGGTCTCTTCTACCTGGGGCTGGAAGAAGGGTATAATCAGTTCAGCTATATCCCCTGCCAACTCAGCTAGCTCTTTGCCTGGTCAGCGGGATAATACGAGCTCAGAAGCAGGATCGGCTGCTTCAGCACTAACAGAGGTGCCGACAATCGTATCAGTCTCATTCACCCCGACTCTCGATTATCCTACAAATGGATGTTTCTCTAAAATAGGGGCGACTTGGGTCGACTCCGAAGCCTAGGCCATGACGGGAAGATTACGACGTCGAGTGGATGACTTCTTGGGTTTCTTCCCCACTCCCAGCTCAGCAGCTAACCTGTCCATCTGAGGCCTTAACTTAGACGCCTCCTCAGCGTCTAAATTTCCTCTTGGCCTCTTTCGAGGCCTAGTCATGAGTTCTAGCCTCTCACCTGCAAACCCTGCTTCCTGACCCCCGGGAAGAGGAAGCGCCAACAAGTTCACCCTAGCTAGGTCGGCCTCCGAGGGTAAACCAATCGAGATATGCACCACCCGAAGCGACGCCGGGTCAAATAGATTGTTTCTTTCCCGAGATCCAGCATAAGACCGGATCTTCTCCAGTTGTCTCCTGTCCTTAGCCTCAAGAGGACGCGGCCTCAAGGAATCCTTATTTATCTCTGGCCATTTTGAGCAGGAGAGAATCACGTCGGCTCCCAAAACCCATATGAAGTGTTCCTTCCAGTCCTTATTAGACTATGGAGCATAGAAAATCAATTTGAAGCCGCCAATATAATGATAGGAGAAGTGCGGATCCTTTTTGGTTGACTTGATACCAACCAATTACCTAAACAACCTCATGGTAGGCAAGATGCTAACTCAAGAACAGATGACTATGAAAGCTATCAGAATTCCCACCACGTTCTGGGCAAGTTGGGAAGGAGAGATCCTCACGTCGAAGCATGCCTCCTTCATGAAATTCTATACTTTTTCATTCATTAATTAAGTATTATAGAAATTGGAATTTACAATATCAATAGAAAACTCCTATGAAGCCCGCTAAAGATCCATTCTAGCTCCGGGAGTCGGAGGGGGAGAACTTCTCGGAGTAACCAGCGAGGAGTTGAGTGATCTTGTTCCTTATTCGAAGTATCCTCAAACCCACTCAGATCAAATCCTGCTCCTCGTGTTTCCAACTCTTCCAACTCGCTTAAATAGTTAGCGACCATGGAAGGATAGTGAAGGCAGTTAGGACTATTCACTAAATCGGTCGGGATCTGAGCCGATATGTAATCACATTCAGCTTTGCAAGCTAGCGCCACTTCGGTTCAGCCAGCTAAACTCCCCTGATATTCGTCGATGATATCCTAATGCTAACTATCAAGAATCTCATGATGATGCTCATTGACAACCTTCTGGTGGGACTTAGACTTCAGCCGTTTGATTTCTTCTTGAAGTTGGGCAATGGTTACTTCTCATGCGTCTAACTAACACTTCGCATGAGCCGCCACCACCTTCTCTACTCGGGCTAAGACCTCAGCACGATCCCTCTCTTGAAGCGCCTTGTTTAACTCTCGTCTAAGCTTAGCAACTTGCAAGGCGTCAGAAGTATACCCTTCGACACGCTGTTGTTAAAGGACTTTCTCGTTTGTCTTCAATAGATCAATCTTCTCAAAAATCTTTTGATGTGAGGTCCAAAGATGATCTACCCCACCGAATAACTTATTTTCCAATAAAGCCCATCAGAGAAAATAACTACAAAGAGCTTGATGAAGACTAAGGTCAAGAATCCTCCTAAGAAGCTTTTCATCTTCTAGGAGACGGAGCTGATCGATAGCCCTTGCTGGATTCGGCAAGACCTAATGATAGTCCCCCTAGCATCGAGATGACATTTAGCTTCAGAACTCTGGCTGGGGCTCCTTCGCATACTTGGCAGCAAACAGAGGATGCCCAATAATGCAAGACCTCAGCTAGTCTCATTCTGTCTCGTCCATATCAGAAAAGCTATGCGGAAAAGGGTACTTCCGATCGGTAGCAGGTGGTCTCGTCTCTACATGAACCATCTCCTTCCCCTGTTGAGACGACTCATGAGGGTATTCAGATCCCTCCGCTCTCTCTCCTGGAAGGGCCTCGGCCGACCCTCTCTGGATCGAGTCTTCTTGCGAATCGTCCAGAGGAACCCTAGCCATCTGCATCCCTCCACCTCTCGGTTGAAGTACCCCTTCGACCTCCCTTCTTCTCCTTCTGTGAGTAAGGGAAGACACCCTCTCTTCGGCGACCAATTGGGCATTTAAAGAAGGAGCATATGAGCGGAGGCACTTCACCGGCTAGGTAGAAGGTCCCTCCTTAGGATCGGCTAACCTGGCTGGAGGCATTGCAGTTGCTCCTACCGATCCAGTAATAAGACCAATGGCTCTATCCGTGTCATGATTGGTCGCCGGCACGACCGACACCACGGTCATTCATAAAACTGACCTATCAAGCAGATCCTCAAAACAGCGAGAGCCTGTGAACTTCTTGATTGATTCAAGATAGACTTTCTCTTCCTTAGACAGTGCCCTCTTGGCAAGTGCATCCCTCTGAATCTCGGGCCAATCAGAACAACATATCTCCAAGTCATCCCCAGCCACCTATACGAACTTCTCCTTCCATTCTTTATAGAAATCCAGGAGATCTATGATTAACTTGAAGTCTCCCGACGTCTGAAAGTAATAGTAGGACTCTCTCTAACTCCCCTTTACGACCACAAAATGAGCAAAGAGCTTCGGGGTATGCCTGATGGCCAACCAACTGCATATGACTGTGAAAGACACAGCAATGGCTATGGCGTTCGGTTTCATTTGTGTAGGAGAAATCCCCAAATCCCTAAATAATTGCTTCAAGATGGGAGACAAGGGCAATATCAATCCACATTCCAGGTGGTTCAGATAGAGGGGGTGCCGTCCAGGCCCATGGTCGTAAATAGCCTCTGATCCCGTCGGGACCGACAACTTATATCCCTCAGGAATGTTAAACTTTGTGGATATTGTCTTCAATTAGGCCAAAGTCACCTTCGAGTGAATAATCTCTAGATATTCACGATAGTTAACTACTTCTAGATCCATGAAGAGATGGGGAGGAAGGCAACCAGCAAAAAAGACAAGTTAAAGAAGAATTGGGCGAGAAGAACAATTTGATCGGATAAGAATCCCTAACGGTGATATATAATTTTTGCTTAACAACTGTCAGCGTATCCAAGTCGTTAAACCCATTTCATCCCGCGGCTAAGATTTAGCCTTGGAATTTGAAATGCTGTTGAATGACGTTTCACCTTCTTCCCTTAAAAAGCCCACGATCTGACAAAAGAACAACCCCGACACAGTCTTACTGATGTCTGGTGACGTCAGCGTCCAGAAAGCCAGTTCTCCACTTACTCGGTCTCTGTTTACTTATTGTTTTACCTTGGATACGGCCATAACCACATCCAAGCGAAATGGGCTAGCTGTTATGGGGTGTCCCCTATTCTCCACAAATATGAAACCCCACAAGCCGACACCTTTACCCACTAGGTGGACCGTCTCAAGAGATATTATTGGTCGACTTAAGGCATCTCGACTCCTCAGCCAAGCCAACACGATCTGCCGACTCGAAAGACGGTATTAGACGGTGTGAAAATCAATACTCCAAAAATTCAACACTCCTTGGAGTCGACCTAAGGGATAGTTGGGCCGTCACTCCCTCAGTCGAGTCGGCATCATTCTCTCAAAGACGACTCGAGAGGCAAACTCAGTCGACTCTCTTCATGTCAAGGGATCATTACTCGACATTAACCAGCACTCCTCCTAATAAAGATTCAGAATATAGCTTAATATCCTTTAAAAAACCTTTGATGATCATTAATATGTCCCCTGTCACTCACCGTCAAGCCTCGTCGGCCGCTGGTTCCCTATATCACTGAAGTGACCTCTCGCTGCTCACCATCAAGCCTCATCGGTTGCTGGTTCCCTATATCATTGAAGTGACCTCCCGTCACTCACCGACAAGCCGGCCACTGCTTCCCCCATATCATCAAAGTGACCTCCCATCACTCACAAGCCAACACATAGAGTAAAGGGTGAGTTAACCTCCAGCTCACCCCTCACCACTATCTACCACACACTTGTGAAGTAACTACTTTGCCCTCAGCATCCTCTATAAATACAGATGCTATTCTCCCTAAAAAGGGATTCGGTTTTTCGCAATCAAAAAGCCCGTACAAAGCACATACTACACTAAGAGAGCACAGTGTTCTCCCTTCACCCCACCCAAGTCCGCCTACTGACTTGATCGTCAGAGGTATCATGGGGAAACAAGCTCCGTCCTCTTATGATTCTTGCGTATGTAGGTCATTCGTCCATCCTGAGCTCTAAGAACCAGGCATAAAGTCGAAGTAGGAAGCGGCCCCATCTCTCATCCTCTCACTCTTCATCACCCACAAATAGCTCCATCGACTTTATGATGAAGGAGCCAGACAAAGAGGAAGTCATTCATGAAACTAAGGTCGGAGATTTTGATGAACACACCCTCGATATAAGTCTTTCTGAAGTTGATCATCAGTTGATCTTCGACTTATTATTGGAGAAAGCTCCTAGTGAGGCTACAGGACCAGCTACTAAAGCTGGTTCATCTGTAGGTATGGATTTTTTTCTTGAGTCGCAATCGTCCCTTTATTACTTAATTTCAAACGACTATAAGGGAAATTTAACTATGAGATCGGTCATTGGTGCCGATACAACTAGAGCTTCGGGGGCTTTAGAGCAAGCTCAAGACTTGGGCCCTTCAAGTTTGGAGCAGACTGTTACTAAAATTCAACCATCTCCTTCCTAACCCAAGACTCTTGTTAGCTCCGATCCGATGTCAGTGAAGGTCCCAGCCACTATGTCAACTAACAAAGCGGGTACATCAGCGATCGCCATCCCTGAGAAAGCTCCAGTTGCTCTCGAAACTGAGTTAATACCATCGGGAGAAGAGAGCCAAACTGAAGGATCTTCTATTGGACTTGGTAAGTTTTTGCTCACCATTACTTTTGAAATCCAAGTATTAAATGTGTATTCGACAATTCTTTTGAGTGCTTACTTTCCTTGCTCCTATTGTAGTGCCTCCTCTGTCACTACTCGAGCCCATCAAAGCATTGATGACGTATGAGGATCCAGATAGGGCCGTTATCTGCTCAGATCTTCATAGCTTCGTCTCCTTCTTAAACATCTTGATCGATCGAATCCTTCATAAGGGGTCATCTTTTGACAACTTCAGGAGATCCCTTGATCGACATTTGTTAGGGATTAGGGAAGAAAGGTATTCAAATTTGGCCATTCCGTTGAAGCATACTTGGTTCCCCTAGAACAGAAAATCAAGAAGTCGAGAAAACTTCAGGCTAGTGGTGCTTCCTCTTATATAACTGCCCTAATGGAATCAAGGCTAAAGGAATGGCGTGATGCACAGATGTCAGCTGAACTCAAACTTTGGAAGCTACAAAGTCGTGTGACACAAATGCAGGTAAACATCACTAAGAAGGATAAAGCTAATGCTGATTTGCTTCAAGCTTTGAATCCTGTCAAGCCGATATAGCTCGCTTAGAGAAAGACCGGTCAATTCCGCTTTGGGACCACCCCTTACTCTACTATTATTATAGGGGTATGGGGTTCGAGACAAAGAAAGATCAAGGCAGCATATCAATTTTTCCTATATACTTCACTTAGATCAGTTTTTATGCTATTAGCAATTCTGTTGATTCTTCTCCAAACAGGAATCATCGATTTACAAATCTTATTAACCACAGAATTTAGTGAGCGGCGCCAAATCTTTCTATGGATTGCTTCTTTCGCCTCTTTCACCGTCAAAGTGCCTATGGTACCAGTTCATATTTGGTTACCCGAAGCCCATGTAGAGGCACCTACGGCTGGCCGTCAAAGTGCCTATGGTACCAGTTCATATTTGGTTACCCGAAGCCCATGTAGAGGCACCTACGGCTAGATCCGTCATCTTAGCAGGAATTCCTTTAAAATTAGGAACCTACGGGTTTTTAAGATTTTCAATACCCATGTTTCCCAATGCGACACTTCGTTCTACTCCTTTCATTTATACTCCAAGCGCTATTGCTATAATATATACTCCCTCGATCATTTCAAGATAGACTGTCTAAAAAAATAGCTTCTTCGAATGCCTCTGCCCTACCTTCATTCCGGAGTGAGGAATGACATGGGTTTATTCAGCGTTGTAGTGCCTGGTACTCGGACATTGGCTCAAGACATTTGTGTTAGACCCTAGAGGGGGGTGATTAGGGTCTTATGCTAATCTAATCCGATTTAAATGCCAATTAAAATTAATTAACAAGTTGTATTCTTGCAAGATAGATATACAAGAGTTATAAGCAAGAATAAGCAATATGCACAAAGTGATATATCCTATATGATGAAATATATATTCAAGGGTATATAAACTAAGGGTGATATAAACATAAACAAGATAAACAAGATAGTGGATAATATGAACTAAGAGTA
>NC_033797.1:98115841-98124846 GCF_001876935.1 Asparagus officinalis | reverse complement strand
ATATGTGTGCCAAGTCTAAGTCAAAATCATCCACTCATTATGCACACATATATAGCAAAGTCTACAAATACACAAATTACGGTCGTAAAGGCCATCTTGCTAGATTTTGCTATGATGCACATAAACCTACTAAGGTTCATATTAATTCTTCTTGTGCATTTCATCAAGTTTCATCATCACATTCACACACACACACACATATAGATCATCATAAACATGCCCATGTGTACAAATGTGAGTTTTGTGGTCATTTTGGTCATTTGACCAAATTTTGTTTTGATTTGAAAAGAGTTTCTCGTTTGCAAAATAATTTCCAAGATAAACCTATTTTTACAAATGAGTCCCGTGCACAACCGTTTGGTCAACATAAGCAAATGCTTTCTTTCCATTGTACTTATTGCAATCGGAAGGGTCATTTGAGAACTTTTTGTTGTGATCGTGTCCGTGCACCACATGCGCCTAAGAGGGTTCATAACCATAAGGCTTTGAGCTTGAATGATAGAGATCATGTCCCTAACCAATCCGGCACCATGAATGCTTGAGTGCCAAAATCTTTTTAAACCAAGAATTTTATTATTTTTTATTTTTCATGTATTGGTTTTGAAAAATGTTTTTGAATTTTTTTGAATATGAAAATAATTTTTCTTTGATCAATTCTTTTATTTTCATGATTATTAGTTTCGATTTTGATGAGAGGTTTGTGTTTATATAACCCTCCGGGTTTATTGGGTGTTTATTCCCAAATCTTGTTTACCGGGTGCTAAAAATGTTTACCGGGTTTATTGAGAGCTTGATATTGTCGCATCTCTTGCTATTTTTATATTGGTTTACTTTTTATGTGATTTATTTGTGATTTATGATTTTATTTGGTTGATTTGTCTTCATTTGAAAACTTTTTTTTTGCATGATTCTCATGTTCTTATTCTTTTAATTTCATAAATCTATTTTTTATACATGGTTTTTAGGTTTGTGCATCGAGACACATTTTTTCAATGGCATATCTATATGTGTTCTCATTGTCCTCTTGTATGTGAGTGATATTTAGCATATTTTTTATTTATGTTTGCTCACATATTTGCCATGATCTTTTATTGCATATATTCTATATGGCATTTTGATAAGGGGAGCAATCCCTATATTTGTTCTATACTCCCCATGCTTATTTGTAGGGGGAGCTTTCACTCTCTTCATTATTTTGTTTTCCCATTTTTGATATTATCAAAGGGGGAGAAATATTATGAGTATATCCTTTTTGTTTATATGCATGATAATTATAATTTGTATATTCATTTCTTTTCATGCATATATCTCTTTTTGTAAATTGTTTGTCATCATAAAAAGGGAGAGATTGTTGGGTCTTTTTATTTTGATGATGTTTTAACAAACAATTTACTATTAAATATTGTTTGTCTAGTGTTTGTATTTTCTTATTTATTGTAGACAAACAATACGATGGAGGTTGGATGGAATAGCACTTCAACGATCATATCCAATGGAGGTTGGCGGAATAGTGGTTGAAGCCTATGCAATTCAAGTTGAGGATCCAAGTTCAAGCTTCATCCGCAAAGTGTACCAAGTTGAGCTACATCGAAGATCAAGATTACTTGGGTAATTTAGTTTTAGGTTTATATTATGTGTGTTAGATACTTTAAGCTCAATATCATATAAACACACACACGTATTTGGTTTTTATATATATATATATAGTTATATATATACACACACACACACACACACACACACAAGTTTTGGTTTTTGATTTTCATGTTTATATAAAAATGTATTTTGTAAAAATATATATTCTTAGATTTTAGACTTAACAATCACTATATACATATTTCATTAAGTTTATAAAATTATTTTATAATATTTTAAAACATGGTTTAGTCAAAATGACAAAAAACAAGTATTGTTGTATTTTCATGTTTTGGACTATTTTTCAAAATAATGATATTTTATAAATGTAAAGTACAACTCCAAAAATTCTTTTTGTAATATATTCATTTATAAGTTTACAATCATTTTCTAAAGTTTTATATTTTTTGGAATTGATTTGTTATTTTTAAAGGTATTTCAAAGTTCAGTTTTCTGTTTAAATCAGGCTGAAAACCTGTTATCAGTCGACTGATCAGTCGATTGATAAAAATGTCTGGAATCATCAAAAAGACTTTGTTTCTTATTCAGTCGACTGATCAGTTGACTGATAAGGTCATCAGTTGACCGATGAGATCATTAGTCGACTGATAACCTCACAACGAATAGTTTTGTACAATTTCTAGATTTTTGGTTTTTGACCAGTTTACAAAATAAATTATTTCTATCAAATAGGAAGTGATATTTACAAAATTCTTTATCTAACATGTTTACATTCATATTTATAAACTTCTCTAAAAATTTCATGATTTTTGGAGTTGATTTACTGTGTCAAATTGATTTTACAAAATCAGGTGTTTCAGCAGTTTTTAGAAACTATAATATCTGTGTTCAAATAATTATTTCTCACAAATAGGAAGTGATATTTAAGAAATTATTTCTCTAACATGTTTTTCTATGTATTTAGATATGTTCATCAAAATTTCATGATTTTTAGAGTTGATTTACTATTTTTAATTGATTTAAAAAGGCAGATATGCAAAATTCCAGAACTCTGTCAAAATCTAAAACTGTCTGTTTTAATTCTGGTTGACTGACCAGTCAATTAATAAAGTTATCAGTAGACTGATCAGTCGAGTGTCGGCATGATAACAGCTAGTTTTCCAGAATTTTTAGTTTCTGTTATTTTATCTTTTTGTGATATTTTCTCTTGGTTTTTAGGGTTATTTCATGAGCCTATATATACCCCATGCCCTCATACTTTTGAGGCTACTTAAGAAATGTTTTAATCAAGTTTAAAAGATTTTTTACAAGGGTTTACAAGTTTGTTTAAGTTTATTTAAGAAGCTTTTAAGCATTTTCAAGTTTCGGTTTATGAAGAGAATTTCACAAGAGCTAGAGGAGATCATCTTTGATGTTTGAGCTTCCACTCTTCTCTGTCTCCCTCTTGTTATCTATTGAGAAGTTTTCTAAACTCTTAATCTAGCTTTTTATATTATTTGATTATCATTTCCATAAGCTAGTATTTAATTGTGCTTAGACTTGTTTTGATTTATTTCTTTGTTCACACACAACCTATTGAGCTTATTGTATTTACATTTATAGTATAATTTGGGGTTGTGGGTTTGTGACTTAGAGAGTGTATATTATGTTCTCATCCATTATTAGAGAACAAATTATTTGTTGTGAGCTTTAATTGAGAGTTACACTCTGTAATATACTTGTACACCGAGAGGAGTATATTGTTCATATCTCATTTGCTAGGATATATTTGTTAATAAGTTTTAAATTGGCATAAATATTATTAGATTAGCATAAACCCTATTCACCCCCCCTCTAGGGTGCTTTCAATTAGTATCATTGAACTTTCTAGTGGCATTGGGTACTTTCAATTGGTATCAGAGCTTGGTGCTCTTTGATTTAAGATTTAATCACCTTGAGTTAAAGATCTAAATTATCTTTTTGTGCTAATCTAATTTTTGATTGCATTTGTCTTGCTTGCATATTTTTTAATTATGGATATGAGATTAGGCTTTGATATAAATGTTGCTCCTAAATTCAATACTTTCTCCTATGACCAATGATGTTCTAGATTTAATATATTTGTTAGATCTAAATATTTCTATTTATGGGAAGTTATTAAAAATGCTTATATTGTACCAACTATGGAGAAATCCAAGTGGTGTAAAAATGATAAAAGAATGTTTACAATAAACAAGCTTTTGTTAGAATTCTTGCTTGATGCTTTTGACTCATCCATTTCTAACAAATTTATTTATTTTGATAGTGCTTACAAACTTTAAAAAATTATAGAAGCACATCAATGAAACTTAGAGGCAATCCGACAAGCTTTGGAGGATTTTTCTTCAAGTTCATGTGGAGCATCATGCACATGTTCACTAGGGGATAACCCTAGTGTGGTAAGCGATTCGGAATCCGATAGTGATATATTCATTAATGATATTACATGTACATATGAAAAATTAATGAATGCATATAAGAAATTGCACCATAATTTTGTTGATTTAAAAAGCAAGCATGAAATTTTGAAATACGATCATGAGTCTTTAGCTTCTAAGTTTGATACTATATCTAATGAGAATATGATCCTTAAAGAAAACAATGAAAAATTAAAATTAGATCATGATTATTTACTTTCAAACTTTGTTAAGTTAACTCATGAGAAAAAGAATGCCATATCAGAAGTAGAATCTATAAGAAATGAATTTGTTTCATTTAAAGATAATCATACATGTTCCACTTCTAGTTCCAATGCTTTTATACCTAATATTGAGTTGAATCTTGTCAAAAATAATATATCATCTTTAGATTTAACCTTAAATACATGCATTGATAATCACAAGAAGCTTATGGATATGTGTGCCAAGTCTAAGTCAAAATCATCCACTCATTATGCACACATATATAGCAAAGTCTACAAATACACAAATTACGGTCGTAAAGGCCATCTTGCTAGATTTTGCTATGATGCACATAAACCTACTAAGGTTCATATTAATTCTTCTTGTGCATTTCATCAAGTTTCATCATCACATTCACACACACACACACATATAGATCATCATAAACATGCCCATGTGTACAAATGTGAGTTTTGTGGTCATTTTGGTCATTTGACCAAATTTTGTTTTGATTTGAAAAGAGTTTCTCGTTTGCAAAATAATTTCCAAGATAAACCTATTTTTACAAATGAGTCCCGTGCACAACCGTTTGGTCAACATAAGCAAATGCTTTCTTTCCATTGTACTTATTGCAATCGGAAGGGTCATTTGAGAACTTTTTGTTGTGATCGTGTCCGTGCACCACATGCGCCTAAGAGGGTTCATAACCATAAGGCTTTGAGCTTGAATGATAGAGATCATGTCCCTAACCAATCCGGCACCATGAATGCTTGAGTGCCAAAATCTTTTTAAACCAAGAATTTTATTATTTTTTATTTTTCATGTATTGGTTTTGAAAAATGTTTTTGAATTTTTTTGAATATGAAAATAATTTTTCTTTGATCAATTCTTTTATTTTCATGATTATTAGTTTCGATTTTGATGAGAGGTTTGTGTTTATATAACCCTCCGGGTTTATTGGGTGTTTATTCCCAAATCTTGTTTACCGGGTGCTAAAAATGTTTACCGGGTTTATTGAGAGCTTGATATTGTCGCATCTCTTGCTATTTTTATATTGGTTTACTTTTTATGTGATTTATTTGTGATTTATGATTTTATTTGGTTGATTTGTCTTCATTTGAAAACTTTTTTTTTGCATGATTCTCATGTTCTTATTCTTTTAATTTCATAAATCTATTTTTTATACATGGTTTTTAGGTTTGTGCATCGAGACACATTTTTTCAATGGCATATCTATATGTGTTCTCATTGTCCTCTTGTATGTGAGTGATATTTAGCATATTTTTTATTTATGTTTGCTCACATATTTGCCATGATCTTTTATTGCATATATTCTATATGGCATTTTGATAAGGGGAGCAATCCCTATATTTGTTCTATACTCCCCATGCTTATTTGTAGGGGGAGCTTTCACTCTCTTCATTATTTTGTTTTCCCATTTTTGATATTATCAAAGGGGGAGAAATATTATGAGTATATCCTTTTTGTTTATATGCATGATAATTATAATTTGTATATTCATTTCTTTTCATGCATATATCTCTTTTTGTAAATTGTTTGTCATCATAAAAAGGGAGAGATTGTTGGGTCTTTTTATTTTGATGATGTTTTAACAAACAATTTACTATTAAATATTGTTTGTCTGGTGTTTGTATTTTCTTATTTATTGTAGACAAACAATACGATGGAGGTTGGATGGAATAGCACTTCAACGATCATATCCAATGGAGGTTGGCGGAATAGTGGTTGAAGCCTATGCAATTCAAGTTGAGGATCCAAGTTCAAGCTTCATCCGCAAAGTGTACCAAGTTGAGCTACATCGAAGATCAAGATTACTTGGGTAATTTAGTTTTAGGTTTATATTATGTGTGTTAGATACTTTAAGCTCAATATCATATAAACACACACACGTATTTGGTTTTTATATATATATATATAGTTATATATATACACACACACACACATATAGATCATCATAAACATGCCCATGTGTACAAATGTGAGTTTTGTGGTCATTTTGGTCATTTGACCAAATTTTGTTTTGATTTGAAAAGAGTTTCTCGTTTGCAAAATAATTTCCAAGATAAACCTATTTTTACAAATGAGTCCCGTGCACAACCGTTTGGTCAACATAAGCAAATGCTTTCTTTCCATTGTACTTATTGCAATCGGAAGGGTCATTTGAGAACTTTTTGTTGTGATCGTGTCCGTGCACCACATGCGCCTAAGAGGGTTCATAACCATAAGGCTTTGAGCTTGAATGATAGAGATCATGTCCCTAACCAATCCGGCACCATGAATGCTTGAGTGCCAAAATCTTTTTAAACCAAGAATTTTATTATTTTTTATTTTTCATGTATTGGTTTTGAAAAATGTTTTTGAATTTTTTTGAATATGAAAATAATTTTTCTTTGATCAATTCTTTTATTTTCATGATTATTAGTTTCGATTTTGATGAGAGGTTTGTGTTTATATAACCCTCCGGGTTTATTGGGTGTTTATTCCCAAATCTTGTTTACCGGGTGCTAAAAATGTTTACCGGGTTTATTGAGAGCTTGATATTGTCGCATCTCTTGCTATTTTTATATTGGTTTACTTTTTATGTGATTTATTTGTGATTTATGATTTTATTTGGTTGATTTGTCTTCATTTGAAAACTTTTTTTTTGCATGATTCTCATGTTCTTATTCTTTTAATTTCATAAATCTATTTTTTATACATGGTTTTTAGGTTTGTGCATCGAGACACATTTTTTCAATGGCATATCTATATGTGTTCTCATTGTCCTCTTGTATGTGAGTGATATTTAGCATATTTTTTATTTATGTTTGCTCACATATTTGCCATGATCTTTTATTGCATATATTCTATATGGCATTTTGATAAGGGGAGCAATCCCTATATTTGTTCTATACTCCCCATGCTTATTTGTAGGGGGAGCTTTCACTCTCTTCATTATTTTGTTTTCCCATTTTTGATATTATCAAAGGGGGAGAAATATTATGAGTATATCCTTTTTGTTTATATGCATGATAATTATAATTTGTATATTCATTTCTTTTCATGCATATATCTCTTTTTGTAAATTGTTTGTCATCATAAAAAGGGAGAGATTGTTGGGTCTTTTTTTTTTGATGATGTTTTAACAAACAATTTACTATTAAATATTGTTTGTCTAGTGTTTGTATTTTCTTATTTATTGTAGACAAACAATACGATGGAGGTTGGATGGAATAGCACTTCAACGATCATATCCAATGGAGGTTGGCGGAATAGTGGTTGAAGCCTATGCAATTCAAGTTGAGGATCCAAGTTCAAGCTTCATCCGCAAAGTGTACCAAGTTGAGCTACATCGAAGATCAAGATTACTTGGGTAATTTAGTTTTAGGTTTATATTATGTGTGTTAGATACTTTAAGCTCAATATCATATAAACACACACACGTATTTGGTTTTTATATATATATATATAGTTATATATATACACACACACACACACACACACACACAAGTTTTGGTTTTTGATTTTCATGTTTATATAAAAATGTATTTTGTAAAAATATATATTCTTAGATTTTAGACTTAACAATCACTATATACATATTTCATTAAGTTTATAAAATTATTTTATAATATTTTAAAACATGGTTTAGTCAAAATGACAAAAAACAAGTATTGTTGTATTTTCATGTTTTGGACTATTTTTCAAAATAATGATATTTTATAAATGTAAAGTACAACTCCAAAAATTCTTTTTGTAATATATTCATTTATAAGTTTACAATCATTTTCTAAAGTTTTATATTTTTTGGAATTGATTTGTTATTTTTAAAGGTATTTCAAAGTTCAGTTTTCTGTTTAAATCAGGCTGAAAACCTGTTATCAGTCGACTGATCAGTCGATTGATAAAAATGTCTGGAATCATCAAAAAGACTTTGTTTCTTATTCAGTTGACTGATCAGTTGACTGATAAGGTCATCAGTTGACCGATGAGATCATTAGTCGACTGATAACCTCACAACGAATAGTTTTGTACAATTTCTAGATTTTTGGTTTTTGACCAGTTTACAAAATAAATTATTTCTATCAAATAGGAAGTGATATTTACAAAATTCTTTATCTAACATGTTTACATTCATATTTATAAACTTCTCTAAAAATTTCATGATTTTTGGAGTTGATTTACTGTGTCAAATTGATTTTACAAAATCAGGTGTTTCAGCAGTTTTTAGAAACTATAATATCTGTGTTCAAATAATTATTTCTCACAAATAGGAAGTTATATTTAAGAAATTATTTCTCTAACATGTTTTTCTATGTATTTAGATATGTTCATCAAAATTTCATGATTTTTAGAGTTGATTTACTATTTTTAATTGATTTAAAAAGGCAGATATGCAAAATTCCAGAACTCTGTCAAAATCTAAAACTGTCTGTTTTAATTCTGGTTGACTGACCAGTCAATTAATAAAGTTATCAGTAGACTGATCAGTCGAGTGTCGGCATGATAACAGCTAGTTTTCCAGAATTTTTAGTTTCTGTTATTTTATCTTTTTGTGATATTTTCTCTTGGTTTTTAGGGTTATTTCATGAGCCTATATATACCCCATGCCCTCATACTTTTGAGGCTACTTAAGAAATGTTTTAATCAAGTTTAAAAGATTTTTTACAAGGGTTTACAAGTTTGTTTAAGTTTATTTAAGAAGCTTTTAAGCATTTTCAAGTTTCGGTTTATGAAGAGAATTTCACAAGAGCTAGAGGAGATCATCTT
>NC_033797.1:98114253-98115320 GCF_001876935.1 Asparagus officinalis | reverse complement strand
AACTTTCTAGTGGCATTGGGTACTTTCAATTGGTATCAGAGCTTGGTGCTCTTTGATTTAAGATTTAATCACCTTGAGTTAAAGATCTAAATTATCTTTTTGTGCTAATCTAATTTTTGATTGCATTTTTCTTGCTTGCATATTTTTTAATTATGGATATGAGATTAGGCTTTGATATAAATGTTGCTCCTAAATTCAATACTTTCTCCTATGACCAATGATGTTCTAGATTTAATATATTTGTTAGATCTAAATATTTCTATTTATGGGAAGTTATTAAAAATGCTTATATTGTACCAACTATGGAGAAATCCAAGTGGTGTAAAAATGATAAAAGAATGTTTACAATAAACAAGCTTTTGTTAGAATTCTTGCTTGATGCTTTTGACTCATCCATTTCTAACAAATTTATTTATTTTGATAGTGCTTACAAACTTTAAAAAATTATAGAAGCACATCAATGAAACTTAGAGGCAATCCGACAAGCTTTGGAGGATTTTTCTTCAAGTTCATGTGGAGCATCATGCACATGTTCACTAGGGGATAACCCTAGTGTGGTAAGCGATTCGGAATCCGATAGTGATATATTCATTAATGATATTACATGTACATATGAAAAATTAATGAATGCATATAAGAAATTGCACCATAATTTTGCTGATTTAAAAAGCAAGCATGAAATTTTGAAATACGATCATGAGTCTTTAGCTTCTAAGTTTGATACTATATCTAATGAGAATATGATCCTTAAAGAAAACAATGAAAAATTAAAATTAGATCATGATTATTTACTTTCAAACTTTGTTAAGTTAACTCATGAGAAAAAGAATGCCATATCAGAAGTAGAATCTATAAGAAATGAATTTGTTTCATTTAAAGATAATCATACATGTTCCACTTCTAGTTCCAATGCTTTTATACCTAATATTGAGTTGAATCTTGTCAAAAATAATATATCATCTTTAGATTTAACCTTAAATACATGCATTGATAATCACAAGAAGCTTATGGATATGTGTGCCAAGTCTAAGTCAAAATCATCCACTCATTATGCACACATATATAGC
>NC_033797.1:98103789-98113253 GCF_001876935.1 Asparagus officinalis | reverse complement strand
GTTGTGTCTCGCCCACACAATGAGTGGCTCGGCCATTGTAAGCCCACACCATGAGTGGGTCGGCCATTGTAAGCCTACACCATGAGTGGCTTGGCCATTGAAAGTTGAAAGTCTCTTCGTCAGCTTTCTAACGCATCTTGAATCATCTCATTCCGATATCGGACGAGAGAGTTGGAGCCAAAATACCCGGACGAACGACCACACAATGAGTGGCTCGGCCATTGTAAGCCTACACCATGAGTGGCTTGGCCATTGAAAGTTGTAAGTCTCTTTGTGAGCTTTCTAACGCATCTTGAATCATCTCATTCCGAGATCGGACGAGAGAGTTAGAGCCAAAATACCCGAGGACGTACGAAGGCAAAACAACTCAGCCAGGAGTTGTGTCTCGCCCACACAATGAGTGGCTCGGCCATTGTAAGCCTACACCATGAGTGGCTTGGCCATTGAAAGTTGTAAGTCTCTTTGTGAGCTTTCTAACGCATCTTGAATCATCTCATTCCGAGATCGGACGAGAGAGTTAGAGCCAAAATACCCGAGGACGTACGAAGGCAAAACAACTCAGCCAGGAGTTGTGTCTCGCCCACACAATGAGTGGCTCGGCCATTGTAAGCCTACACCATGAGTGGCTTGGCCATTGAAAGTTGTAAGTCTCTTTGTGAGCTTTCTAACGCATCTTGAATCATCTCATTCCGAGATCGGACGAGAGAGTTAGAGCCAAAATACCCGAGGACGTACGAAGGCAAAACAACTCAGCCAGGAGTTGTGTCTCGCCCACACAATGAGTGGCTCGGCCATTGTAAGCCTACACCATGAGTGGCTTGGCCATTGAAAGTTGTAAGTCTCTTTGTGAGCTTTCTAACGCATCTTGAATCATCTCATTCCGAGATCGGACGAGAGAGTTAGAGCCAAAATACCCGAGGACGTACGAAGGCAAAACAACTCAGCCAGGAGTTGTGTCTCGCCCACACAATGAGTGGCTCGGCCATTGTAAGCCTACACCATGAGTGGCTTGGCCATTGAAAGTTGTAAGTCTCTTTGTGAGCTTTCTAACGCATCTTGAATCATCTCATTCCGAGATCGGACGAGAGAGTTAGAGCCAAAATACCCGAGGACGTACGAAGGCAAAACAACTCAGCCAGGAGTTGTGTCTCGCCCACACAATGAGTGGCTCGGCCATTGTAAGCCTACACCATGAGTGGCTTGGCCATTGAAAGTTGTAAGTCTCTTTGTGAGCTTTCTAACGCATCTTGAATCATCTCATTCCGAGATCGGACGAGAGAGTTAGAGCCAAAATACCCGAGGACGTACGAAGGCAAAACAACTCAGCCAGGAGTTGTGTCTCGCCCACACAATGAGTGGCTCGGCCATTGTAAGCCTACACCATGAGTGGCTTGGCCATTGAAAGTTGTAAGTCTCTTTGTGAGCTTTCTAACGCATCTTGAATCATCTCATTCCGAGATCGGACGAGAGAGTTAGAGCCAAAATACCCGAGGACGTACGAAGGCAAAACAACTCAGCCAGGAGTTGTGTCTCGCCCACACAATGAGTGGCTCGGCCATTGTAAGCCTACACCATGAGTGGCTTGGCCATTGAAAGTTGTAAGTCTCTTTGTGAGCTTTCTAACGCATCTTGAATCATCTCATTCCGAGATCGGACGAGAGAGTTAGAGCCAAAATACCCGAGGACGTACGAAGGCAAAACAACTCAGCCAGGAGTTGTGTCTCGCCCACACAATGAGTGGCTCGGCCATTGTAAGCCTACACCATGAGTGGCTTGGCCATTGAAAGTTGTAAGTCTCTTTGTGAGCTTTCTAACGCATCTTGAATCATCTCATTCCGAGATCGGACGAGAGAGTTAGAGCCAAAATACCCGAGGACGTACGAAGGCAAAACAACTCAGCCAGGAGTTGTGTCTCGCCCACACAATGAGTGGCTCGGCCATTGTAAGCCTACACCATGAGTGGCTTGGCCATTGAAAGTTGTAAGTCTCTTTGTGAGCTTTCTAACGCATCTTGAATCATCTCATTCCGAGATCGGACGAGAGAGTTAGAGCCAAAATACCCGAGGACGTACGAAGGCAAAACAACTCAGCCAGGAGTTGTGTCTCGCCCACACAATGAGTGGCTCGGCCATTGTAAGCCTACACCATGAGTGGCTTGGCCATTGAAAGTTGTAAGTCTCTTTGTGAGCTTTCTAACGCATCTTGAATCATCTCATTCCGAGATCGGACGAGAGAGTTAGAGCCAAAATACCCGAGGACGTACGAAGGCAAAACAACTCAGCCAGGAGTTGTGTCTCGCCCACACAATGAGTGGCTCGGCCATTGTAAGCCTACACCATGAGTGGCTTGGCCATTGAAAGTTGTAAGTCTCTTTGTGAGCTTTCTAACGCATCTTGAATCATCTCATTCCGAGATCGGACGAGAGAGTTAGAGCCAAAATACCCGAGGACGTACGAAGGCAAAACAACTCAGCCAGGAGTTGTGTCTCGCCCACACAATGAGTGGCTCGGCCATTGTAAGCCTACACCATGAGTGGCTTGGCCATTGAAAGTTGTAAGTCTCTTTGTGAGCTTTCTAACGCATCTTGAATCATCTCATTCCGAGATCGGACGAGAGAGTTAGAGCCAAAATACCCGAGGACGTACGAAGGCAAAACAACTCAGCCAGGAGTTGTGTCTCGCCCACACAATGAGTGGCTCGGCCATTGTAAGCCTACACCATGAGTGGCTTGGCCATTGAAAGTTGTAAGTCTCTTTGTGAGCTTTCTAACGCATCTTGAATCATCTCATTCCGAGATCGGACGAGAGAGTTAGAGCCAAAATACCCGAGGACGTACGAAGGCAAAACAACTCAGCCAGGAGTTGTGTCTCGCCCACACAATGAGTGGCTCGGCCATTGTAAGCCTACACCATGAGTGGCTTGGCCATTGAAAGTTGTAAGTCTCTTTGTGAGCTTTCTAACGCATCTTGAATCATCTCATTCCGAGATCGGACGAGAGAGTTAGAGCCAAAATACCCGAGGACGTACGAAGGCAAAACAACTCAGCCAGGAGTTGTGTCTCGCCCACACAATGAGTGGCTCGGCCATTGTAAGCCTACACCATGAGTGGCTTGGCCATTGAAAGTTGTAAGTCTCTTTGTGAGCTTTCTAACGCATCTTGAATCATCTCATTCCGAGATCGGACGAGAGAGTTAGAGCCAAAATACCCGAGGACGTACGAAGGCAAAACAACTCAGCCAGGAGTTGTGTCTCGCCCACACAATGAGTGGCTCGGCCATTGTAAGCCTACACCATGAGTGGCTTGGCCATTGAAAGTTGTAAGTCTCTTTGTGAGCTTTCTAACGCATCTTGAATCATCTCATTCCGAGATCGGACGAGAGAGTTAGAGCCAAAATACCCGAGGACGTACGAAGGCAAAACAACTCAGCCAGGAGTTGTGTCTCGCCCACACAATGAGTGGCTCGGCCATTGTAAGCCTACACCATGAGTGGCTTGGCCATTGAAAGTTGTAAGTCTCTTTGTGAGCTTTCTAACGCATCTTGAATCATCTCATTCCGAGATCGGACGAGAGAGTTAGAGCCAAAATACCCGAGGACGTACGAAGGCAAAACAACTCAGCCAGGAGTTGTGTCTCGCCCACACAATGAGTGGCTCGGCCATTGTAAGCCTACACCATGAGTGGCTTGGCCATTGAAAGTTGTAAGTCTCTTTGTGAGCTTTCTAACGCATCTTGAATCATCTCATTCCGAGATCGGACGAGAGAGTTAGAGCCAAAATACCCGAGGACGTACGAAGGCAAAACAACTCAGCCAGGAGTTGTGTCTCGCCCACACAATGAGTGGCTCGGCCATTGTAAGCCCATACCATGAGTGGCTTGGCCATTGAAATTTGTAAGTCTCTTTGTGAGCTTTCTAACGCATCTTGAATCATCTCATTCCGAGATCGGACGAGAGAGTTAGAGCCAAAATACCCGAGGACGTACGAAGGCAAAACAACTCAGCCAGGAGTTGTGTCTCGCCCACACAATGAGTGGCTCGGCCATTGTAAGCCCACACCATGAGTGGCGTGGCCATTGAAAGTTGTAAGTCTCTTTGTGAGCTTTCTAACGCATCTTGAATCATCTCATTCCGAGATCGGACGAGAGAGTTAGAGCCAAAATACCCGAGGACGTACGAAGGCAAAACAACTCAGCCAGGAGTTGTGTCTCGCCCACACAATGAGTGGCTCGGCCATTGTAAGCCCACACCATGAGTGGCGTGGCCATTGAAAGTTGTAAGTCTCTTTGTGAGCTTTCTAACGCATCTTGAATCATCTCATTCCGAGATCGGACGAGAGAGTTAGAGCCAAAATACCCGAGGACGTACGAAGGCAAAACAACTCAGCCAGGAGTTGTGTCTCGCCCACACAATGAGTGGCTCGGCCATTGTAAGCCCACACCATGAGTGGCGTGGCCATTGAAAGTTGTAAGTCTCTTTGTGAGCTTTCTAACGCATCTTGAATCATCTCATTCCGAGATCGGACGAGAGAGTTAGAGCCAAAATACCCGAGGACGTACGAAGGCAAAACAACTCAGCCAGGAGTTGTGTCTCGCCCACACAATGAGTGGCTCGGCCATTGTAAGCCCACACCATGAGTGGCGTGGCCATTGAAAGTTGTAAGTCTCTTTGTGAGCTTTCTAACGCATCTTGAATCATCTCATTCCGAGATCGGACGAGAGAGTTAGAGCCAAAATACCCGAGGACGTACGAAGGCAAAACAACTCAGCCAGGAGTTGTGTCTCGCCCACACAATGAGTGGCTCGGCCATTGTAAGCCCACACCATGAGTGGCGTGGCCATTGAAAGTTGTAAGTCTCTTTGTGAGCTTTCTAACGCATCTTGAATCATCTCATTCCGAGATCGGACGAGAGAGTTAGAGCCAAAATACCCGAGGACGTACGAAGGCAAAACAACTCAGCCAGGAGTTGTGTCTCGCCCACACAATGAGTGGCTCGGCCATTGTAAGCCCACACCATGAGTGGCGTGGCCATTGAAAGTTGTAAGTCTCTTTGTGAGCTTTCTAACGCATCTTGAATCATCTCATTCCGAGATCGGACGAGAGAGTTAGAGCCAAAATACCCGAGGACGTACGAAGGCAAAACAACTCAGCCAGGAGTTGTGTCTCGCCCACACAATGAGTGGCTCGGCCATTGTAAGCCTACACCATGAGTGGCTTGGCCATTGAAAGTTGTAAGTCTCTTTGTGAGCTTTCTAACGCATCTTGAATCATCTCATTCCGAGATCGGACGAGAGAGTTAGAGCCAAAATACCCGAGGACGTACGAAGGCAAAACAACTCAGCCAGGAGTTGTGTCTCGCCCACACAATGAGTGGCTCGGCCATTGTAAGCCTACACCATGAGTGGCTTGGCCATTGAAAGTTGTAAGTCTCTTTGTGAGCTTTCTAACGCATCTTGAATCATCTCATTCCGAGATCGGACGAGAGAGTTAGAGCCAAAATACCCGAGGACGTACGAAGGCAAAACAACTCAGCCAGGAGTTGTGTCTCGCCCACACAATGAGTGGCTCGGCCATTGTAAGCCTACACCATGAGTGGCTTGGCCATTGAAAGTTGTAAGTCTCTTTGTGAGCTTTCTAACGCATCTTGAATCATCTCATTCCGAGATCGGACGAGAGAGTTAGAGCCAAAATACCCGAGGACGTACGAAGGCAAAACAACTCAGCCAGGAGTTGTGTCTCGCCCACACAATGAGTGGCTCGGCCATTGTAAGCCTACACCATGAGTGGCTTGGCCATTGAAAGTTGTAAGTCTCTTTGTGAGCTTTCTAACGCATCTTGAATCATCTCATTCCGAGATCGGACGAGAGAGTTAGAGCCAAAATACCCGAGGACGTACGAAGGCAAAACAACTCAGCCAGGAGTTGTGTCTCGCCCACACAATGAGTGGCTCGGCCATTGTAAGCCTACACCATGAGTGGCTTGGCCATTGAAAGTTGTAAGTCTCTTTGTGAGCTTTCTAACGCATCTTGAATCATCTCATTCCGAGATCGGACGAGAGAGTTAGAGCCAAAATACCCGAGGACGTACGAAGGCAAAACAACTCAGCCAGGAGTTGTGTCTCGCCCACACAATGAGTGGCTCGGCCATTGTAAGCCTACACCATGAGTGGCTTGGCCATTGAAAGTTGTAAGTCTCTTTGTGAGCTTTCTAACGCATCTTGAATCATCTCATTCCGAGATCGGACGAGAGAGTTAGAGCCAAAATACCCGAGGACGTACGAAGGCAAAACAACTCAGCCAGGAGTTGTGTCTCGCCCACACAATGAGTGGCTCGGCCATTGTAAGCCTACACCATGAGTGGCTTGGCCATTGAAAGTTGTAAGTCTCTTTGTGAGCTTTCTAACGCATCTTGAATCATCTCATTCCGAGATCGGACGAGAGAGTTAGAGCCAAAATACCCGAGGACGTACGAAGGCAAAACAACTCAGCCAGGAGTTGTGTCTCGCCCACACAATGAGTGGCTCGGCCATTGTAAGCCTACACCATGAGTGGCTTGGCCATTGAAAGTTGTAAGTCTCTTTGTGAGCTTTCTAACGCATCTTGAATCATCTCATTCCGAGATCGGACGAGAGAGTTAGAGCCAAAATACCCGAGGACGTACGAAGGCAAAACAACTCAGCCAGGAGTTGTGTCTCGCCCACACAATGAGTGGCTCGGCCATTGTAAGCCTACACCATGAGTGGCTTGGCCATTGAAAGTTGTAAGTCTCTTTGTGAGCTTTCTAACGCATCTTGAATCATCTCATTCCGAGATCGGACGAGAGAGTTAGAGCCAAAATACCCGAGGACGTACGAAGGCAAAACAACTCAGCCAGGAGTTGTGTCTCGCCCACACAATGAGTGGCTCGGCCATTGTAAGCCTACACCATGAGTGGCTTGGCCATTGAAAGTTGTAAGTCTCTTTGTGAGCTTTCTAACGCATCTTGAATCATCTCATTCCGAGATCGGACGAGAGAGTTAGAGCCAAAATACCCGAGGACGTACGAAGGCAAAACAACTCAGCCAGGAGTTGTGTCTCGCCCACACAATGAGTGGCTCGGCCATTGTAAGCCTACACCATGAGTGGCTTGGCCATTGAAAGTTGTAAGTCTCTTTGTGAGCTTTCTAACGCATCTTGAATCATCTCATTCCGAGATCGGACGAGAGAGTTAGAGCCAAAATACCCGAGGACGTACGAAGGCAAAACAACTCAGCCAGGAGTTGTGTCTCGCCCACACAATGAGTGGCTCGGCCATTGTAAGCCTACACCATGAGTGGCTTGGCCATTGAAAGTTGTAAGTCTCTTTGTGAGCTTTCTAACGCATCTTGAATCATCTCATTCCGAGATCGGACGAGAGAGTTAGAGCCAAAATACCCGAGGACGTACGAAGGCAAAACAACTCAGCCAGGAGTTGTGTCTCGCCCACACAATGAGTGGCTCGGCCATTGTAAGCCTACACCATGAGTGGCTTGGCCATTGAAAGTTGTAAGTCTCTTTGTGAGCTTTCTAACGCATCTTGAATCATCTCATTCCGAGATCGGACGAGAGAGTTAGAGCCAAAATACCCGAGGACGTACGAAGGCAAAACAACTCAGCCAGGAGTTGTGTCTCGCCCACACAATGAGTGGCTCGACCATTGTAAGCCCACACCATTAGTGGCTTGATTGAAAGTTGTAAGTCTCTTTGTGAGCTTTCTAACGCATCTTGAATCATCTCATTCCGAGATCGGACGAGAGAGTTAGAGCCAAAATACCCGAGGACGTACGAAGGCAAAACAACTCAGCCAGGAGTTGTGTCTCGCCCACACAATGAGTGGCTCGGCCATTGTAAGCCCACACCATGAGTGGCGTGGCCATTGAAAGTTGTAAGTCTCTTTGTGAGCTTTCTAACGCATCTTGAATCATCTCATTCCGAGATCGGACGAGAGAGTTAGAGCCAAAATACCCGAGGACGTACGAAGGCAAAACAACTCAGCCAGGAGTTGTGTCTCGCCCACACAATGAGTGGCTCGGCCATTGTAAGCCCACACCATGAGTGGCTCGGCCCTTGAAAGTTGTAAGTCTCTTTGTGAGCTTTCTAACGCATCTTGAATCATCTCATTCCGAGATCGGACGAGAGAGTTAGAGCCAAAATACCCGAGGACGTACGAAGGCAAAACAACTCAGCCAGGAGTTGTGTCTCGCCCACACAATGAGTGGCTCGGCAATTGGAAGCCCACACCATGAGTGTTTTAGCCATTTAAAGTTGTAAGTCTCTTTGTCAGCTTTCTAACGCATCTTGAATCATCTCATTCCGAGATCGGACGAGAGAGTTAGAGCCAAAATACCCGAGGACGTACGAAGGCAAAACAACTCAGCCAGGAGTTGTGTCTCGCCCACACAATGAGTGGCTCGGCCATTGTAAGCCCACACCATGAGTGGCTTGGCCATTGAAAGTTGTAAGTCTCTTTGTGAGCTTTCTAACGCATCTTGAATCATCTCATTCCGAGATCGGACGAGAGAGTTAGAGCCAAAATACCCGAGGACGTACGAAGGCAAAACAACTCAGCCAGGAGTTGTGTCTCGCCCACACAATGAGTGGCTCGGCCATTGTAAGCCCACACCATGAGTGGCTCGGTCATTGAAAGTTGTAAGTCTCTTCGTCAGCTTTCTAACGCATCTTGAATCATCTCATTCCGATATCGGACGAGAGAGTTGGAGCCAAAATACCCGAGGACGTACGAAGGCAAAACAACTCAGCCAGGAGTTGTGTCTCGCCCACACAATGAGTGGCTAGGCCATTGTAAGCCCACACCATGAGTGGCTCAGCCATTGAAAGTTGTAAGTCTCTTCGTCAGCTTTCTAACGCATCTTGAATCATCTCATTCCGAAATCGGACGAGAGAGTTGGAGCCAAAATACCCGAGGACGTACGAAGGCAAAACAACTCAGCCAGGAGTTGTGTCTCGCCCACACAATGAGTGGCTCGGCCATTGTAAGACCACACCATGAGTGGCTTGGCCATGGAAAGTTGTAAGTCTCTTTGTGAGCTTTCTAACGCATCTTGAATCATCTCATTCCGAGATCCCACACCATGAGTGGCTAAGCCATTGAAAGTTGTAAGTCTCTTTGTCAGCTTTCTAACGCATCTTGAATCATCTCATTCCGATATCGGACGAGAGAGTTGGAGCCAAAATACCCGAGGACGTACGAAGGCAAAACAACTCAGCCAGGAGTTGTGTCTCACCCACACAATGAGTGGCTCGGCCATTGTAAGGCCACACCATGTGTGTCTTGGCCATTAAAAGTTGTAAGTCTCTTTGTCAACTTTCTAACGCATCTTGAATCATCTCATTCTGAGATCAGACGAGAGAGTTAGAGCCAAAATTCCCGAGGACGTACGAAGGCAAAACAACTCAGCTAGGAGTTGTGTCTCGCCCACACAATGAGTGG
>NC_033797.1:98101122-98102789 GCF_001876935.1 Asparagus officinalis | reverse complement strand
GGGTATTTTGGCTCTAACTCTCTCGTCCGATCTCGGAATGAGATGATTCAAGATGCGTTAGAAATCTCAAGAAGAGACTTACAACTTTCAATGGCCGAGCCACTCATGGTGTGGGCTTAAAATGGCCGAACCACTCATTGTGTAGGCGAGACACAACTCCTGGCTGAGTTGTTTTGCCTTCGTACGTCCTCGGGTATTTTGGCTCCAACTCTCTCGTCCGATATCGGAATGAGATGATTCAAGATGCGTTAGAAAGCTGACGAAGAGACTTACAACTTTCAATGGCCGAGCCACTCATGGTGTAGGCTTACAATGGCCGAGCCACTCATTGTGTGGGCGAGACACAACTCCTGGCAGAGTTGTTTTGCCTTCGTACGTCCTCGGGTATTTTGACTCCAAATCTCTCGTCCGATCTCGGAATGACATGATTCAAGATGCGTTAGAAAGCTGACGAAGAGACTTACAACTTTCAATGGCCAATCCACTCATGGTGTAGGCTTACAATGGCCGGGGCTAACAGGGGCGGAGCCACTCATTGTGTGGGCGAGACACAACTCCTGGCTGAGTTGTTTTGCCTTCGTACGTCCTCGGGTATTTTGGCTCCAACTCTCTCGTCCGATCTCGGAATGAGATGATTCAAGATGCGTTAGAAAGCTGACGAAGAGAATATCAACTTTCAATGGCCAAGCCACTCATGGTGTGGGCTTACAATGGCCGAGCCACTCATTGTGTGGGCGAGACACAACTCCTGGCTGAGTTGTTTTGCCTTCGTACGTCCTCGGGTATTTTGGCTCTAACTCTCTCGTCCGATCTCGGAATGAGATGATTCAAGATGCGTTAGAAAGCTCACAAAGAGACTTACAACTTTCAATGGCCGAGCCACTCATGGTGTGGGCTTACAATGGCCGAGCCACTCATTGTGTGGGCGAGACACAACTCCTGGCTGAGTTGTTTTGCCTTCGTACGTCCTCGGGTATTTTGGCTCTAACTCTCTCGTCCGATCTCGGAATGAGATGATTCAAGATGCGTTAGAAAGCTGACGAAGAGACTTACAACTTTCAATGGCCGAGACACTCATGGTGTGGGCTTACAATGGCCGAGACACTTATTGTGTGGGCGAGACATAACTCCTGGCTAAGTTGTTTTGCCTTTGTACGTCCTCGGGTATTTTGGCTCTAACTCTCTCGTCCGATCTCGGAATGAGATGATTCAAGATGCGTTAGAAAGCTCACAAAGAGACTTACAACTTTCAATGGCCGAGCCACTCATGGTGTGGGCTTACAATGGCCGAGCCACTCATTGTGTGGGCGAGACACAACTCCTGGTTGAGTTGTTTTGCCTTCGTACGTCTTCGGGTATTTTGGCTCTAACTCACTCGTCTGATCTCAGAATGAGATGATTCAAGATACGTTAGAAAGCTGACAAAGAGACTTACAACTTTAAATGGCTAAAACACTCATGGTGTGGGCTTCCAATTGCCGAGCCACTCATTGTGTGGGCGAGACACAACTCATGGCTGAGTTGTTTTGCCTTCGTACGTCCTCGGGTATTTTGGCTCTAACTCTCTCATCCGATCTCGGAATGAGATGATTCAAGATGCGTTAGAAAGCTGACGAAGAGACTTACAACTTTCAATGGCCGAACCACTCATGGTGTGGGCTTACAAT
>NC_033797.1:98093115-98097188 GCF_001876935.1 Asparagus officinalis | reverse complement strand
CCACTCATGGTGTGGGCTTACAATGGCTGAGCCACTCATTGTGTGGGCGAGGCACAACTCCTGGCTGAGTTGTTTTGCCTTCGTACGTCCTCGGGTATTTTGGCTCTAACTCTCTCGTCCGATCTCGGAATGAGATGATTCAAGATGCGTTAGAAAGCTGATGAAGAGACATACAACTTTCAATGGCTGAGCCACTCATGGTGTGGGCTTACAATGGCTGAGCCACTCATTGTGTGGGCGAGGCACAACTCCTGGCTGAGTTGTTTTGCCTTCGTACGTCCTCGGGTATTTTGGCTCTAACTCTCTCGTCCGATCTCGGAATGAGATGATTCAAGATGCGCTAGAAAGCTCACAAAGATACTTACAACTTTCAATGGTCAAGCCACTTATGGTGTGGGCTTACAATGGCTGAGCCACTCATTGTGTGGGCGAGGCACAACTCCTGGCTGAGTTGTTTTGCCTTCGTACGTCCTCGGGTATTTTGGCTCTAACTCTCTCGTCCGATCTCGGAATGAGATGATTCAAGATGCGTTAGAAAGCTGACGAAGAGACTTACAACTTTCAATGGCCGAGCCACTCATGGTGTGGGCTTACAATGGCCGAGCCACTCATTGTGTGGGCGAGACACAACTCCTGGCTGAGTTGTTTTGCCTTCGTACGTCCTCGGGTATTTTGGCTCTAACTCTCTCGTCCGATCTCGGAATGAGATGATTCAACATGCGTTAGAAAGATGACGAAGAGACTTACAACTTTCAATGGCCGAGCCACTCATGGTGTGGGCTTACAATGGCCGAGCCACTCATTGTGTGGGCGAGACACAACTCCTGGCTGAGTTGTTTTGCCTTCGTACGTCCTCGGGTATTTTGGCTCTAACTCTCTCGTCCGATCTCGGAATGAGATGATTCAAGATGCGTTAGAAAGCTCACAAAGAGACTTACAACTTTCAATGGCCGAGCCACTCATGGTGTGGGCTTACAATGGCTGAGCCACTCATTGTGTGGGCGAGGCACAACTCCTGGCTGAGTTGTTTTGCCTTCGTACGTCCTCGGGTATTTTGGCTCTAACTCTCTCGTCCGATCTCGGAATGAGATGATTCAAGATGCGTTAGAAAGCTGACGAAGAGACTTACAACTTTCAATGGCCGAGCCACTCATGGTGTGGGCTTACAATGGCTGAGCCACTCATTGTGTGGGCGAGGCACAACTCCTGGCTGAGTTGTTTTGCCTTCGTACGTCCTCGGGTATTTTGGCTCTAACTCTCTCGTCCGATCTCGGAATGAGATGATTCAAGATGCGTTAGAAAGCTCACAAAGATACTTACAACTTTCAATGGTCAAGCCACTTATGGTGTGGGCTTACAATGGCTGAGCCACTCATTGTGTGGGCGAGGCACAACTCCTGGCTGAGTTGTTTTGCCTTCGTACGTCCTCGGGTATTTTGGCTCTAACTCTCTCGTCCGATCTCGGAATGAGATGATTCAAGATGCGTTAGAAAGCTCACAAAGAGGCTTACAATTTTCAATGGCCAAGCCACTCATGGTATGGGCTTACAATGGCCGAGCCACTCATTGTGTGGGCGAGACACAACTCCTGCCTGAGTTGTTTTGCCTTCGTACGTCCTCGGGTATTTTGGCTCTAACTCTCTCGTCCGATCTCGGAATGAGATGATTCAAGATGCGTTAGAAAGCTGACGAAGAGACTTACAACTTTCAATGGCTGAGCCACTCATGGTGTGGGCTTACAATGGCTGAGCCACTCATTGTGTGGGCGAGGCACAACTCCTGGCTGAGTTGTTTTGCCTTCGTACGTCCTCGGGTATTTTGGCTCTAACTCTCTCGTCCGATCTCGGAATGAGATGATTCAAGATGCGTTAGAAAGCTGACGAAGAGACTTACAACTTTCAATGGCTGAGCCACTCATGGTGTGGGCTTACAATGGCTGAGCCACTCATTGTGTGGGCGAGGCACAACTCCTGGCTGAGTTGTTTTGCCTTCGTACGTCCTCGGGTATTTTGGCTCTAACTCTCTCGTCCGATCTCGGAATGAGATGATTTAAGATGCGTTAGAAAGCTGACGAAGAGACTTACAACTTTGAATGACCGAGCCACTCATGGTGTGGGCTTACAATGGCTGAGCCACTCATTGTGTGGGCGAGGCACAACTCCTGGCTGAGTTGTTTTGCCTTCGTACGTCCTCGGGTATTTTGGCTCTAACTCTCTCGTCCGATCTCGGAATGAGATGATTCAAGATGCGTTAGAAAGCTCACAAAGAGAGTTACAACTTTCAATTGCCGAGCCACTCATGGTGTGGGCTTACAATGGCCGAGCCACTCATTGTGTGGGCGAGACACAACTCCTGGCTGAGTTGTTTTGCCTTCGTACGTCCTCGGGTATTTTGGCTCTAACTCTCTCGTCCGATCTCGGAATGAGATGATTCAAGATGCATTAGAAAGATGACGAAGAGACTTACAACTTTAAATGGTCGAGCCACTCATGGTGTGGGCTTACAATGGCCGAGCCACTCATTGTGTGGGCGAGACACAACTCCTGGCTGAGTTGTTTTGCCTTCGTACGTCCTCGGGTATTTTGGCTCTAACTCTCTCGTCCGATCTCGGAATGAGATGATTCAAGATGCGTTAGAAAGCTCACAAAGAGACTTACAACTTTCAATGGCCAAGCCACTCATGGTGTGGGCTTACAATGGCCGAGCCACTCATTGTGTGGGCGAGACACAACTCCTGGCTGAGTTGTTTTGCCTTCGTACGTCCTCGGGTATTTTGGCTCTAACTCTCTCGTCCGATCTCGGAATAAGATGATTCAAGATGCGTTAGAAAGCTGACGAAGAGAATTATAACTTTCAATGGCCGAGCCACTCATGGTGTGCGCTTACAATGTCCGAGCCACTCATTGTGTGGGCGAGACACAACTCCTGGCTGAGTTGTTTTGCCTTCGTACGTCCTCGGGTATTTTGGCTCTAACTCTCTCGTCCGATCTCGGAATGAGATGATTTAAGATGCGTTAGAAAGCTGATGAAGAGATTTACAACTTTCAATGGCTTAGCCACTCATGGTGTGGGTTTACAATGGCCGAGCCACTTATTGTGTGGGCGAGACACAACTCCTGGCTGAGTTGTTTTGCCTTCGTACGTCCTCGGGTATTTTGGCTCTAACTCTCTCGTCCGATCTCGGAATGAGATGATTAAAGATGCGTTAGAAAGCTGATGAAGAGACTTACAACTTTCAATGGCCAAGCCACTCATGGTGTAGGCTTACAATGGTGGAGCCACTCATTGTGTGGGCGAGACACAACTCCTGGCTGAGTTGTTTTGCCTTCGTACGTCCTCGGGTATTTTGGCTCTAACTCTCTCGTCCGATCTCGGAATGAGATGATTCAAGATGCGTTAGAAAGCTCTCAAAGAGACTTACAACTTTCAATGGCCAAGCCACTCTTGGTGTGGGCTTACAATGTCCGAGCCACTCATTGTGTGGGCGAGACACAACTCCTGGCTGAGTTGTTTTGCCTTCGTACGTCCTCGGGTATTTTGGCTCTAACTCTCTCGTCCGATCTCGGAATGAGATGATTAATGATGCGTTAGAAAGCTGACGAAGAGACTTACAACTTTGAATAGCCGAGCCACTCATGGAGTGGGCTTACAATGGCCGAGCCACTCATTGTGTGGGCGAGACACAACTCCTGGCTGAGTTGTTTTGCCTTCGTACGTCCTCGGGTATTTTGGCTCCAACTCTCTCGTCCGATCTCTGAATGAGATGATTCAAGATGCGTTAGATAGCTGATGAAGAGACTTACAACTTTCAATCAAGCCACTCATGGTGTGGGCTTACAATGGTCGAGCCACTCATTGTGTGGGCGAGACACAACTCCTGGCTGAGTTGTTTTGCCTTCGTACGTCCTCGGGTATTTTGGCTCTAACTCTCTCGTCCGATCTCGGAATGAGATGATTTAAGATGCTTTAGAAAGCTGACGAAGAGACTTACAACTTTCAATCGATGAGCCACTCATGGTGTAGGCTTACAATGGCCGAGCCACTCATTGTGTGGGCGAGACACAACTCCTGGC
>NC_033797.1:98091503-98092115 GCF_001876935.1 Asparagus officinalis | reverse complement strand
ATTTCACACTCGGAGAAGGTCTATACTTCGATCGAGGTCCTCGTACTCCAGCCAAAGCGGTATATGTACTAAAAGGGAAACCCGAGGATTATTATAAATACGGGTGAGGCTTAGGCTATGTTTCCTCGTCTGATGATGAATGTGGTTGGCAAATTATCGATCAAATTGCTAACAAAACTAAGAACGGATACTCTTCTGATTCTTCAGCTGGGGATTCCGATACCAGTCTGGGGGAAGCTTTCAAAGCCCTAATGGCGAACATGGCTACAGTTGATCCGTCCACAATGGAAGACGATGATCAAATGCCAACGTGGGAAGACCCGTGGGTTCATCACCTGAACATGCAGTATGGTGATAGATTCGAACAGAGAGAACCCCCCACTGAAGATAAAATAGTCCAAATTAACATGGGTGACGAGGCCAACCAAAAACCTATATTCATCAGTGATAGTCTTCCCCCAAAGGAGAAGGAGGAGTTAATTGCTCTCATCAGGGAGTATATTGACGTCTTCGCTTGGAACTATGAAGACATGCCAGGGCTCGACCCCAATGTCGCAATGCACCGCCTCGATATCAAGCCGGATGCCAAACCTATCAAACAACAGCAAAGAC
>NC_033797.1:98081204-98090835 GCF_001876935.1 Asparagus officinalis | reverse complement strand
ACGTCGCACCAACAAGTGTGGCAATTATATTTCGATGGTGCTTCAAGGTCAGTTAATAGGGTAATAACCCCGGGAGGTTCTACAGTTTCCTCCGGGGTTGGAGTTGTCTTAATCTCCCCGGGGAAGCATGTGATGCCTCGAGCTTATTCATTGACTAGTCCGTGCTCCAATAACGTAGCCGAGTACAACGCGCTTCTCATTGGACTCAGTTTCGCCAAGGAGCTGGGGGTCGAATATCTCGAAGCTTTTGGGGATTCTCAATTGATAGTCAACCAAGTCCGTGGAGAGTATGAAGTCAGGAACCAAGACCTGATCCCGTACCATCAGGAGGCCATTAAAATGGCAGATTCTTTTGAAGAATTCTATATTGAATACATCCCCCGTCTCTAGAACGCTCATGCGGATGCACTGGCAGCACTAGCGGTATCACTTGCGCAGCCTCCCAAAACTGAACTATTAGTCACAGTAAGGACGCATCAACTCTGCATACCCATATACGATATGGATATTGAAGAGGAAGACGATGGAAACATAAACGCCAAGGAGGTGAATTCAACTCAAATTGGATCTGAGTCCCGAGATTGGCGTTTTCCTATCATTGACTACGTCCAATATGGTATTTTGCCAGAACACGTAAAAGAAAGGGAATCAATTCGCCGAAGAGCGCCAAGATTCTTTTACAGTACCGAGACCCATAAGTTATACCATAGAGGGTACGATAGTTTGTTACTCCGATGCCTTTCGAACAAAGAAGCAGAAGAAGTTCTTAAGGAAGCGCACGAAGGAGAATGTGGTGCGCATCAGCCTGGCCCCAAACTGTATGATCGCATCAGGAGAATGAGATATTTTTGGCCAACGATGGTTCGTGACACAATCAAATACGCCCGAGAGTGTCATGATTGTCAAATTCATGCAAATTATATGCATCAACCGCCAGAGCAGTTGCACACGTCAACCACGTCTTGGCCGTTCGAGACATGGGGTATGGACATTGTCGGTCCTATTTTTCCCCCTTCAGTCAAAGGTGATCGATTCATCCTCGCAATCACAGATTACTTCTCGAAGTGGGCTGAAGCAATTCCGCTTAAAGAAGTAAAGACGAACAATGTCATCAATTTCATCAAGCATCATGTCATATACCGACACGGCGTGCCAAGAAGGATCATTCATGACAACGGTCCACAATTCATAAGCAACACTTTCATCAGGTTTTGCGGCAAGTTCAAGATTGAAGATGTTTCGTCAACAGCTTATTATCCCACTGTGAATGGATTAGCTGAGGCGTTTAACAAGACGATCATTAAGATCCTATTAAAGCTCGTGAAGACCAATAAACGAGACTGGGACGATAAACTCGGTGAAGCACTCTGGGCTTATCGTACCACCATACGCACGCCTACAGGAGCTACCCCATATTCGTTGGTATACGGATGTGAAGCTGTGCTACCATTGGAGATCCAAATCCCATCCCTTCGGATTGCTCTCGCAACTGAGATGACAACAGAAGAACAGCATCAAAAACATCTCGAAGAACTCGAGAGGTTGGATGAAAAGCGCTTGGAGGCTCAACAACAAATTGAGTTATATCAAGCCAGAATATCTAGGGCCTTTAACAAAAGAGTCCGACAGAGAAGCTTCAAGGAAGGAGATCTGGTCCTCGCTGCTCGCCGACCGATAATCCTCAATTCCAAGAAGAAAGGTAAATTCAAACCCAAATGGGAAGGACCGTTTGTGATAGACACAGTCTACTCAAACGGTGCATATCGCCTGATTACTCAAGAAGGCACCAGGCAATTAATGCCAATAAATGAGAAGTTCCTGAAAAAGTACTATCCCTAGTACGTTCAAGATAACCCACTTACCGGGAAGTTCCTTGAAGAATATTACACTTAATATTCTAGAGGATAACCCAAAATCTTTTTTTTCACCACTAAAATCCCTCACTGATCAATTCTAATTGACAGTGGGTCCACCAAAATGTCTTTCTGTCTCTCTTGTCGATAAACGAAAGAACTCCCTTCTTTTTTCTCTTTGGTTAAGCCTTCTCATGGTTATAACCGAAGTTGGAATTCCACTTCGATAAACGAAGAACCTATTTCTCATCTTTAGATAACCAATCCTATAAAAGGTAGGTTTATCTAGATTTTCCAGATTCTCGGAGTGGAGATCCCACTTCTAGTTTCTTTTGCGCTGGAAATAGAATATAAAATTCTTCCTTTCCAGAATCAAGGAATAGAATATAAAATTCTTCCTTCCTTGTTTTCCGGGTTCGCCTTCACCCCAAAAGAAGACCGGGAAATAGAATATAAAATTCTTCCTTTCCCGCACTAATCTTTTCCGAAATTTATCAATCTAGGGGAATAGAATATAAAATTCTTCCTTCCCCATACCAATCCTTTTCGAAGAATTCAGGATTCATCCTAGGAAGTTTATCCCGAATCCTAAGCAGGGATAAGTCTGCGCCTAACACGCGCTGACGGTTTAGTCTTTTTCCGTAGAAAAAGACACCAGAGTTCAATTCTGGGGTATTCTATCCTGAAACCTAAGCAAGGATAAGTCTGCGCTTAACCCGCGCTGCCGGTTAGTTCTTAACCATAAAAAAGAACACCCGTTCACATATTCAACATTGTGGCAGGTTGTTATTAATAACACCAAAATCCATGCCTTACACGCATGGGGAATTTCATCCTGAATCCTAAGAAAGGATATGCCGACGCCTAACACGCGTCGCCGGTTTAGTCTTTCGCCGTAGAAAAAGACACCAGAATACCAGTCTGCGGTATTTTATCCTGAAGCCTAAGTAGGGATAAGTCAGCGTCTAAAACACGTTGCTGGGCAGCCTATTCCCATAACAATGGCGAAGTCTACGTATTCAAAGTCGTAGCATCAAGTCTAAGGGAGTTCATTCCTTTAGCACAACGTTACATGCGGGACGGATGTCGACAATCCGCATGCTAGCCCGACTCAAACGGTAGTCGGTAAAGGCTAATCAAACCCGTTGAAGGCTGGGGGTTAGCCAAAAATCCTAAAGTCAACACCTAACACGTGTCGCCGGGTAGCCTATTCCCGTAACAATGGCGAAGTCTATGTATTCGACATCATAGCACGAAGTCTAAGGGAGTTCATTCCCTTAGCACAACGTTACATGCGGAACGGATTCCGACAATCCGCATGCTAGCCCGACTCAAACGGTAGTCGGTAAAGGCTAATCAAACCCGTTGAAGGCTGGGGGTTAGCCAAAAATCCTAAAGTCAACACCTAACACGTGTCGCCGGGTAGCCTATTCCCGTAACAATGGCGAAGTCTATGTATTCGACATCATAGCACGAAGTCTAAGGGAGTTCATTCCCTTAGCACAACGTTACATGCGGAACGGATTCCGATAATCCGCATGCTAGCCCGACTCAAACGGTAGTCGGTAAAGGCTAATCAAACCCGTTGAAGGCTGGGGGTTTGCCAAAAATCCTATGAGTATTATGGTCAATCATTTCAAACGGAATGAGGAATCATAATAAAGATAAAGACAAAAATCAGGTCCACTAAAGAGAATCAAATGTCAAGGTTTTCAGCAAATAAAATCATACATCAAGCCCATGGCTAAGAACCTGCTGACTGAATTCAGACAGCTTCTCATCATAAGAGCGTCTAAGCTCCTCCTGCAACTCAGCTCTGACAGACTCTTCGTTCGCGGCTAAAGTCCTCACAGCAACCTCCTCTGTCTCAGCCAGTGTCTGCTTCAAGGACTTCAGCTCATCAGATAAAGCAGCATGTGCTTGCTGATTTTGCATCTTTGCGTCTTCCTTCTCACGGAGTTCTCGTCGGAGCTGATCTATCTGAGAATCAAGCTCCTCAAGGGAAGATGATCTAGTGGCAAGATCAGCCTCAACTCGATCTATGCGGCCCCGCTGCACCTGAATCTCGAGCTCGGCAACCATCCGAGTACTGCGCCATGTCTGTAAGCGAGCATCCAACTCGGCAGCAACGAATGAAGAGGCACCTGTATCCCGGAGCTCATGAAACATCTGAAGCTCACGCTCTAAGCGATCAAGGTCATCAACCATAGCCGTCGCCAGATCCGGACATCCTATGTCCCTAATCAAATTTATCTTGGAATCGAGGTAGGGCTTAAATTGGCGAAGAGAAAGTCCGTCGTGGAGGAGTTTGCCAATTATAGCAGTCAGGGAGGAGAAATAAGAGCGGACTTCTACGCTGATGATGATCTTCTCAGGGTCATTCCCCGATAACAACTCCTTAACGAGGACATGAAGCTGAGAAGGAAGCCCTACACAAAGAAGAGAAATTCGTCAAAAGCCTCAATAAGGAAATGAATGGCTTTGCTCAGTTAATTAAATTATACCTCCTCCCCCTCGAGTCACTGGGGGTGGTGGAGATGTAAGGACTGTAGCTGCATCGACTGGTGGAGTTGGTCGTACAGCCGGCTCAACAGGGTCAGCCTCAACAAAAGCCCCTGTTAGGCACAAAACAGAAACATCATATTATAGTTGCATTAGTCAAGGAATTGGCTAGTCCTATAGTTAGCTTGAGAAGAGGCACGCACCTTCAAAATAACCGTTCCCGGGAGTCTGAGGGAGTACAGACTCAGGAAACATATCCTGAGGCGGCTGGCCATCGATCTGAGGAGAGTCATACATGAAGCTGAACATAGAAGTGTCCATAGGCAGGCCCTCCCCATCGAAGTCATCAATCGAAAAATCTGACATAAAAAGATATAAGGGAAGAGGAAGGAAACTATGGCCAATAGAGACAAGTTACCTCTTGAAGATGTACCTGGAATCACCGAACTGGGTCCTTCATTGACAGACTCCCCAACATGGGCGGTCTCTGCAGGCTTTTCTACCTGGTGCGGTGAGTCAGGCTCACCAGGAGATGCACAATCATCGGGACTCATCTCGCCTTCCTCACGATATCCTGCATAGGATGGGAAAGCATGAGCCAGAAGTTCTAAACGATCAAGAAAATGATCTATAGAATAGACGTTACCTCCGTCACTAACAGGATCCTCATCAGCCAAGTCCATCTCAGATGCTCGTGAATTTGCATGCGGCTTGTGGGCTAATCTTTTCCGCCTATCAGCACGGACAGCAATCGAAGGTCTTGCCCGGGTAAAAGGACGGAATTCGTCGTCACTATTGGTCGCTGTCCCTGAAATATCAAATAGTGGTCAGGAATAGCAACTTGGAAATGCAGAGAAAAAGAAAAAATAGGTGACTAACCTTGCTCCAAATCTGCCTCGTAGTCTTCAGGGTCTCCGCCTGAGGCCTCTCCAGCAGAACTAAAGGCCCTGTGACCTTCTGCATCAAGTCGGCGGGTCTTGCCCTGAGCCCTCTGTGATCGAGCACCGTCCTGGATAACACGAGAATCAAGCTGAGAGGCTTCTTCGGCCACCAACTCTTCGATAGGCTTCACACGGACAGTCTTATTAGCTGCTAGCAACCACTTGCAGCTCAGGAAAGTGAGGTTCAACTGTCGCTCAGTACCTGGGAGACTGAACCTAGCTCCAGTGCAACCAGTCACGGTCCACAACCATGCACGAAGACCGTCCACCAGACCTCCATGAGCCCGAAGCTGCTGGCGCGGGTTCCCAACATAAAGCTGGTCATAACCGAACTGGCGGGCGAATCGGCAAGGTAGATACGGCTCTATGAAGCACTGATTCCCCACCCGGAAAGTCAGGTAACCCGGCCTAATGTTCACTAGCCAATTAAAGCAGCCCATATCCAGATAAGTCCTATACTCCCTCGGCTTCTCCTCATCAATCAAACACTCGCCGTACCGGCTGGAGAACTGTGGAAAGCAAGTGGAGAATGCCCAGCACTTGTGGACTTGTAGCTGACGCCTGATATCGGGGAATCCTCGGCCCTCCCACTCACCATTCTCAAGCAACTGTAGAAAGGGGACAGACTGATCTATGGCATTCGGTATTGACATCACATCGGAACGATGAAGAACGAACCAAGCCATCAAATAAATATACGGGAGCTCTACCTTAATGGTAGGAATCTGAGTCGGTTTATCATCATCTCTCCGTGTAAAAGCACCAGAAATCTGCCGAAGCCCTCGATGAATGTTAGCAACCATCACCGGAAGAAGCGAAAGTTCCTTCTTGTAGGCAAGCTGAACTGCAGGATAGAGCACTTCCAGTGGCAGAGCGTCACCAGACTGATACGGGACCACACATTTCTTCAACCAGATGGCGAGATAACCGGCAAGGAGAGTCATCGGACGAATCGGTGTGGTCGCATGATATAAGAACGATCTGAATTTAGTCCCTGCAGGAAAGCCGCTCTCGGAACTGCTAATGGTATAGGATTGGGCGTTAGTCTTATTCAGCAGCTCATTAACCTCTGAAGGAGTCAGCGGTGCCAGTTCACAAATAGATTGGCCAGAATGGCTCTCCAGATTCCTGAACAAGTATGATGCGAACTGCTTCAGGCTCACATTTGCTTTGGTCCTCTTCGCTAGGGGCTTAGACTGCGCCAAAGCAATGTGATAATGACAAGTGAGGTCCCATAAGGTCTCGTAGCGGTCGGGCATGCGATCCTTCAGCTGACTCAACTCATGGTTGGAGGGAAAGTACTCCTGGTATAACATCTGTCCCATGGGCAAACCAGAAATCTTGTGCATCTCATGTAGAGCCAAGCCCAACTCTCCGTGCCTGGTCAGAAAAGTGTTGGAATCTGGATTGTAAAGCTCGCATAGGGCAAAGAAATGCTTCGCGCTTGTAGGCAAGCCATGCATAGTGGCCCGAATGGCTGCATAAAGACCGCAAGCATGTAACTCCTCGCTCCATCGGCTCAAGACATACTTCGTCATACGAGCCCACCAAAACCTGTCCAAAGAATGGACCCAACCATAGAATCTGTGGCGCGGTGCAGGCATCTCCCGTCCTAAGATAGCGAGGCGATTCCTCAAAGTAGAAGCAGTGGTGAGGAACTCATTGCGAGGCGGAGTATCTAGCCCCAGTACTCCAGGATGTAGTCCAACAATGTGATCTCGACTCGAACCAGGAACTGCCTGATGAGTAATATAGCCGCAGTGAACGCTCTCATGTTCCTTTGTCAAACTCCACGACATCTCCCGCTTCACAGCTTGGCGCCTGAGCTCAGTCAAAGAACGGTGTCGAGGAATCTTCGGCAAATACATATAACGACTGCCAGTCTGGTAAAGCCACTGCTCAGCCTCAATAAATACTGCATCGGGATCCCTGGTAGAGTCTCCAAACAAGAAGTCAGTCTTCCTAAGAGACTGAACGGAACTGGCATCCTGCACGAGAGGCGCATCTGTGATCAGCTGGCGAAGAGCTTGATGGCCACCTTCCCTCACCACTTGGACAACTTCCAACGACGTGCCCGGAGCAAACTGGGAGGTGAACGGAATGGGCGAAAAGTCATCAGATGTGGAATAATACTCATCACGACGTCCATTCACCGCATGCGATGAAAAAGCTCCGGAAGGATATTCCACTGAAAACAAGCAGTTAAGTGTTTGTTAATTTCAGATATAAAAGGAAATTGAATTCATCTTACAAATTGGTAAGATAGAGTCATTGCCTTATAAAGGGCGAGACGATTTGGCCACATTGCGCATTTATAAGATAGGGTATATCGACAATATATCCCTGCCTTATAAAGCACAATGCAGCGTCAAAACGCCCCCTTTATTATGAGATGTGGTTTTGACCAAGCAAAACCCATCTTTAAAGCGTCGATCCTCACCAAGGAGAATCAAGGCTTTTCCCGATCGCCTCACCAAGGAGAGCAAAATAGGGTAAAAGGACTAAATTGCAAAATTCTCAGAAGAAGAGGGTTAATTTGCAAAATTTCCATAAAGCGTCGATCCTCACCAAGGAGAACCAAGGCCTTTCCCGGTTGCCTCACCAAGGAGAACAACGGGGGGTAAAATGGACTAATTTGCAAATATCCAGAAAAAAGAGGACTAATTTGTAAATTTTCGAAAAAGGTCAAAAAATTGCTCACCAGCATATGAGGGAGGCGCGCCATCAACCGATGCAGCAGGAAAACGACCTCTCGATACTCGCGACATAATGGCCTACAGAAAAAGAATTCAAGAGGTCAGATCTAGAAATAAAAATCACTTTTTTATCCCCTAAAAAGGCGAGCTTGAGGCATCAAATCACTCCCTCAACCCTTATATGCGATCCCGCTATTCCATACACTAGATCAAACATGAAATAGATCAAGATTATGGAGATATACCTGAGGGGAAGCTCGAGGATCCGACAAAAATTAGATCTTGGAAGTGCTCGAACCACGCGCTCGAGGGGCTCGAAGGAAAGTCTAAATATGGAAGTTTCGAGGGATTTCTCAGTCAAGGATCAAAAGGAAGGATGAATCTAAGACGAAGATCGAGTTTTGAGGGAGAACGGAGGCTCGAGGGAAGAGAAATTCAAAAAGGAGGCAAAAAGGGGGGGGCCGGCCCTAGGGTAAAGAAAAAAGAAAAGAAAAAGACCCCCTTTATATAAGGTGGACCGGGTTGAACCAAACCGAACCGAACCGGACCGGACCCAGTTCGAACCAAAATCCAAATTGAAGCCGAACCGAGCATCGAAACGACTTCAAATCGAGCGACGGTTCAGTCCATCATTCACTCACCCCTCTCCCATTTGTTCGGAGGAGTTGGAGGATTTTTTGAGCCGATTTACTGCCTTTTTTGGCTCATTTTAAGCCGGTTCAGCTCATTTAGGCACAAAAACACTCCGAAAAGTATACGAGTATAAACTGCTTCTTAATACTCCAATAAGGTATATGAGTATAAACTATTCCCTATTTTTGGTTTGAGAAGTTCCTGGAGAATATTGTTTATAAATATTCTTAAGGATAACTCAACCACACTACGCCGGACAACGCGTTGTGCATAAAGACTCGACGCCACAATCAATGGTCAGCTCAAAGGAATCGACTTCAAGTTCAGAAAATTCCGACAAACGGTCAGACAATAAATGCAGCACCGGAACTCTTACAGACTTTCGACAAAGCACCGAAAAGCCTGGAGAATTGAAGGAGTCAAGAACAGAAGCCATTCCGAGGTCCCGTTATACCGACTGAAGGTAGGGACAATCATATCCAAAGTATCCCAGACTCTTCTATAAAAGAACGAGACTGAAATACTTTGGAGGGGGTATCTGTAGGCATATAAAATTGCTTATAGGTCCCCTAGCATAGCTCGGCACAAACCGACGAACCAACGAGGCGACGAGATCGACGAATCGCACAGAAGCGACGGAATGCATCCACCCGCGTGCAGAATCAAGCTAATGAGTTGAGGAATCAACGAGCCATCCAACCAAGGGGAAACTCGGACGAATCACGATCGAATCAAGATCAATTTCGGACTCGAACTCAGAAGCGGATTTACTGCCAAATCAGGAATCCAACTTACTGCCAAATCAGATCAACCAATCAGAGTCTCAATCAACCGAATCACGGACAGAACCGGAAACAACGGAAAACGACTCGAAAAAGTCGGAAAACACCGCCCGCGGGGGCTCGGCCAAAGCCGAGCCACCTCAAGGCGGCTCGGCCTTAGCCGAGCCACCTTGAGGTGGCTCGGTGGCCGAGCCACCTCAAGGTGGCTCGGCCAAGGCCGAGCC
>NC_033797.1:98070669-98080691 GCF_001876935.1 Asparagus officinalis | reverse complement strand
GTGATGGATCTAGGGTATTTATGAAGATTTGAGGGAAAAAGAATGCAAGAGGGAAGAGGAATCCAAGCAATAGGAGTAAAAGGGGGCCGGCCCTAGGAGGAGGAAAAGAAAAGAAAAAGACCCCTTTTTTATGATGTTGAACCAAGCCTAGTTGAACCGGACCAGACCAAGTTGAACCGGACCAGACCTGGTTTGAACCAGAATTCAAATTGAAGCTGGATCGAGCATCGAAACAACTTCAAATCGACCGAGGGTTCAGTCCTTGGTTTATTCTTGCCTCTCCCACATATTCGGAAGGATCAGAAGATTTTTGAGCCTAATTACTGCTTTTTTTGGCTCATTATCAAGCCGGTTCAGCTCATTCGGGCACAGAAATTACTCCAATAAGGTATATGAGTATAAACTGTTCCCTATTTTTTGTTGAGAAGTTTCTGGAGAGTATTTTTCTAAAAATATTCTTAAGGATAACTCAACAACACTCCGACAGACGTATGAGTATAAACTATGTCAAACGCCGGACAACGCGTTACAAATAAAGACTCAACGCCAACAATCAATGGTCGTTTCTATGTTGAACCAACAAGCACGAGCTAAAGATTAGAAAATCAGGAATCGACTTCAAGTTTAAAATTCCGACAACGGTCAGACAATAAATGCATTACCGGAAACCTTACAGACATTCGACAAAGCACCGAATAGCCTGAAGGATTGAAGGAATCAAGAACAGAAGCCATTCCGAAGTCCCATCATACCGATTGAAGGTTGGGGCAATCATATCCAAAGCATTCCAGACTCTTCTATAAAAGAACGAGGCTGAAATACTTTAGAGGGGGTATCTGTAGGTGTATAAAACTGCTTATAGGTCCCTTAACACAGTTCGGCACAAACCGACGAACCATCGGGCGACGTATCCAAACACGAGCGTCAGTCCACAACGCCGAAGCCAAGTGACACGCAACGAAGCGGAGTAATGAGGTGACGAGGTTAACGAATCGCACGCAAGCAACGGAATACATCCACTCACGTGCGAAATCAAGCCAAGGGTTCGAAGAGTCAACGAGTCATCCAACCAAGGGTAGACTCGGACGAATCACGATCGAATCAAGATCAGTTTCGGACTTAAACTTAGAATCAGATTTACTGCCAAATCAGGAATCAGATTTACTGCCAAATCAGGTTAACGATTCAAATCCAGAAAAATCAACCATAGAACTGGATCACGGACTGAACCGAAAATGGAAAACGACAGAAAACCACGCCTAAGGGGGGCTCGGCCAAGGCTGGATGCTTGACGAGGATTCGATCGTCTGGTGATTTGGAATATCTGTTGAGTGGTCGAGGCATGAAGGTGTTGTCCTTTTTGTGAAACAGTGCCCGGTTCGTTGATTGTCCGGGTCTTTCGTTTGCCGAATCCTATCCGCCTCACGTAACTCGTCGCTTCACTTTCAATGTTGCTCGACGTCATTTGGTACTCTTGTGGATCGGATTGTGACGTTCTATCGTCGCTTTTTATATACTGAACCGATATGTGGAGAATAACTATAAGGAATTTCAGATGCCTCACTTGCCGTTAATACTAAGAAGCTAAATCTGTTAAGCCGAGATAGAGGCTTATAGCTTCTAGATCTCACCCGGATCGACGAAGCTCTGTCGCAGATTATCTGGGATCAGAAGTTTCTAGTGATCTCACGCGGAATCGACGAAGGCTCTGTGCCAGATTATCCGGATCAGATCTGAGTTGCCCCGATGGTCCAGGATATGCAACATCCCCGTTCACAGTGCAAAGACCCACGCAAGCACAGAGATGATAAACAGAGTCTTCACGTTTGTTTGAAAAGAGTTGTCTTTCTTTTGTTTTCATTGTGTAAAGTCTTATAAAAATGCTATCTTTTTGTTCATTGAACGATGTGAAGTTGTAATTGAATGCAGCAATAAATACAACAACTTTTTTCCGCAAATAAGCTGGCGACCATAGTGGGAGCAACGGCATCGCTACCGCAGCGTCGTGACGCACCAGCCACTCAAGATCGGGGTGAATGAAGAAATCGGATGCGAGCTCGATCGACAGCAGTTTAAAGAAGACCCCTCTTCCTCCTCCTCCAGATCAAACTCTTCGAACAGGCGCAGGAAGGTAACCTCTTCCATAAATGTTTGCAGGTCCTTCGGCTCGAAGATCCACAGGCGCAGGAAGGTAACCTCTTCCATAAATGTTTGCAGGTCCTTCGGCTCGAAGATCCAAGACCCCGTAGCCATCGCTGCACTCGCACCACGTGGCGTCTCCGCGTCGCCCAACGTGGTCGAGATCGCAGATCTGGGCTTATCCTCCCCCAAGAAGATGGCTACCGAAGGCGCTCCAATATTGTCAAAGAGAGCACGACAAAGACGGCGTCAACGTCTTGCTCGACAGCTGGCCGAGGCTTTGGAGCCGATCTAAAATCCAGGCAACGCCAGGAGCAACAACGGCAAACGACCAGCCCCTCCTCCAAAGCGGAAACGAACAAATGGGTTCATGTCAAAAGAACCCGCTCTACTCTCGAGGAGCGAATCCAGAAGCGCCGTGCCTTGCGTGCGCATGCCCGGACCCTTATGCGAAAAGCACAAGAAACGCAAAAAGGAGAGGCCGTTAAGAAATCGCAGGGGTCCAAACAAGTTTGGGTGCCAAAGGCCAAATCAGCGCCTAAGGCCAAAGCAGGTAATATTGCTCTCTTACCTTCATCAATTTCAGATCCCGAACCTGTGGTAAAGCCCCACCGCAGCGTGGATTTCCCCAAGTTCAAGAATCCTCCGAAGGATCGTATCGGTGCTCTACCCGAGAATCGAGGAAAAGCACTTGTCAAAGGGAGCTGGAGATCGCTGAAGGAGTTTCAAGCCAACACCCAGACCGGGGGTCGTACACGACCTCCTAACAAGGAGCTGGAGATCGCTGAAGGAGTTTCAAGCCAACACCCAGACCGGGGGTCGTACACGACCTCCTAACAAATTGATTGCTGCGACGACCCATTTGGCGGTGCATGCAGAAAATCAGGAGCCCGTTAAGGTTTCACCCTCACTAAGGTGTGATTCCAAACGTGTGACTCCCGTGGATGCTAACAAGGCAATGAACACTCAGAAGAGGACACGTCAGACGAACGAACGCGTTATACCTGAGAACCCATGTGAGCAGCCGATAGGTTACTCCGACCGCAACGTCGATGAGTTGTACTATCAGGCTGGGGGTGCGAATGAATCTCAAAAGAGAAGTACCCGGGAAACGGACTCTCACTGTCCGTGTACCAAATTTATCAGGGCAGTATTATCAACATGTAGCTGCCCCAAGACCGCTCCGCAGAGGGTCTCGATACTCGAGAGAATCTCCGATGGAACAACGAAGCCCGAATCAGGGCGTTTCCACCAAAGAGGATCGATTGCTCGAGAGGATGAATTCCCAGAAGTTACCATCAACATGGTCAACAAGGGAAAGTCCCCAATTGTTTCAAATGACTCCTACCCTAATTTCTCTCTAGGAAGCGGAGTCAGTTCGAGAATAGCTCAGCTTCAGCTGGAAGCCGTCGGATATAACAATTATCGTAGGATCCCTGAAGGAGTCCTTTCCGATGATGAATCTTCAGATTCTTATTCTGCGCTCGCCTCCGACGATACAACGTCTAGCATAGGGCAAGCTCGAGAAGTGTTCACGGTCAATACAGATCAGATAGCCAAAATCATTGAAGAGGCCCTGGCTAGGCAGAAGGAAATCTTCAAGATCGAAATGGGAATGGCTATGCAGGAGATGAGGCAAATGCACGACCAACAAATCCGAGCTTTGTCAAGTCAGCTAGTTGAATCCAGCCGTCGCACCCAGAACGCCACAGTTGACAGTGATCCGGAAGTGGACGAAATCATCATATCCGACGCACCGCCCAAAAGTACTGGGGGTGGCCCCACTAAAAATAACGACACTGGGGGTGGACCCACCAGTAATGATAACACTAGGGGTGGCCATATTATTCCCCTCAAAAATTATCCAAAACAGGATATCGATGAGGCTGAAAAGATGAGAGAGCTCGAAAGAAAAATCGACGCCTTGATGTCTGCCCGAGAGGTGAAGAAGACACCCGAAAGGGTGGGATTCGATCCCGTATCCGGCGAAATTCAACCTGATCAACTTCACGCCGTTCGACGGGAAGGGTTCGCCCACTCAGCATCTAATCTACTTCAAGTCCCACTTGGGGGTGATCTCTGGCAACGAGCCGTTGATGGTTCGGTCATTCGTTGGCACCCTTCGCGGGCCTGCCTTCGATTGGTACCGCCGTCTCAAGCCCGGAAGCATCAACAGCTGGGAGGACTTGGAAGGCATGTTTCTCGCCCATTTCTTCGATGATGACACCGAGGTGTCGATCAGGACACTCTTCGACGAGAAACAAAAAGGCGGAGAGTCGGTGGATACCTTCATCAAACGCTTCCGCAATCAGGCAATGAACTGCAGGGATCCCGTCACGGAGGAATTCATCTTGCAGACTTGTCAGAACAACTTGTCCATTAATATCTTGGACATGATGGGAATAGAGCCGCTCAATACCTGGAAAGAGTTGAAGGCTCGAGGAGAGCAGGCCGAACGATTCCTCAAAAGGAGGAAGGCCGAGAGGAGCCAACCGATGGTTAGCCCACTGGATTCGGATCTCGTACCTCATAATGAAGGGGACGCATCTGCAACGGTTATTGACGATAATCAAACGTCACAACAGCAGTCCTGGGAACAACAAGAGAATTCGGACGAGAGGCTCCAAAACGAGTACTCGTTCAAAGACGAAGACGTCCCAGCTATCTTCGAGACCCTTCTTGAGAACAATAAAATCAAGCTCCCGCCCGTCATGAATCAGGAGGGAGCTGACGATCCTACAGATCCGAAGTACTGCGCGTACCACAGGAGGATCCACCATCCCACCAAGGCTTGCTTTACTTTAAAGAATAGCATTCAGACCTTGGTTGAAGCCGGCGTTATAACGCTAGGATAAGCCAATTGAAAATGGCAATACTCCGATGAGTACATGAGTATAAACTGCTTCTCAAACACTCCAAAAAGTATACGAGTATAAACTATTTCTCAACCCTCCGACCGGTATAAGAGGTTAAACTGCTCCCTGATACTCCAATAAGTATATGAGTCTAAACTATTTCCTACCATTGACGAGGAGTTCCTGGAGGATATTACGCTAATATTCTTAAGGATAACCCGGTCAGACAACAAAGTCAAACCCAATTCCAAGAGAGAAGCTGGGGGTGGATAATCCAATGCATTGGGAAGTTCCCGGAAGAATACTACATGGGTATTCTTAGGGATAACCCAATCATTGTAGAGTTGACGAATAAGAAATCTACATTCAAACTCTGAATGTCAGAATGTTTCTTATGAGTTATTTTTGTGAGATGAGATCTAATCCTTTGATAGGTTAATCTTTCCTCACCAAACCATCCACTGATCAAATTAAACGACAGTGGATCCACCAACATTTCCATTTGCCCGTCATTGGCATTTCTCAGACTTCATGCGCTAGGTCCTAAACGCCTAGCATTAAAGTCTCCCTTTGAGTGGTAATACGGGCTGGCACTTTCTTTGCTACCCGTATTCCACTCTCTTCGCTTTCTGGTCAAACCTATAAAAGTTAGGCTTCCTACAGTTAGGACCAAAACCACAATTCACTCTCGATAAACGAGAAATTCATCTCTAGTTCGGTAATCAAACCTTCCGACAGTTAGGGTTATCCGAATCTTTTCGATTCTCGGAGTGGAGATCCCACTCCTAGTTTCACCTTTCCGGATTCTGGGGGTGGAGATCCCACCCCGAGTCTCCTTTCCGGCCGAAGATAGAATATAAAATTCTTCCTCTTCAGCACCGGCCCAGATCTGTGCGCGGGCACAGTTCAGAGAGCCTATAAATTGGCCCCCTTGGTTCATTTGTAAAAGGTTGGAACTTTGAGAGCCGAAACTCTGCCGAATTGAGAATTGAGCTTGGAGTTTTGAAGACTTGAGGACTTGAGCATTCAGATCTGGTTCTCGGCGAGCATCCACGTCACAAAAGGCAGGAGTTCGAGAGAGAGCAAGATCAGATCTGAGATCTACACGAGATCATACTCCGGATCAAAGCTTGGCCTTTAATCCCGAGAACTAAGGACGATTATTTCCTTGGTGAATTAATCCCCCCCGGCTATTATCTCCTTCGCGAAATAATACCTGTCAAAAAGTGTAGATCCGACCGGATCAAGATCGCGCGGTGGTCCACGGATTAACCCTGGCGTTAGCAAAGAACCCACACAAGCGAGCGACAGCAAAACAGGAGCTCGTGATTCGTTCGGAAGGAAAGTTGTAATCTTTTGTAACCAAAAAGCAATTACTTGAGATAACAATGAATTCAATGAAGGCAATTTTCACAGCGAACACTTGTCATGTTAACAATACACCTCTGACAAAACCCACTTATCAATCATCGTCAATAGGATGATAAGTCCCCAAAGTTGCTCCAATCGCAACAAAAATTCTTGTCACATTAACAAAATACCTCTGACAAAACCTACTTATCAATCCTCGTCAATAGGATGACAAATCTTGTCACGTTAACAATACACCTCTGACAAAACCCACTTATCAATCCTCGTTAATAGGATGATAAGTCCCCAAAGTTGCTCCAATCGCAACACAAATCCTGTCACGTTAACACTACACCTCTGACAAAATCAACTTATCGACTCTCGTCAATAGAGCGATAAGTCCTCAAAATTGCCCGATCGCAAAATCTTCTTGTCATGTTAATATCACACCTCTGACAAAATTCACTTATCGACTCTCTTCAATGGAGAGATAGGTTCACAAACCCGTCAAGTTAACACCACACCTCTGACGACCAAATCAACTTACCGGATCTGACTTGCAATAGAGAGATAGGTCCATACAAACTGTTAGGTTAACATAACACTCTAAACAGTCAAACTCCCATAATGACTTTAATCCTTTTTTAACAAGAATAGCATTTTCATTATAAAAATCACCAGCGGATTTAAAGATTTCTGGAATAATCCTAGTGATAATAAAGAAAATTTTTGATTTCCTTTTGGTAAAAAATTTCCTAGCCAAGTGTAATACTATACCGTCTGGCACTCACTTCCAACTTTCTTTCGGTGTTTCAAGCCACACAGGAAGAAACAGACGACAAAAATCTCATGCCTTCACACATAGGGGACTTTATCTCGATCCTAATTAGAGATAAGACCACCACGCGCTAACCGTGTTCGCTGGTAATCTTTCGCCGTGAAAAAAAGACATCAGGCTTATGCCTGGGGAATATATTCAAACCCCTAAACAGAGATAAGCCTGCATCTAACACATGCTGGCCGGTATTTCGTTGCCAGGAAAATGACCAAGTCTACGTTTCAACATGTCGCACCAAAATCCATACCTTTCACGTATGAGGACTTTATCTTCAACCCCTAATTAAGAGATAAGTCTGGCATCTACACATGCGCCAGAGGGCTAGCCTATTCCAGTATAATGGCAAAGCCTACGTATTCAATTATCGTAGATATTTTAATATGCGAAATCATGCTTTACACGCAACGGGGAGACTTTTCTCGATCCTAATCAGAATAAGTCTAACTACGCTAATCACGCCGTTGCCGGTTAGATCTTTTCCCGTACAATGACAAAGTCTATGTATTCAGGAGAATAATAGCGTTAAAGTCTAGATTCATCTTTTTTAGCACAACGTTACATGTGGAAGCGGACTTAGGCAATCCACATGCTCAGCGCCGACTCAAACGTAGTCGGTAAGGATTATAATCCGTTGATAGCTGAGGGTTTTTGCAAAAATATAACATGTTTGCAGGCGATCAACTTAATGGATTATACAACTCGAAGACTGATAGATGAATAAGACAAGTCTCAAAGTTAGTCAAAAAATGGCATGAAAGGCACCTCCGCATTGAAGTGAAACCGTCAAGGTCAGACCTGCGTTGCAATAACCAAACGCTAAGTACCCGTGGTTCCAAAATTCAACAATGCAAGGGATCCTATCGTGTAAATCTTTCAAACTAAGGTGCCTTCGAAGGCGACGTGCAAAGAACAAAAACTCCTTTACGAAAAAAAGACTTACTACTGCTATATCAGCCAGGACTCAGAGATTAAGATCCAAATGTATTACTCACGAAATATCTGACACAGTACAACCGCGCGAAGAGGAATTTAATCGAAACTATGAGAGGAGAGGTCTAGGTATGGCTGTCTAAAAATCCTAATAGATAGCTTAATCCCCATACAAATACCGGATGATGGGAGTTAGCAATCTGACGAGCTCCAGAAGGCCATAATTTAAAAGCTCTTACCGTAGAAGGTTAACAGAATTGACGACCTTCAGCACAATGATGAAAGCTGCTAATTAACAGCTTCACAATCATTCTCAGCGAGTTACAATTAAAGTCTCTCATATTTTCAAGACGCAAGATGAAGGCTTTTATTACAAGGTGACGATCCTTTGCACTGCTCTAGCAAAAGAGATCAATGAGTCTTTATATTAAAACCAGATATCTCTCAAGACGCGTAAAGAATTTGGGAAATGGAGGAAGCAAACCAAAGCCGTTGGCTCGTTCAGATGGTTTCCATTCGTCGAGATAGCTGATTTTCATATATAGTTCATCCAATTCCGACTTACTGTTTGAAAGTTATGACCTGTTCTTCGCAGCAAGTTATGTTCTGAAGTCCGTTTGCAAGACCGGACTTCGTCAGAACATTAGACTTAGGCTGAAGCTCGCCAAGCCCACCTAAGGTTTGCCTATGCATTATAGAGTCAAAACGCACAGGTCGAACCAGCGTTATAACCACAAAACGCAGAGGTTATCCTCGTGATATAACATCAAAACGCAGAGTTACGGCCCAACTATACGTTTTCAACCTAAAACAAGCCCAACTCTGCGGGCATCGAGTTGCCTTCCGTTGACTGATCGAAATCTTTGTTTACTGCAAGTGGTCTTCTCCTCACGATTTGACGTTGTGGAAAGCTTGCGTCGGAATTTGACAATAACTCTTAACGAGTTAATAACTCAGAGCGAGTTTTAGAAGATTTGCAGAGCAAGTTTTGAACTCTGATCGAGTTGATAACTCTAAACGACTTGATAATCTGAACGAGTTTGGGACTTTAAAAAAGAGTTGATTGAACGAAGTTCCGTTAATAAACCAAGAGAATGCTCCTGTTTGCCGATCTGAGATTTCCGTTTAGAGAATGATGCCGATTCCAAGAATTCGCGAGCGCCCAACTCTGCGTCTCATCTCCACGACGCAGAGTTAAGGTCCGAAACGCAAGTGGCCTGTGCGTTCCAACTCCTAGCGAGCGCCCAGCTCTACGTCTCATCTCTAAGACGCAGAGTTAAGGTCCAGAACGCCAATTTAGGCGTTTGACTCGTTCAAACACGAACTGAACAGTTCCAAGAACTGTTTTTCCCCACGATTTAAGGGATTTCCGCCCGACTTAGGAGCGGATTAAGGGGGCAGTTACCACCCTTAATCCCCTATAAATATGAGAAACTCAATTGAGTTAAGGGATCAGATTTTGTCTCATCAACAGAGGCAGATTCGGTCAAGGGCTGGCTTTTGGGATCTTAGACTTGGCAGCAAAGGGGGAATTTCTTGGAGATCGGCATCATTCTCTAACGGAGATCATCTTCAAGATCGGCAACAGGAGCATTCTCTTGGTTGATTAACCGAACTTTCGGTTCAAATCAACTCTTTTTCAAGAGTCCAAACTCGTTCAGAGTTATCAACTCGATCAGAGTTCAAAACTTGCTCTGCAAGTTCTTCTAAAACTCGCTCTGAGTTATTAACTCGTTAAGAGTTATTGTCAAATTTGCCACGCAAGCTTTCCACAACGTCAAATCGTGAGGAGAAGACCACGTTGCAGTAAAACAAGATGTTCGGATCGTCAACGGAGAGCAAACTCGATGCGAGCAATCGAGGGAGGCACTCCATCGCCACCGTGAAGAACCCAGTTTTAAACAAAGGGG
>NC_033797.1:98063391-98069952 GCF_001876935.1 Asparagus officinalis | reverse complement strand
ATTAACCGAACTTTCGGTTCAAATCAACTCTTTTTTAAGAGTCCAAACTCGTTCAGAGTTATCAAGTCGTTTAGAGTTATCAACTCGATCAGAGTTCAAAACTTGCTCTGCAAGTTCTTCTAAAACTCGCTCTGAGTTATTAACTCGTTAAGAGTTATTGTCAAATTTGCCACGCAAGCTTTCCACAACGTCAAATCGTGAGGAGAAGACCACGTTGCAGTAAAACAAGATGTTCGGATCGTCAACGGAGAGCAAACTCGATGCGAGCAATCGAGGGAGGCACTCCATCGCCACCGTGAAGAACCCAGAATTAAACAAAGGGGAGAATCAAATTAATTATCCTCTCTTTTGTAATCGAAATCCAATTGTAATCGATTTTGAGAGAATACAAATCAATTTTTCTTTCATTAGTCTTTTTACTACAAATTTTCCATCAAACAATTGCCGAGATCCTTCTTCTGCCAAGAAGTCTTGTGCTGATCTCCAAGAATTCCAGATCAAAGATCCCCAAAAATAAGCCCAAGATCTCCTCTTTGCTGCCAAGCCGAAGGACGAAGGACCAAAAGGCGGATCAATCCCAGAGCTAAAAGAGGATCCATCTGTTAGGTCTCATGTTATGAGCCTACATCTTCTAATCTTGTTTTGATAATTACCAATAATTACTAATATTGTTTGTCTAGTGTTTATGTTTTTTATTAGGTACTCTAGACAAACAATGAGTTGGAGGATGGATGAATTGAGTCTTCACGATCACATCAAATGGAGGATTGGCGGGATAGTAGAATGAAGCCTATGCATACTAGTCAAGATCTAAGTTTAAGCTTCATCCATAACAAAGTCAAGCTACAATAAAGATCTATCAAGCTTGGGTAAATTAGTTTAAGGTTTATATAATGTGTGTTATCTATAAGCTCAACAATATACACAACATTATATTTGTAAATTTTCATGTGAAAATAGGTGTTTTTATGTAAAATACATTTAAATATATTTTTGGACTATACAAACCATGCTAACATCTTTTATTATTTCCAAAAATGATTACAAAAGTTTTCAGAACTTGATTTGAGCTAAAATGACAAAAACAACATATTTGAAAAACATGTATTTTTAGCACTTTTGAATATTTCTCGAGTTTTCATCAAATGATAAGAGCAAATTGAAAAATTCCTTTTCCAACATGTTCTTATTCATGTTAATAAACTTTTCTCAAAGTTTTATATTTTTTGGAATTTTATTTACTATTTTTAAAAGGACTTTAAAATTCATTTTCAAAAATCATTATCGGGCTGAAAACCTGTTATCAGTCGACTGATAAATCAGTTGACCGATTAGTCGACTGGATGAAAGTGTATGTAGTTACCAAATGTTTCTATTTTTTTGGTTGACTGACCAGTTGACTGATGATCCATCAGTCGACTGATAAAGGTCGTCAAGCCGACTGATGAGCTGAAAAAAATGGCCTACAACGGTCAGCTCCTACAACGGTCAGCTCATCAGTCGACGTAATAAAACCATGAGTCGACTGACAGCCCAATGGCTGTTTTTCCCCAGCCTTCGTTTCTTGTCTTTTTGCTTGATTTGTTTGTGTTTTGTGCCTTAGTTTTCTTCCTATATAAACCCCTATTATTCTCATCAGAATTAAGTTTTTCAAGAGGGTTTAAAGATGAGTTTAAAGAGTTTTAAAGTTTGTTTTAAGCTTCTAAAGTTTGAGTTTATAAAGAGGCGGCTTGCATTTTCAATTGAGAAATTCATTATCAATCTTCTTCAACCTCTTTGTGTTTATAGAGAAGTTTTTCTAACTCTTTTCTCTAGTAATTTAATTATTGATTTTCATATTCTTATTATTGCTAGTTTGCGAATTGAGTTAGATTTTATTTATACTCGTTTTATCGCACACACCCTATTTGAGCTTGTAGCATTTCATACATCATATATTGGGTTGTGGGATTGTGGTTTGTGAGATTGAGCTCACATTGAGTTCTTATCTATTGTAGAGAACATTTTATTATTGTTGAGCCTAATTGTGAGATACACTTTATAATACATTTGTACACAGAAAGAAGTGTGTGGTGAGAGATGGGGTCATCCCAAGAGGAGTGGGGGTAGGTGGTAATGCCTAGAGGTAGGTTGTAATTCCTAACACTTGAGGGTGATACGGGCCAGAGACCAACACTTAGAGGGTGTAAAGTATGATTGCAAGAGTGTGAATTGTAAAGTTTTCAGTGAACTAAAAAATTATAGAGTGAGGTGTAAACGTTATTCGGGTGAGCGTAGAAAACTCGGTTATGATAGTGGAGATCTCCTCAAGGTGAGGAGCGGAGATGTAGGTCGTGGGGACCGAACTCTGTGATCATATCTTGTGTTTGTGTTTATCATTTACGCACTATCACTTGTTTAATTAATCTTGTTCATATATCCTTGCTTATATCAAATTGAATATCAATATTGTTAGGATATATTTGTTAATTAATTTTAATTGGTATTAATGTCTAATAAGATTAGCAATAACCCTATTCACCCCCTCTAGGTACTTTCACCATCCCAGCGCCCAAACTCAATTGAGTTTTCCGCTATTTATAGGGGATTAATGGGTATAACCGCCCACTTAATTCACTCCTAAGTGGGGATGAATGTGGTGTAACCGCCCCCTTAAATAGCTTCCCAAATTGTGGGGGAAAACAATTTTGAAACCATTAAGTTCATGCTTTCAACGAGTCAAACACTGAAAAATAGCGTTCAGGGCCCGAACTCTACGTTTTAGACTTGAAATGCATAGTTGGGCCTATTTTGGTGGTTGAACGCCACAGGTCACCGTTGGCTTGTAAATCGAAACGCACGAGTTGTATGCAGAGAATACTCCGGTTTGATTCGCAAACTCTGCGAATTAGCTAGAGCACTGGGATCGAAGCCCTGTTAACCTAAAACACCGGCAATGACCTTCTGCCGTTTCGCATGTTGGAATACAGGGATACCTCGCCTTTGATGGTGTAATAACATGGAATGGATGACCTCTGCATTATGATGTAAAACGCAGCAATCACCTCCTGCGTTCTATTTGAAAGACATCAACTTGTGTTTCTTTGCTACAAACGCTGGGCACCAAGACCTGCGCATCTATGTAAATTTCATCTTGCTCCGAAATACGAGATCGCGCAGATTAAACTCCTGATGCTGAGTTAAGCCGTTTTGCGAAAACTAGAGCTTCTCAGTTTGTGAATCGTCAGATTGAAACGATTCATACGAGCCTACCGGACAAACTTAAATTAAGCCTCCTGCAAAGTTGTGAATTTGTAACTTCTATCATCACGGTGTCTTGCAGGGGACAGCTACTTAGTGATTTTATTAAACAGCCTAATAAAAAAGGAGTGGTAGCGGCCTACCCCTACGAAATCGGGACGCGCAGCCCCAGCCCTATCCATCAAAATTTAAGGCCCCAACTTTGCAACCTTTCGACGGCACAGGATCACCAAATCAGCATGTCTACTACTTCAAGTCGCAGACCTGAGACGTAGTGGCAAATGACGCTATTATGACTTGATTGTTTATTGGCACCCTTAAGGGTATTGCTTTCGAATGGTTCATGAAGTTGCCTGCCGGGTCTATTAAAAAATGGGTAGATCTAGAAAGGCTATTCTTAGCTAGATTTTTCGAGGATAATACAAAAGTATCTGTCCCGATCCTTCTCGCCACCAAGCAGAGGAAAGGAGAGTCTATCAAGGTTTATGTTGAAAGATTCCATAGTATGGCATTATGATACCTATCAGGTATGACTCTATCTACTTTGGTTGAAACTTGCAGGCATAACTTGCAGACTCAACTCCTTTCCCAAATGGGGGTAGCGGAATATCGCTCCTGGAGACAATTGGTTTCGCAAGGAGAACAAGGTGAAGAAATTGTTGCTCGGGTCAAGGCTGATGAGATTACTCAACCAAAGCCACAACAGCAACGCACTCAAAACAATGCTCCTCGATTTAAGGGAAAGGAGACATCACCTGCTAAGTAAAACAACACAACCAAAGCCATAGCAGCAACGTAACCAAAACAATTGGCACATGCTCATGTGCTGATTCCAGCACACGAGCATCACCTGCTAAGCAAGGAAAAACACCGATATAGCAAAGAACGCCCCAACAATACTCGTTTAAAGAGGAGCACATGAAGATTCCAGGAACCCGAAAAATCAATCGCTCCCTTCCGATTCAACGTCATGGCGCAGTTACCAATCATACGGCCAGGATACCTTGTACGAGCCCTCTTGTGATGTCTAAAACACAAGAAAGCCTAATAAATGCCTTAACTAACACGGAAAAGCCCTTTATTACATAGTTACTCCGACTCTGAAGCTTCGGAAGCCCAGGCATGTATCAATGTCTTATATAGCCCAGCAAAAGTATTACCTGCATATGCAGTGTCACTCTAGAGAAGATTGCAATCGTCAAATACACAATTGCAGACAGGCCTTATTCTATCACGCGGAATAATGTTGGATATTCAGATCAGTCCGGTGTCCAAGTATAGATCCGGCTCAGCACGTGAGCATTATGTCTTTACAGTGGTCAGTAGTCTCTAGGGATTTCCACGCATCAGTTTTATAACACCACCCAGACCACCGATCTCTCGGTTTTAATGTACACACTGGCCCCTGGGGAGATCAAGCTCATGATGTCAATCGGAGATTCTCAAGTCCAAAGTGAACTTGTTATGCTTATAGATGCAAATACATCTTATATTGTTTGTAGAGACTGGGGATTCACGTTGAAACCGCCATTATCTCGTTTACCTTACATCAGAGTTATGAAGTATGTTAATATGAAGGAGGAAGTCCAACCTGATTACTAGAAGCGCACTTTCAGAGGGTTAGAAAAGCTTCCATACAGATGTCTGTCTTCTACCTGCGAAATCACAAGAGAAAATTTGAAGAGATGCTGACAACGGGCCATCAAGCGACTCGAGCCAGATCTAGAGGAAGATTATCATGAGAGTTAAATTTAATGTAATGTTAGTTAGAGCAATAATAATGTACTGAGGGAGGGCGAGTGTAAAATGAAGAATTTATTTACGTACTGCTCCTATATGTCCTCTAAAAATAAACAAATAAAGAATAATACTAATGCAGTAGTGACATATGACGCATATTATGCATTGAGACAACCTACACATTGACGATTAAATCATCCTTCGCTACAGCGTGAAGAAACGAGATATCCCAAAGGCTTTTCTCAAAGTCTCATCCAAAAAAAAGGGAGAATCTCTATCTATTTTGGAGATCCAAACTGAATACTATAAGCAAGAAGTTCAGAGAAGAATATGGGCTTCCTTAATTCTATGACCATAACCCAATTCATCCATTTAATTAAACGCAATGTTATGACATTAAGAAAAGAGAGTTAAATTTTGGAAAGAGGAGTATGAACACCCGTTTGAATGCTTCCACTCTGAAGGAAAAACCTCCTAATTATTACAAAAACTAGGAAGAGATGTTGGTTATGTCGTGCCCCTTCTCTTTCAGAAAATTGAACCGATGATTGTCATGTTTTCAAGACATTCATCGGACGTCATCATGAGAATCCGACATTAGCGTTAGGAGCCTTCTTCAAAAGTTTTGACCATGAATATGGTATCGACTAGGACCCAGATGAACGCACGTACGAAGTAGAATACGAATTAACAAAACCCTTCGCGGATCAAGCGTCTTAACATTTTGTGGGATATGCGCTTCGAACAGCGTGAGCCACCCACTGAAGATAAAGTAATCTAGGTTAATATGGGAGACGAATCTGATCCTAAACCAATCTTCATAAGTAAAAGCTTATCACCATCTGAGAAAGAAGATCTTATATCTCTCATTCGAGAATATATAGATGTCTTTTCCTAGAACTATGAAGATATGCTTGGCCTCAATCTAAAAGTAGCCATGCATCGTCTTAACGTCGATCCGGACGCAAAACCCATTAAACAACAATAACGTCGGTTTCATCCAGATGTCATGGAAGCAATTGAATCAGAAGTCAAAAAGCTTATTGACTCGGGCTTTGTTAGAGAGGAATAATACCCTGATTTGGTAGCCAACATTGTTCCAGTGCCCAAAAAAAATGGTAAAGTACGGATATGTATTGACTTTCGTGACCTGAACGCAGCATGTCCAAAAGTTGAATTTTCACTCCCTATCACCGATGTTATGATCGATAACACATGCGGGTATGAAAGGATGTCTTTCATGGATGGTTTCTCTGGGTACAATTAGATTAAGATGTACCCTGAAGACGAAAAGCATACTATTTTTAGAACACCGTTGGGAGTATATTACTACACAGTGATGCCATTCGGGTTGAAAAATGCAGGTGCAACCTACCAACACACAATGAACACAATTTTTCACGAGCACTTACATAAGAAGATTGAATGTTACGTTAATGATTAGAAGTGAAAAGCCAACACAAAGATGATCATCTTGCAGACCTGAAGATAATATTCGACATCATGCGAGCGCATCAACTGAAGATGAACCAGACCAAATCATTCCTTGGAGTATCAAGTGGAAAATTCCTGGGATTCATA
>NC_033797.1:98051806-98062391 GCF_001876935.1 Asparagus officinalis | reverse complement strand
CCCGAGGACGTACGAAGGCAAAACAACTTAGCCAGGAGTTGTGTCTCGCCCACACAATGAGTGGCTCGAACATTGTAAACCCACACCATGATTGGCTTCACCATTGAAAGTTGTAAGTCTCTTTGTGAACTTTCTAACGCATCTTGAATCATCTCATTCCGAGATCGGACGAGAGAGTTAGAGCCAAAATACCCGAGGACGTACGAAGGCAAAACAACTCAGCCAGGAGTTGTGTCTCACCCACACAATGAGTGGCTCGGCCATTGTAAGACCACACCATGAGTGGCTAAGTTGTAAGTCTCTTTGTGAGCTTTCTAACGCATCTTGAATCATCTCATTCCGAGATCGGACGAGAGAGTTAGAGCCAAAATACCCGAGGACGTACGAAGGCAAAACAACTCAGCCAGGAGTTGTGTCTCGCCCACACAATGAGTGGCTCGGCCATTGTAAGCCTACACCATGAGTGGCTTGGCCATTGAAAGTTGTAAGTCTCTTTGTGAGCTTTCTAACGCATCTTGAATCATCTCATTCCGAGATCGGACGAGAGAGTTTGAGCCAAAATACCCGAGGACGTACGATGGCAAAACAACTCAGCCAGGAGTTGTGTGTCGCCCACACAATGAGTGGGTCGGCCATTGTAAGCCCACACCATGAGTGGTTTGGCCATTGAAAGTTGTAAGTCTCTTCGTCAGCTTTCTAACGCATCTTGAATCATCTCATTCCGAGATCGGACGAGAGAGTTAAAGCCAAAATACCCGAGGACGTACGAAGGCAAAACAACTCAGCCAGGAGTTGTTTCTCGCCCACACAATGAGTGGCTCAGCCATTGTATGCCTACACCATGAGTGGCTCGGCCATTGAAAGTTGTAAGTCTCTTCGTCAGCTTTCTAACGCATCTTGAATCATCTCATTCCGAGATCGGACGAGAGAGTTAGAGCCAAAATACCCGAGGACGTACGAAGGCAAAACAACTCAGCCAGGAGTTGTGCCTCGCCCACACAATGAGTGGCTCGGCCATTGTAAGCCCACACCATGAGTGGATTGGCCATTGAAAGTTGTAAGTCTCTTTGTGAGCTTTCTAACGCATCTTGAATCATCTCATTCCGAGATCGGACGAGAGAGTTAGAGCCAAAATACCCGAGGACGTACGAAGGCAAAACAACTCAGCCAGGAGTTGTGTCTCGCCCACACAATGAGTGGCTCGGCCATTGTAAGCCTACACCATGAGTGGCTTGGCCATTGAAAGTTGTAAGTCTCTTTGTGAGCTTTCTAACGCATCTTGAATCATCTCATTCCGAGATCGGACGAGAGAGTTAGAGCCAAAATACCCGAGGACGTACGAAGGCAAAACAACTCAGCCAGGAGTTGTGTCTCGCCCACACAATGAGTGGCTCGGCCATTGTAAGCCTACACCATGAGTGGCTTGGCCATTGAAAGTTGTAAGTCTCTTTGTGAGCTTTCTAACGCATCTTGAATCATCTCATTCCGAGATCGGACGAGAGAGTTAGAGCCAAAATACCCGAGGACGTACGAAGGCAAAACAACTCAGCCAGGAGTTGTGTCTCGCCCACACAATGAGTGGCTCGGCCATTGTAAGCCTACACCATGAGTGGCTTGGCCATTGAAAGTTGTAAGTCTCTTTGTGAGCTTTCTAACGCATCTTGAATCATCTCATTCCGAGATCGGACGAGAGAGTTAGAGCCAAAATACCCGAGGACGTACGAAGGCAAAACAACTCAGCCAGGAGTTGTGTCTCGCCCACACAATGAGTGGCTCGGCCATTGTAAGCCTACACCATGAGTGGCTTGGCCATTGAAAGTTGTAAGTCTCTTTGTGAGCTTTCTAACGCATCTTGAATCATCTCATTCCGAGATCGGACGAGAGAGTTAGAGCCAAAATACCCGAGGACGTACGAAGGCAAAACAACTCAGCCAGGAGTTGTGTCTCGCCCACACAATGAGTGGCTCGGCCATTGTAAGCCTACACCATGAGTGGCTTGGCCATTGAAAGTTGTAAGTCTCTTTGTGAGCTTTCTAACGCATCTTGAATCATCTCATTCCGAGATCGGACGAGAGAGTTAGAGCCAAAATACCCGAGGACGTACGAAGGCAAAACAACTCAGCCAGGAGTTGTGTCTCGCCCACACAATGAGTGGCTCGGCCATTGTAAGCCTACACCATGAGTGGCTTGGCCATTGAAAGTTGTAAGTCTCTTTGTGAGCTTTCTAACGCATCTTGAATCATCTCATTCCGAGATCGGACGAGAGAGTTAGAGCCAAAATACCCGAGGACGTACGAAGGCAAAACAACTCAGCCAGGAGTTGTGTCTCGCCCACACAATGAGTGGCTCGGCCATTGTAAGCCTACACCATGAGTGGCTTGGCCATTGAAAGTTGTAAGTCTCTTTGTGAGCTTTCTAACGCATCTTGAATCATCTCATTCCGAGATCGGACGAGAGAGTTAGAGCCAAAATACCCGAGGACGTACGAAGGCAAAACAACTCAGCCAGGAGTTGTGTCTCGCCCACACAATGAGTGGCTCGGCCATTGTAAGCCTACACCATGAGTGGCTTGGCCATTGAAAGTTGTAAGTCTCTTTGTGAGCTTTCTAACGCATCTTGAATCATCTCATTCCGAGATCGGACGAGAGAGTTAGAGCCAAAATACCCGAGGACGTACGAAGGCAAAACAACTCAGCCAGGAGTTGTGTCTCGCCCACACAATGAGTATCTCGGCCATTGTAATCCCACACCATGAGTGTCTCGGCCATTGAAAGTTGTAAGTCTCTTCGTCAGCTTTCTAACGCATCTTGAATCATCTCATTCCGAGATCGGACGAGAGAGTTAGAGCCAAAATACCCGAGGACGTACGAAGGCAAAACAACTCAGCCAGGAGTTGTGTCTCGCCCACACAATGAGTGTCTCGGCCATTGTAAACCCACACCATGTGTGGCTCGGCCATTGAAAGTTGTAAGTCTCTTTGTGAGCTTTCTAACGCATCTTGAATCATCTCATTCCGAGATCGGACGAGAGAGTTAGAGCCAAAATACCCGAGGACGTACGAAGGCAAAACAACTCAGCCAGGAGTTGTGTCTCGCCCACACAATGAGTGGCTCGGCCATTGTAAGCCCATACCATGAGTGGCTTGGCCATTGAAATTTGTAAGTCTCTTTGTGAGCTTTCTAACGCATCTTGAATCATCTCATTCCGAGATCGGACGAGAGAGTTAGAGCCAAAATACCCGAGGACGTACGAAGGCAAAACAACTCAGCCAGGAGTTGTGTCTCGCCCACACAATGAGTGGCTCGGCCATTGTAAGCCTACACCATGAGTGGCTTGGCCATTGAAAGTTGTAAGTCTCTTTGTGAGCTTTCTAACGCATCTTGAATCATCTCATTCCGAGATCGGACGAGAGAGTTAGAGCCAAAATACCCGAGGACGTACGAAGGCAAAACAACTCAGCCAGGAGTTGTGTCTCGCCCACACAATGAGTGGCTCGGCCATTGTAAGCCTACACCATGAGTGGCTTGGCCATTGAAAGTTGTAAGTCTCTTTGTGAGCTTTCTAACGCATCTTTAATCATCTCATTCCGAGATCGGACGAGAGAGTTAGAGCCAAAATACCCGAGGACGTACGAAGGCAAAACAACTCAGCCAGGAGTTGTGTCTCGCCCACACAATGAGTGGCTCGACCATTGTAAGCCCACACCATTAGTGGCTTGATTGAAAGTTGTAAGTCTCTTTGTGAGCTTTCTAACGCATCTTGAATCATCTCATTCCGAGATCGGACGAGAGAGTTAGAGCCAAAATACCCGAGGACGTACGAAGGCAAAACAACTCAGCCAGGAGTTGTGTCTCGCCCACACAATGAGTGGCTCGGCCATTGTAAGCCCACACCATGAGTGGCGTGGCCATTGAAAGTTGTAAGTCTCTTTGTGAGCTTTCTAACGCATCTTGAATCATCTCATTCCGAGATCGGACGAGAGAGTTAGAGCCAAAATACCCGAGGACGTACGAAGGCAAAACAACTCAGCCAGGAGTTGTGTCTCGCCCACACAATGAGTGGCTCGGCCATTGTAAGCCCACACCATGAGTGGCGTGGCCATTGAAAGTTGTAAGTCTCTTTGTGAGCTTTCTAACGCATCTTGAATCATCTCATTCCGAGATCGGACGAGAGAGTTAGAGCCAAAATACCCGAGGACGTACGAAGGCAAAACAACTCAGCCAGGAGTTGTGTCTCGCCCACACAATGAGTGGCTCGGCCATTGTAAGCCCACACCATGAGTGGCGTGGCCATTGAAAGTTGTAAGTCTCTTTGTGAGCTTTCTAACGCATCTTGAATCATCTCATTCCGAGATCGGACGAGAGAGTTAGAGCCAAAATACCCGAGGACGTACGAAGGCAAAACAACTCAGCCAGGAGTTGTGTCTCGCCCACACAATGAGTGGCTCGGCCATTGTAAGCCCACACCATGAGTGGCTCGGCCCTTGAAAGTTGTAAGTCTCTTTGTGAGCTTTCTAACGCATCTTGAATCATCTCATTCCGAGATCGGACGAGAGAGTTAGAGCCAAAATACCCGAGGACGTACGAAGGCAAAACAACTCAGCCAGGAGTTGTGTCTCGCCCACACAATGAGTGGCTCGGCCATTGTAAGCCCACACCATGAGTGGCGTGGCCATTGAAAGTTGTAAGTCTCTTTGTGAGCTTTCTAACGCATCTTGAATCATCTCATTCCGATATCGGACGAGAGAGTTGGAGCCAAAATACCCGAGGACGTACGAAGGCAAAACAACTCAGCCAGGAGTTGTGTCTCGCCCACACAATGAGTGGCTCGGCCATTGTAAGCCCACACCATGAGTGGCTTGGCCATTGAAAGTTGTAAGTCTGTTTGTGAGCTTTCTAACGCATCTTGAATCATCTCATTCCGTGATCGGACGAGAGAGTTAGAGCCTAAATACCCGAGGACGTACGAAGGCAAAACAACTCAGCCAGGAGTTGTGTCTCGCCCACACAATGAGTGGTTCGGCCATTGTAAGCTCACACCATGAGTGGTTAGTCTATAGAAAGTTGTAAGTCTCTTCGTCAGCTTTCTAACGCATCTTAAATCATCTCATTCCGAGATCGGACGAGAGAGTTGGAGCCAAAATACCCGAGGACGTACGAAGGCAAAACAACTCAGCCAGGAGTTGTGTCTCGCCCACACAATGAGTGTCTCGGCCATTGTAAGCCCACACCATGAGTGGCTCGGCCATTGAAAGTTGTAAGTCTCTTCGTCAGCTTTCTAACGCATCTTGAATCATCTCATTCCGAGATCGGACGAGAGAGTTAGAGCCAAAATACCCGAGGACGTACGAAGGCAAAACAACTCAGCCAGGAGTTGTGTCTCGCCCACACAATGAGTGGCTCGGCCATTGTAAGCCCACACCATGAGTGGCTCGGCTATTCAAAGTTGTAAGTCTCTTCATCAGCTTTCTAACGCATCTATAATCATCTCATTCCGAGATCGGATGAGAGAGTTAGAGCCAAAATACCCGAGGACATACGAAGGCAAAACAACTCAGCCAGGAGTTGTGTCTCGCCCACACAATGAGTGGCTCGGCCATTGTAAGCCCACACCATGAGTGGCTTGGCCATTGAAAGTTGTAAGTCTCTTTGTGAGTTTTCTAAAGCATCTTGAATCATCTCATTCCGAGATCGGACGAGATAGTTAGAGCCAAAATACCCGAGGACGTACGAAGGCAAAACAACTCAGCCAGGAGTTGTGTCTCGCCCACACAATGAGTGGCTCGGCCATTGTAAGCCCACACAATGAGTGGCTTGGCCATTGAAAGTTGTAAGTCTCTTCGTCAGCTTTCTAACGCATCTTGAATCATCTCATTCCGAGATCGGACGAGAGAGTTAGAGCCAAAATACCCGAGGACGTACGAAGGCAAAACAACTCAGCCAGGAGTTGTGCCTCGCCCACACAATGAGTGGCTCGGCCATTGTAAGACCACACCATGAGTGGCTTGGCTATTCAACATTGTAAGTCTCTTCGTCAGCTTTCTAACGCATCTTGAATCATCTCATTCCGAGATCGGACGAGAGAGTTAGAGCCAAAATACCCGAGGACGTACGAAGGCAAAACAACTCAGCCAGGAGTTGTGCCTCGCCCACACAATGAGTGGCTCAGCCATTGTAAGCCCACACCATGAGTGGCTCAACCATTGAAAGTTGTAAGTCTCTTCGTCAGCGTTCTAACGCATCTTGAATCATCTCATTCTGAGATCAGACGAAAGAGTTAGAGCCAAAATACCCGAGGACGTACGAAGGCAAAACAACTCAACCAGGAGTTGTGTCTCGCCCACACAATGAGTGGCTCGGCCATTGTAAACCCACACCAAGAGTGGCTAAGCCATTGAAAATTGTAAGTCTCTTCGTCAGCTTTCTAACGCATCTTAAATCATCTCATTCCGAGATTGGACGAGAGAGTTAGAGCCAAAATACCCGAGGACGTACGAAGGCAAAACAACTCAGCCAGGAGTTGTGCCTCGCCCACACAATGAGTGCCTCGGCCATTGTAAGCCCACACCATGAGTGGCTCGGCCATTGAAAGTTGTAAGTCTCTTTGTGAGCTTTCTAACGCATCTTGAATCATCTCATTCCGAGATCGGACGAGAGAGTTAGAGCCAAAATACCCGAGGACGTACGAAGGCAAAACAACTCAGCCAGGAGTTGTGTCTCGCCCACACAATGAGTGGCTCGGCCATTGTAAGCCCACACCATGAGTGGCTCGGCCATTGAAAGTTGTAAGTCTCTTCGTCAGCTTTCTAACGCATCTTGAATCATCTCATTCCGAGATCGGACGAGAGAGTTAGAGCCAAAATACCCGAGGACGTACGAAGGCAAAACAACTCAGCCAGGAGTTGTGCCTCGCCCACACAATGAGTGGCTCGTCCATTGTAAACCCACACCATAAGTGGCTCGGCTATTCAAAGTTGTAAGTCTCTTCTTCAGCTTTCTAACGCATCTTGAATCATCTCATTCCGAGATCGGACGAGAGAGTTAGAGCCAAAATACCCGAGGACGTACGAAGGCAAAACAACTCAGCCAGGAGTTGTGTCTCGCCCACACAATGAGTGGCTCCACCATTGTAAGCCTACACCATGAGTGGCTTGGCCATTGAAAGTTGTAAGTCTCTTCGTCAGCTTTCTAACGCATCTTGAATCATCTCATTCCGAGATCGGACGAGAGAGTTAGAGCCAAAATACCCGAGGACGTACGAAGGCAAAACAACTCAGCCAGGAGTTGTGTCTCGCCCACACAATGAGTGGCTCGGCCATTGTAAGACCACACCATGAGTGGCTCGGCCATTGAAAGTTGTAAGTCTCTTCGTCAGCTTTCTAACGCATCTTGAATCATCTCATTCCGAGATCGGACGAGAGAGTTAGAGCCAAAATACCCGAGGACGTACGAAGGCAAAACAACTCAGCCAGGAGTTGTGCCTCGCCCACACAATGAGTGGCTCAGCCATTGTAAGCCCACACCATGAGTGGCTCAGCCATTGAAAGTTGTAAGTCTCTTCGTCAGCTTTCTAACGCATCTTGAATCATCTCATTCCGAGATCGGACGAAAAAGAAAAGAAAAAAAAGAATAATTTTTTTTTTGTTTTCATCCTCCTCAGACCAAAGGTAATTGCAGATTTTTATCAGCGAACCAAATGTAAGTGCTTCACTTCTTATCTGCTTTACTTTATGCATCATAGAGTTTGCATTGAGGATAATGCAAAATTTAGGTATGGGGGTGGGAATTAGTTATTTTTTCTCTTTATTTTACAATTTTAGTGCATTTTTGTCATTTTTTTCTTTTCCTAAAAAAATTTTATAAAAATACCGTCACTTGCCAAATTGATAGAGTTATGTAATAATTGATTTATTTGATAAATTTAAAATTTTCTAATCCCTAGTCGGTTATTTACTTAAGTTCATCTTTTATGATAACTCTAAATAAATTTCTTAAGAAATGATTTTCAAAGTAGTATACCAAAAAAAACACTCTTGAATTCAAGGTGATTCTATCTTATAAAGCCTAAGCTGACCGAGTAATTAAGCTCAAGGAGTATTTCCATACTTAATGACCTAAAAAAAAAAACTCTTTAATTCTAGGTGATTCTATCTTATAAAGCCTAAGCTGACCGAGTAATTAAGCCCAAGGAGTATTTCCATACTTAATGACCTAAGCCCATTTGGGTTGGGATCCATTGGCCCAAAACTCGTTAAAAGGTCACTTAGAAAGCCCGTTAAAGTAGCAAAAAATCACTAAGGATGAAAGAGTTAAAAATAATAATAATAATAATAATAAATGTTTTATAGTTGTATATATGGTCTTGGAAAATATTTTAAATCAAGCAACTTGAAAATTATTTAAAACAAAGAGTTAGCATGTTCTTTTCAAAACTTTTAAATTAAATTTCTAAGTTTGGCTTGGTTTTGTATTGCTACAATGAGAAGATTTTCTTAAAATTATACCTTAGAGTTATATATAAATGTTTTCTTGAGTGATAACTGACTCCAATTAGATTATCTAAAAGTTATCAAGTGAATTTAGTTATTTACTGACTTCTTTAATTTGGCAAGTTGACCGAATTTTGTGGGTATATTCACTGCAAACCCTCACGAGACTACAACTCGTCCACTAGGGTAACCTAGGGGTTTAAAGGCTTGTTGTATGCGCTAAATACAACCGCGATTCCTGCGAAAGTGAGTTAGGATTTTCTTTTTATTTTCTTTGCTAGAGGACTAGCAAAAGTTTAGGTGTGGGGGTATTTGATAATCACATTTTATTACAATTTTATACCCTCATTATCTATTTTATATGAATAAATATACCACTAATAATTGTTTTTATCTTTTAATTGCAGGTTAATGAAGAATAAATCTCAACTTCCCATCTCTCAACAAAAACCCATTGATTAAATGAAGAAATGAATCAAGAAGCCAATTGGAAAATCAATTTCCAATCTATCCAAAAGCCCAAGCTAAGATGAAGGATTAAAAGAAATATCAAAGCCCAAAAGCCCAAGCAAAAGCCCAAGATCCAAGCCCAAGAACCAATGAAAGAGGAGTTCTGCGGACAGCAGCTAGAAGCAGGCAGGCATCGATGCCAGCATCGATGGGGGCATCGATGCCCGCATCGATGCCCGTATCGATGCCAGCATCGATACCCCTATCGATGCTGGTATCGATACGCTGGGCAGTTTGTTACGAATCAAAGGCTGAAAATTGATGTTTTTGGATAAGATTTCAATCCAATGGCTCTCATTCACTGATGTTTACTATAAATAGGGGTAGAGAGTGAGGGGTTAGAGGTGTGAAAATTTTGTAAACTCCTTTTGGAGAGGAGGGCTACTCTTAATTGAGAAGGCCTTCCAAAAATTGTAACTTTAGTTGCAATTAATAATAATAATTTTTTCACCACTTTAAATATTTCTTCTCTTTGTTGGATGATGAAGATGGAGATGAAGAATTATTTAGAGGTTTGCATTTTCTTTCCTTTTTCTCTTTTATTTCCTTTTTATTGCTTATTAGTGTAGATTTATTTCTATGCTTGTAGTTTAGATTTTATTTTCTTGTTAAATAGCCAAGAGGCTAGAACCCTCTTGCCTTAGATTTATTTCATGCTTATAGAATAGATTTAATTTCTTGCATTTAATTCTTGCAATTTTATTTTGTAGTTTAGATTTTGCACTTTATTTTGTAGTTAGATTTTAATTTCTTATACTATTCACCTTGAGGCTAGAACCCTCTTGGGTTTAGTTTTTCTTTTTGTTTATTTTTATTTTGTTTGATTCGCCTTTAGGCTAGAACCCTCTAGGGAATCACCATTTTCTAAGAAGTGGGTTCAATTGTAGATTACCCATATCTATAATTGAATCCACCATCTTTAATTTCTTGCATTTTCTTTTATTCTTGAATTTTATTTTCTTTATTCTTGATTTTTATTTTCCTTTTCCTTCTTGCCTTATTGATCATATTCATTCTTTGTCACATCCACTCTCACTTATATCTCGTGCCGATTTACACACTATCACTTCCACTCTCTCTATCTCTCCACAATCACATTCACTTATCACTCCTACTTGTCACACACACAACATAAGAACCGATTTTATATTTTCTCCTACAAAACACCTTCCTCGTGGGATCGATATCTTAAATACTATAACTTGACACGGTTGTGCACTTGCAACCTTTTTGGTACATGTTTATGCCGCATCAAGTTTTTGGCGCCGTTGCCGGGGAAGGTGCTTAAGTAGGTTTTAATTATTTTGGTTCTTTAACTTGTGTGTTTATTGTGAAAGAACTACTTGGAGATTAAAGATCAAGAATTGGAGATTGAGGAATTGGATATTCGCTTGTGGTAAGCCATTGTAAGACCACACCATGAGTGGCTAAGCCATTGAAAGTTGTAAAAATCTTCGTCAGCTTTCTAACACATCTTAAATCATCTCATTCCGAGATCGGACGAGAGAGTTAGAGCCAAAAGACCCGAGGACGTACGAAGGCAAAACAACTCAGCCAGGAGTTGTGTCTCGCCCACACAATGAGTGG
>NC_033797.1:98045410-98050806 GCF_001876935.1 Asparagus officinalis | reverse complement strand
AAACACTAGAAAAACTTATTAGTAATAAATTGTTTGTCAAATCATCATCAAAACTATAGGGTCAACAGTATAGATCCACTTTTATGCTCTATTATTTTTATTAGTTCGATTTTCTTTATGCTCATAATTTAGATTTTTATTTCCTTATTCTTGTTCTTACTTTAGCAGCTAGTTTTAATTTTTATACTCTTTCTTTTATGCCTTCTAATCTAGATTTTATTTTCTTTTTTTTAATGTGTAACTAAATCTTGTAAGAATTATAGAATTGTATAAAAGTAGTTTGATTTCTTTTATGATTTATAGATTGATCTCTTGTGCTGAAAATTATCATGTTTAAGATAATCAAGTAGAGAACCAATTGGTAGAAGAAAAATTTGATAATCTATACTTATCTTGAGGGGTTTGATAGGTTATACTTATAAATTCTAGAATCACTATATAGTTGCTTATTATTTTCATGAATGTTGATTTTTCTTAGATGATAATTTGATAGGTATGCTTTTCTTAAGTGGGTTGATGATTTATGCTTAATAAATCTAAAATAAAATATGATTAAATAAGAGTAGTTTATAAATCCTAAATGAAATAAACTAGTGAATTCAATTCTACATTTCTATCTTATTTACTTGATTTCCTCCATCTTTTACTTATTCTAATTTTTCACTTCTTGAATTTTTCTCTTCTTGAATTTTCCTCTTTTCGAGTTTTTCTCTTCTTGATTTTGTTGTTTTTTCTATTTTCATTTTTTCTCCTCCTTGATAAATTTTTTTTCTGTTCACTCTCTTCCTCCCCTCTTGTTCTATTTTTCTTTTATTTGTAAATAATCACACACTCCCCATATCTTTACACTTTCACTCCTCTTTGATCACACATAAGTCTAGGAACCAATTTTAGAATTTTTTTATACACCTTCCTTGTAGGATCGATATTATATCTATACTATAACTTGATTATACACTTGCAATCTTGATACTATTTTCACAACACATCAAAATTGTACAATCAGAAAATAAACATATTAGATTTGGATCCTCTCTAATTAGGTGGTAATCGTAAAAATTCAATTACTCCAATCTTCATCGTCCATGCTAATTTTTATGGATAAAATTGTAAATTATTAAAAACTACTATTTTGAAGCCATTAATATATGAGAAAGGACAGCTTACATGACCTCTTCTCATCCCTTGAAATTGAAATGGATGTTGAAAGTTTGTGTAATCATACTCTCTCTAATCAACACCTAATTAGAGAGGATCCACATTAAAGTATATTCCATTCATAAGTAGGGGTAATCACTAATTAGTGCAAACTGAATAAACCGACCAAACTGACTAAAATTCAACGGTTCAGTTTGGTTTTAGAAAGACTTTGGATCAGTTTGGTTTTGGAATATTTGAAACCAAAATAATCAAACCGACCATTTTAAACCGACAGATCTTAACATAAGTGTTTAAAAATTTTCACGTCACCTACCAAAATAATCAAACCAACCGATCTTAATATAAATGTTTAAAAATTTTCACTTCTAGGTGAAGATAATTTACACTAATATTTTTATATATTTTACTTGATAAATGTTAAACTTTAGTTTGTAAAGTAGTTGATTTGGTGAATTTACTTTTCCAATCAGAATATAAAGATGAGTAAGAGGTTTGAAAGAGTAAGAGTATTATATTTTAGGTGTATTCTTATAAATGACCAAACAGAACAAACCGAACTGAACCGCACTGAAGCGATTCAATTTAGTTCGGTTTAGTTTTGAATCTACTTCAGTTTGATTTGGTCTGGTTAAAAATAGTCAAAACTAACTACACCCACCATTTGCTTACCAATATTCATAAGATGTAAAATATGCTATCAAGGTATATTTTCTCTTTTATCTCTTATTATTTTTCCTATTTTAGAAAAATAACGCTTCCTTATTTTTTGGAAAAATGTATTTTCTAAAAGGTATTTATGGACTTTTCAAAAAAGTATTTTTGATGAGAAATTTGATTATTGTACAACAACAAATTATTATAAATTTTATTTTTCTAAATATATTTTATAAAAAAACTTTTTTCAAATTTATAATTTTCTTTTTTTGACTTGTGTATTGTTTAAATTTTTTAATTTTTTTATATAGTTTCAAAAAAGTCTATGTTTTTAAAAAATGTATAATTTTATCATTATATTTGTACATGTTTTTAAGTTTAAAAATTATTAGTATGGTTTAAAATTTAGTTTATTATTTTGTAAGTTATAATTTTTTAATTATATATTGGAAGTTTTTGTAAACTTTTGTGATTTTTGTATTTTGTTTAAAATTTTAAAAGTATTTATTTATGGAATTTGTTACAAATAAAGTTTATACATTTTTTTATTTTTTGATTTGCTTTTATTTAATAGTTTTTATTTCATGGAATTTTTATATTTTTATGTTATTTAGAAAATTTTATAAATTTTCAAATTTTTGAAGTATGATTTTTTATTTAGGTATGTTGCAATTATAATGCAACTTGTGCCACTTAGCAATGGCTAAGAAGATGGATTAACTTACTTAAACCATCATGAGAGCTTCAACTTTAATCTATTTGATTTAGATAGTTAAGATGAGGAGTTATCTTTATATCTATCTACCCTTTAAAAGAGGGAATACTAGAAAAACTTTTTCATTCCTAAATTGCCCTTCAACTATTGTAAATATGACAAAGTTATCCTTTTATTTTCGTTACTCACAAATCAGAATACGTAAAGCTTCACCGTTTCATCTGTTACGAATTTCCTCCGGTATGATTATTATGGTCATCAATATGCTTATTATTATCCTCATCATCCACAATCCTTCTCTTCCCTCTTCTTCCACCTCAAAACCCCAACCCTAATCCCCTCCCTGCGCCTCCTCCCCTCCTTCACCCGCCTCCTCTCCTTCGTCACCCCCGAAGAGCCCGCTTCCGAGAGCCGCCGCCGCAAGCGCCGCCTCCGCATCGAACCTCCCCTCTCCTTCCTCCGCCAGCCTCAACAGCAGCGCATCCCCTCCAAAACCCCTATAAATCCTAACACCCCTAAGGTCCCCGAACCCCTCTCCACCCTCGCCGGCAAACGACTCAGCCTCCACAACAAGATCCTAAACCTAATCCGGGTCAACGATCTCGATGAGGCCTCGCTTTTGGTCCATCACTCGAATAATTTCTGGTATGTCTTGATCAGTTTATAAATTTTGATTTTGATTTTGATTTTTGATTTTAGAAATTCTTAGACTATCATCTAAACTTTCAGTATATATATTACTTTGTGCTGCTTCAGGAAATCCTTTAACATCCCCAACTTGTCTAAATTTTAAATTCATGTGATCTTGGATGAATACAAAGTTCGCTCATAGATTGTATGGGGTTTTTTGCTCTAGCAATACATCAAGTCTCACCACTTGGCCTTTAGGTTCATATTTAAGAGTATCCCACTCCTTTAGTTTTCAGTAAGAGCTTGATACAGTTTCATAGAGGGTTATTATTGTAGCTGTTAAATACTGGTTAGGTTTAAGCCATCATCGAGCCATATGACCATCTAAACATATACTTAAACTGCTGCTAAACACAGTTTTGCAATTTCAGGCATATTTTTCGCTTCCGGAAGGAATTGCTACTGCTGCTGGTTTGATTGCTATGATGACTGACCACTACAAAATTCTGGTGAGATTTCATATCTTCCATTATTTGCTTGGATATGCCTTTGGTTGCAATATTTACCTTTGATTCCTACTCTGGATCGTATTTTCTCATTATGAGTGTTATCTTACATGAACGAGTGAGCAAAATTTGGACCTCCTTACCGACAATTCTTTGCCTAACCTGAAGACTATAATATTGACACGCAGTGTGATTTCATATCTTTCATTATTTGCTTAGACATGTCTTTGGTTGCAAAATTTACCTTGGATTCCTACTCTGGATCATGTTTTTCTTGTTACAAGTGTTATCTTACATAATCAGGTAAGCAAAATATGGACCTTCTAGCAGTTCATATCCAAACCTCAAGACTATTATATTGGCACACAATGTGATTTTATATTCTTGGACCAGTCTTTATTTTCAACATGGACGCTGGTGGGAACTCTATTAGTGCCTGAGCTGAATAGGGTAAGAAAGCCACCAAATAGGGGGAAAAAGGGAACGAGTCTGGTCATCGCACAGTCTATACTGATGTGTTTTCTTTCTATTCATTTTCTTTTTCTTTTTTGAAGGGGAAGGATTAAAGTCTCGACCATTCATAATCAGCAATGGGCATTTCAAATTGCGATTACTTTCTGTTCATCCAGATTTACACTGAAAATCCCTAAAAACATTGCCTGATATGGTTTTTAGTTTCTTGCCTATGCATCAAGTGGACGCAATGTAGATGGTTAAGAGTAGCAAGTCAAATGCTTTTAGGATGTTTTGTATCTTGCAAAATTTCTGGGTAAGAGGTTTCAAAGTGCTAGACCATAATTACATGAGAGTTTTCAAAGGTTGCGAAAACTGACACTATCCATATATTTTTATGCATAACTTTCTTAAAGCATGGCAAAATTTCAGTCGCTAGAGTATCATTGGTGTTATAAAGGGACAAATTCTTTTGTTTTTACATTTATATATATACTTTGTTTAACATTAGACTGTAAATTGGTAGGAAGGCAGTGACAGCGAGCATGAAAGCAATGATGTAGCAAGAACATCTCGCAGACCACAGAAGCGTGCTCGGGGTAAGTATCGTCTCATGTCAAAGGGTCCTGATGGTCCTTGTCCAGATCTGTTGCAACTTCAATCTGCCTCATCAAGTTATGCATGCATGTCTTTATTGAAGAGTAAGCGTTCTGGAGGTAGTGTAAAGTATTCATATAAATGAACTTTTAGCCCATTCATTATTCATATATATATACATAAAATCTGAAAGTCTTCAGTCGAATATTACATTTCATTAAACTGCTTGGAAGTGTGGATGCAGGGGAATGAGTATATATATATATATATATATATATATATATATATATATATATTAGACTGTAAATTGGTAGGAAGGCAGTGACAGCGAGCATGAAAGCAATGATGTAGCAAGAACATCTCGCAGACCACAGAAGCGTGCTCGGGGTAAGTATCGTCTCATGTCAAAGGGTCCTGATGGTCCTTGTCCAGATCTGTTGCAACTTCAATCTGCCTCATCAAGTTATGCATGCATGTCTTTATTGAAGAGGAAGCGTTCTGGAGGTAGTGTAAAGTATTCATATAAATGAACTTTTAGCCCATTCATTATTTTATTTCTGCTACATAAAATCTGAAAGTCTTCAGTCGAATATTACATTTCATTAAACTGCTTGGAAGTGTGGATGCAGGGGAATGAGTATATATATATATATATATATATATATATATATATATATATA
>NC_033797.1:98028963-98044410 GCF_001876935.1 Asparagus officinalis | reverse complement strand
TACGTGTCATTTACGATTCAACACATTTTGTAGATGCCACGATGCACGAATCTGTTGGAGGAGAGGCCATGCATGCACCAGGGGTCGAGGAATTCAATGAGCATCACCTCGATTTTAATCTTTCTGAAGGCGACCATGAGTATATCTCCGACTTATTATCGGGGAAAACTCCTGGTGCAGCCACAGAATCCAACGTTAGAGTCGGTTCAACAGAAGCAGGTCCTTCTGAAAGTAAGATCTCTATTCGGCAAACTCCATATATGCATACATATATACTTTAACTTGATTAATCATATAAGTGTTTGAATTATAGGACCAGCTGCTGGAGCTGATACTACTATAATCACTGGAACGTCTGATCGGCCGGAGGGTAGTGAACTCGTGCCATGGGCAGGAACTGAGGTTGATTTGCAATCATCAGTTCTTGAACCTCAACCTTCTACTCCTATGGACCCCATGATGATAGAAGTCACTGTCACTCCCCAGATTAGTCTGGTCGCAACAAAAGTGAGACCAACTGAAGAAGTTGGTACGTCAGCCGACGTCGTGCCCAGAGCTGGTACGTTTTACCCATAATTTGTTTCAAATTTTGGGTCAACATTTCATTATGCTTATTGTAATTCTTTTGTTTGTAGAATCCCCTCTTAAGGAGTCTCTTAGTTTGGACCCAACATCTTCTGAGGCTTTAGTTGAAAAAGTCCTTAATGTAGCGGGTGCATCAACAGCTACCATTCCTGAACCAATCTTGACTGTTCAGGAATCCAGACTACCATCCTTGGGCGAACCAAGTCATGCTGAAGGTTCTTCCGTTGAACTTGGTATGCTTTAGCTTGTTGTCTTGTATGCATATATAAAGCGTACCTTCCTACATTGCTTCTCGCATGGACTCCAAGCTACAAGCGTTGCGTGATTCCCAAACATCAGCTAATCTCGAGCTCCAACAGCTAAGAGCCCACAGCGATCAACTTAGGATGAATGTTGGCAAGAGAATACAAGCCCAGGTTAACCTACGTCGGGATTTAGAATCGAGTCGAGCAGAAATAGCTCGCTTAGAGGAGGAACTTGCAATGGCCAAGGATGCTCATGATGTCTTGGAGTCCGAGTTGAAGCGGGAAATTCACACTGAAGGCAACTTATTACAGCAACTGAACCTTCAAGACCAAATGATTGCTGAAAAGGAACAAGAGGTCGCCGCGCTTCACAACGTTGACGAAGAAGCCTTTAAAATCAAATTGGCAGCTGAGCTTGAACAGGCTCGTGCGTTAGAGCTTTCGCAGCTTGAAGATCAGATTCGTCAATATAAACTTTTGTAATTGGAGAACATATATTTTTGTAGCTTTGTTTGAACACTCTTGGTCAATATATTGAATCTTTTTGCTCATTATATTGAATCTTTTTGCTCATTGAGGTTTTATTATGATTACTCATTCTTGTTTAGAATAAATAACCATAATACTTATAGGATTTTTGGCAAATCCTCAGCCATCAACGGATTTGATATGCCTTTACCGACTACCGTTTGAATCGGGCTAGTATGTGAATTATCTAAGTCCGTTTCACATATAACGTTGCGCTAAAAGAATTAAACTCTTTTAGACTCTGAACTATCATATTGAATATGTTGGCTACATGTGTTAAATGTAGGCTTATCTCTAATAAGGGATAGAGATAACATCTACCATGTGTAAACGACATGGATTTTTAAAGTGTGAATAGGTTGCGTTTCCTATATAGGACAACGAACCCAAAATCGGAGAGGAAGAATTTTATATTCTATCTCCTGGTCTCTTGTTTGTTGGTAGAGATAAACCCAGAATCGGAGAGGAAGAATTTTATATTCTATCTCCTGGCTCTTGTTTGTTGGTAGAGATAAACCCAGAATCGGAGAGGAAGAATTTTATATTCTATCTCCTGATCTCTTGTTTGTTGGTAGAGATAAACCCAAAATTGGAGAGGAATAATTTTATATTCTATCTCCTGGAGTAAAAAAACTCAAAGTGGGATCTCCACTTAGAGAATCTGGATTGGTTTGAATAATCCTAACTGTCATAAGGTTTGATTACTCAATTCAAAAGTGGGCCTTTCGTTCACAAAAAAATGAATCGAAAGGAGATTTTGGTTGTGGTCCTAACTGTAGTAAGGTTTGACCAAGTGGGGGTTTTGAGACGATCCTAACTGTAGAAAGGTTTGATCGCTCAATTTGTGGACCTCTCGTTCATGGAATGAATCGAGAGGGGATTTTGGTTGTGGTCTTAACTATTTAAAGGTTTTGACCAATTGAGGAATTGGAGTAGGGTGTAAATAACAATGAGTTCGTTGATTTGCACTAACTACTCGGTGGGAAATTTTGATTTCAAACATAGGAATTTGACACAAAATAATCTGTTGACTGATACGGATTGATGACTATTAGTTGATCCGATCAGTAAGAGTTTCATGGTGTGAGATTACAAATCATCGAATCTCCTCTTCCATGATCACATGACAGGGTTTTGTGAGGAAAGATTAACTATCATTAAATCTCATCTCAACAAGGTAATATGGGGATCTTAATTATTTTTATAACAATTAAGAATAGATTATTCACATGATCAGTCTTCATTTAGAATAATCAACTGATATCGGGTTATCCTGAAATATCCTATACAGGATTCTCTAGGAACTTCCCGTTTTACATAGGTTATCCTGAACGTATTACGGATAATACTTTTTCAGGAACTTTCCATTTATTGGCATCATTAATTTGTTGCCATCCTGAGTAATCAGGCGATAAGCACCGTTTGAATAGACTGTCTCTATCACGAACGGTCCTTCCCATTTAGGTTCAAATTTGCCTTTCTTTTTGGGAGTAAGAATCATAGGTCTTCGAACAGCGAGGACTAGATCTCCTACTTTAAAGCTTCGTCGTCGGACCTTTTTATCGAAAGCCCGAGAAATTCTAGCTTGATAAAATTCGATTTGTTGTTGAGCTTCCAAGCGTTTCTCATCCAACTTCTCTAACTCCTCGAGACGTTTCTGATGATGTTCTTCCGTCGTCATTCCCGTTGTAAGAGCGATACGGAGGGAAGGAATCTGTATCTCCAATGGAAGGACGGCTTCACATCCATATGTTAAAGCATACGGGGTGGCTCCGGTAGGCGTGCGGACGGTCGTACGATACGCCCAGAGAGCTTCGCCGAGTTTATCATCCCAATCTCGTTTGTTAGTTTTTACCAATTTTGCCAAAATTTTGATGATAGTCTTGTTAAAAGCTTCGGCCAATCCGTTAGCTGTAGGATTATAAGCAGTCGACGAAACGTCCTTAATCCCGAATTTACCACAGAATTTGATAAATGCGTTGCTCACGAATTGAGGACCGTTGTCGTGCACTATTCGTCTTGGCACACCATACCAATATATGATATGGTGTTTGATGAATTTGATAACATCAGTCGTCTTTACTTCTCTAAGTGGAACTGCTTCCGCCCATTTTGAGAAATAATCGGTGATTGACAAAATGAAACGGTCCCCTTTAACCGAAGGTGGAAAAATAGGACCTACAATGTCCATTCCCCATGTCTCGAACGGCCACGATGTCGCCGAAGGATGCAGATACTCAGGTGGTATGTGCATATAATTTGCATGCAATTCACACGCTTCACATTGTCGTGCGTAGTCGACTGCGTCTTTTACCATAGTTGGCCGGTAATACCCGATTCTCCTCAGTCGATCACAGAGTTTGGGGCCGGGCTGATGTGCACCACATATCCCACTATGCGCCTCTTTGAGTGCTTGTTCCGCTTCTTTGCCGGATAGACAACGAAGTAAAAGACCATCATACGATCGTCGATACAACATTTGCGCTGTGGCGTTGTAATAAAATCTCGGCGCTCTTCGCCGAATCGATTCCCTTTCTCTTACATCTTCAGGTAATATACCATGTAAGACGTAGTCGATAATGGGAAATCGCCAATCTCGAACTTCGGGTTCAACTCCAGTTGAGTATACTTCTTTAGCGTTCGAATCGTAGATTGGAACAATAAGCTGGTGAGTCCTCACTGTAATCAATTGCTCTGTTTCGGGAGGTTGAGCCAAGGATAATAACAATGCTGCCAATGCGTCTGCGTATGTGTTTTGGAGACGCGGAACGTACTCGATGAAAAATTCTTCAAACGAGCTTGCCATCTCAATGGCCACTTGGTGGTATGGAATCAGGTCTCGATTTCTGATTTCATACTCTCCTCGTATTTGATTAACTACCAGTTGAGAATCTCCAAAAGCCTCAAGGTATTCGACCCCCAGCTCTTTGGCGAAATTAAGTCCGATTATTAATGCATTGTATTCAGCCACGTTATTAGAGCATGGTTCGGTCAGTGAATATGCTCTAGGCAAGACGTGCTTTTCCGGGGAAACTAAAACGACCCCCACTCCTGAGGAGATTTTAGAACATCCGGGTGCACTTGCCACGTTGGTTGATCGGGAAGCCCCATCGAAGTACAATTGCCACACTTGTTGATGTGAGGTGGTATTAACTTCGTGAGTTTCATCGGCAGATCGTCGTACAATTCGACTACATCCTTCGTAGGGTTTTCCGCCAGAAGATCGCAAATAGCTCGTCCTTTAACAGATTTCTGTTGCTTGAAGTACAAGTCATATTGCGATAGGAGTAAAGCCCATCTGGCCAACCGCCAATTCATGGAAGCCGGTTGGGTCATGAACACTCGGACGGGATTTATGTTGGAAATGACATAAATCGTCTGTCCGACTAAATAATGTCGCATTTTCTGAATCGCGAATACCAAAGCGAGGCATTCCTTCTCAATCATCGGATAACGAGACTCAGCTCCTACCAATGTACGACTCAGATAATACACAGCTTGTTCGTGACCGTTATCGTCGTCTTGTGCGAGTAATGCACTTAACGAATGGCTCGTCGCTTTGACATAAATCAAAAACGGTCTGCCCGATTTTGGTGCAACGAGAATAGGTGGATTCGCCAGATATTTCTTAATATCTTCGAATGCCTTTTGGCATGCTTCATCCCAAACGAACGACACGCCTTTCTTCGCGAGTTTAGAGAACGGTTGACATTTTCCCGACAGATTTGATATAAACCGACGGATGTATGCCAATCGACCTTGCAACCCTCTGAGTTCTTTAAGATTTCTCGGGGGTTGTAGCTCATGTATTGCCTTCACCTTATCAGGATCAATATGAATACCTTTTGTGGTGACGACGAATCCAAGAAATTTACCGCTCGACATTCCAAGGAAGGATTTAGTCGGGTTCATTTTCAGCTGATGAGTTCTCATAAGCTCGAACATTGTCTTCAGATCGTTAATGTGGTCGTTTTTATCACGACTCTTAACAACTAGGTCATCAACGTAGCATTCGACAGTCTTCCGGAGGTGCTCTTGAAAGATCTTCGTCATTGCTCGTTGGTAGGTAGCACCGGCATTCTTCAAGCCGAATGGCATAACAGTATAACAAAAGACACCCAGGGGTGTTCTAAATGCTGTATGCTTTTCATCATCCGGGTGCATCTTGATTTGATTATACCCAGAAAATCCATCCATGAATGACATTCTTTCAAACCTGCATGTGTTGTCAATGATGACGTCCGTAATCGGTAGAGGAAAGTCGTCTTTGGGGCAGGCCGTGTTCAGATCTCTGAAGTCAATACAGATCCTAATTTTTCCATTCTTTTTAAGGACTAGAACAATATTGGCTAACTATTCAGGGTGTTGTTCCTCTCTGACGAAACCTGAATCAATTAGCTTCTTAACCTCAGCTTCTATTGCCTCCATAATTTGTGGACGAAACCGTCTTTGTTGTTGCTTGACAGGTTTAGCATCCGATTTTATGTTAAGGCTATGCATTGCTACGTTTGGGTCGAGTCCCGGCATATCTTCGTAGTTCCAAGCGAAAACGTCGATATACTCTTTAACGAGAGCAATTAATTCCTCTTTTTCATCCGGTGGAAGATCACCACTAATGAATATAGGTTTCGGATTACTTTCGTCACCCATATTAACTTGATCTACTTTATCCTCAGTAGGAGGTTCTCTTTGCTCAAATCGATCACCGTATTGGATATTCATGTAATGTGTCCAAGGATCTTCCCAAGTGGGCAACTGATCATCTTCTTCTGTTGTAGAAGGATCGACTGTTGCCATATTTGACATGAGACTTTTGAACTTTTCTTCAATGCTCACATCAGAATCCCAATTCGAGGTGTCGGATGAATGTCCACTCCTGTCTATTAATTGGTTAATGATCTGTTGGCCATAATCGTCATCGGATGATGAAGCATAACCCAGACCCCTATTACGACTGTAATAATTATCTGGTTTTCCTTTTGGTACATAGGCAGGACGGGGTGGAACCCTAATACCTTGACCAAAATAAAGACCTTCACCGAGTGAGAGGTCATAACCCCGGTTCGTCATATAATCATTCGCTTGCGAACTGTACCGAGAGAAATGTCGCATGTGTTTTTCTTCATCCGAATCGGTGTCCAAGAAAGGATCAGGAGTTGGGGATGGATTCCCTTTTCCAAATATTATTTCTTTTTCACCCCCTGTCTTTGCGGGTAAAATCACAGTAGTTCCAACTGGATTTTGAAGATATTTTATCGTCGTGCAAGACGAGCGAAGCGGCATGTGTAGACTAGGATCGTCATACAATTCCTGCATTACATTATCAAGACAAGGCAAATACTCTAAATCATTCTTTATTATTTCATCGGCAAGTTGCCAGTTACAACTTTCGTCCGACGATTCATCACCGTCAAGATCGATTACAAGAGGTTCAATGTCATTTAGTACAAGACCTTCACTATAATCGAGCCCGGCTTCGGTATCAGCTTCTTCTCCGCTGTCCGTGCCATGGGCCGATGGTTCAGTATCGGACTCAGCACCATAAAGAAGGGAGTCAGTAAAGTAATTTTCTAACCCCTTGAATGGTTGCTTATCCGCGACCACCGTCTTGACCTCCTCATTAGTGTCGACATACTTCAAACACTGATGGAGGGTGGAGGGAACTATAAGATTACCGTGGATCCATGGGCGACCCAACAGTAAGTTATAAGAAGTCTCCGCATCGATCACATAGCAGGTGACTTCAGACTTCAGATCTCCGAGTTGACACTTCACCCGGATTTTTCCTAACGGTCTTGACCCGTTTGTGTTGAAACCATAGATAACCGTTCCTGTGGAGGCTAACTTGCTGGCGGGAATTCCGAGGTGGTACATCAACCGAAGTGGCATGATGCTAACGGCAGAACCCGGATCGACTTGGATCCGGTTGACCATGCTCGAGACAATATATCCGGTGAAATATAGAGGCCTATCATGCTTTGAATTCCTGACTTGCATATCTTCTTTTGAGAAAGCGATGCAAGGGAATTTTGTGGCTGCCAGATTGCAATGCTGCACTGACGACTCTGGCTCTTCAGGAGCTGGCTTGACCTGGGTGAGGAATACCTCAGAATCAGCTAAAGCTTTTTGTAAAGCTTCCCTGGTTTCTGTTGAGAGGCGCAACAACTCGTATAGCGTAATCCTTGCTGGGATATTGGCCAGCTGAGCCATAACGTCGAAACGATATGGTGCGCTCGAACTTTCCGGTTTATCTCGTCCAATTGGTCGGCTGAAACGAGACTGCTTCGGAATTTGAACCTCTTTATGTTGGGGTTCTTTCTCTTGTTGCTTAGCCGGTTGTTGCGGCTTTTCAGCAGCTACTGGAGGAGTTGTAGCTATCCGCAGCTCTTTTAGAGTTGTAGCATTTGGGCTAGAGGTCTCAGGATATTTATAATGATACTCATTCCCACTTCTTGTAGCGAAAACTTCCTGTTCTCCATCAGAAAGTGATAAAGCTGCTATCTCTTCATCGTTCTTCTCAGGAATCGCCGAGGCTCCGTAACAAGATTTCTCTTTTCCCTTGCCCTTTGATTTCTTCTTTGATGTGGATGTTGTCCACTGTTCATCTTCAAGCAAATCCGGATGAACCCAAAGGATTTCGCCGTTGGGGGTTGTGTGAGATACAAGCCCCTTCTGGCGCTGTCCATGAGGGTCATCGTTGATGGTTTGCACCTTGACCTTTGACACTGGCTCGGCTTGAAACCAGGACAAAGGGACTAATCCGAAGCTAATAGACACCGCATTCGCACCTACTTTCTTCTCCTTCGGCTTCGGTGTTACAATGCCAACATCGATTAAGGTTTGTATTTTGTCTTTTAAGACATAACACGTCTTAGTCGGATTGTGGACCCTCCTGTGATAGGCACAATACTTCGGGTCATTGGTCTTCGTTGCTTCTTCTTGGTTTGTGACTGGTGGAAGCTTGATCTTGTTATTCTCCAACAAATATTTGAAGATGACTGGAACTTCATCATCTTTGAAAGAGTATTCCTTCGGGAACCTGGGCTCCGAAGTCTTGGGTTGCCTGGGAGGTTGCTGATTCTGATTTGGAGCTAGTTGGAAAGATGACTGCTGCGGTTGTTGTTGCGGTGGCTGTTGTGATGTTTGATGTACGTCGACAGCGGCCGCGGACCCTCTTCCTCTGCCTTGAGGATTAAAGTTCTGCTTTTGATTATTAGCTGGTGGCAGACCTCTCTCCAAATTCTTTCTCTTGAGAAAGCATTCAGCCTGTTCACCCCTCACTTTCAACTCCTTCCAAGTTTTAGAAGGCACAACCCCCATCACCTCTAACACATCCAATGACAAGTTGTTGTGACATGTCTGTAGGATGAACTCTTCTGTGAGTGGATCTCTGCAGTTCACCACTTTATCCCGGAATCGTTTGACAAAGACATCAACTGATTCCACATCCTTCTGCTTTTCATCCAACAACGTGCCAATTGAGACCTCTGTGTCATCGTCGAAGAAATTGGTGAGAAATAGTTCTTCCATATCCTCCTAGCTAGTGATACTCCCAGGCTTAAGGCATCGGTACCAATCGAAGACAGGCCCGCGAAGGGTTCCTACGAATGACCGGACCATCAGGGCTTCATTCCCGGATATTGCGCCGAGATGCGACTTGAAATAGATCAAGTGCTGAGTTGGTGAACCCCTGCCATCAAAAGGAGTAAAGTTAATCAAATTAAATTTCTGGGGATAAGGAATCAGGTCCCACTCCCTCGGGTACGGGTATGGAATGCCCGTTTTCTTCACTTCTTGAGCCGTCATCAAAGCGTTGACTTTGCTCTCAAGATCGTGCATCTTCTTGTCCTCTTCCTCGCTTTTCTTCAAGTAGATCTGTGGAGGTTGAGTGGATGACTTGGTCGGACCGCTTCCGGAGTTATCTTTATCTGGAGGAGGATCGTCAAAGATAGTCTCATCCTCTTCATTACGCCGACTGGATTCTGCTCTCTGGCTCGATTCCGGTTGGTGTTGCTGAACCTGTAAATCTCGCATCTGCTGCATGTTCAACTCCATTTCGGTTTTGAATTCAGCTCTAATTTCTTCGCGTTGTTTAGCCAACGCTTCCTGCAGCATGTGAGCCAATTGATCTGGTGTGATTGAGAACGATTCTCTGACTCGTCCAACACTGGATGCAGTATCGTCCGATGCAATAGCGGAACGTGTGATTGAGAACGATTCTCTGACTCGTCCAACACTGGATGCAGTATCGTCCGATGCAATAGCGGAACAAGTATCTGACAATTCTTCATCTGAAGATAAACCCTCGTGCATTCTCTTGTAATCTCGACGTAGGTTGGCTCTTCTTTGCAATCGCAACATCCTTTGAGAAAGACCCCGCTCAACTCTCCCTCCTGGAGAGAAATCAGGGTCGGGATTGACTGATTTTTGCTTCCCTTTGTTGGTCATGTTAATAGTGACCTCAGGGAACTCATCTTGTCGAGTTACAGGTTTCCTTTTGTTGAAACGTCTTGCTTTGGGTCTTGACGTTTCGTTGGACAATCTTTGAAATACGGAGACTCTTGTTGAATTATTTTTAGAGCATCCGCATTCTGTCAGCACCGCTTTAATGAGTCTCTCGCAAGCGCAATGAGACTCGTTTTCTCGGATAACCCTCTTTCTTGAGTTATTCTTCTGATAGTACAACTCATCATTATTGTGATTTGAGCAACCTATCCTTTACTTTTGAACTCTGTTAGCATGCACAAGACGACTGGTCGTCGCCTCTGAGCGATCCAAAGTTGAATTTTTAAATCCACCCCCTTGCGGGTGTGGAGTTTTCAGAGGTCCTAAACGAGAATGCACTGGTATCCTCTCGTTCTGGACCGGTGTAATCCTGACAGGAGGGTGTTTACGACCCCCTGTATAAGAAACCACTAAGGGTTTATTCGCTGGACTTGGATCTTCTTTGACTAGGGCTTTACCTCGATCGTCAACCAAAGGACCGAGGCGATCCGCCATAGTGATCTTGAATTTGGATAAATCTGGGCTAACCCAGGGTTTCACTGTTGATGAAGTAGACGCTGTTGTAGTAGAAGGACCAGGATTGGGTGTCGATGGAACTGCAGATGTGGTTTTTGATGAAGTAGACGCTGTTGTAGTAGAAGGACCAGGATTGGGTGTCGATGGAACTGCAGATGTGGTTTTACGACGGCGATGAACATTACGATCACATGAAATGCCGCGGTAGTCTTCACTGTCGCGGTTGAACAAAGTGCCGCGGCAGATAAGACTGCCGCGGTCGAGCAGATTGCCGCGACAGCTAAGACTGCCGCGGTCGCATAAATTGCCGCGGCAGTGTGGGCTGCCGCGGTTAAGGACTGCATCATTCTATAATTTTTGGGTATTTTCATTTTTTGGGACCCAAGCTTTGCAGTTCTTCGATGGCTTTTCAGACACCACTTCCTTCTTGTTCCTCTGCGCTTGTTGACGAAGGGCACGAGCGCGAGCCGCCTTTGCTTGACGCCTTTGTATACGCTCTTTGAGAGTAGAACAGGCTCTTTTGACCAGAGTCCATTCTTCCGTCGTAAGCTGTGCAGAGATGTGATTGGTTTGCCGTTGGGGTAATTGGTTCACCTTTTGCTTTCTCGACTTTAAGTCTGCATAGCAATGGACTCCGTCGGTTTGTTGCATGGCTTTAGCCAATTGACGAGCGCGGTGCTGGCGTTGCCTTTGACGAGCCCTCTTTGTCATTATCGGCTGGCCATGATTTAATGACTCTTTAATTGGTGCAGAGTCCTTAGGAGCAGAGATGTTGCAGAGAGATTGCTTGGCAATGACTTGGCAAGAATCTTCATCTGTGGTTTTCATCTGAATTGGGGACTTGGAAACCTTCTTTGAAGAAGAAATCTTCCTGCACTTGCAGGACGAGTAAGATTTTGAGGATGAGGATGACAAGTACTCCTCGAATTTTGCTTGATCGAATTCGTATTCGATCTCCTCAGTGACGATGATTTTGATCGGCTGCGACACTGCGGCCTCGGCAGCGAGGCCGCTGGCTCCCACTGTGGTCGCCAGTTTGTTTTCAGCGAAAGTTGACTCCATTGTCGATTCCATTAAACTTTGATTTGTTTACACGAAATTACAATGAAACTAAACAAAAATTACAACTCTCGAGAAAATAACACAGAAATTGTTTATCAACTCCTGCTTTGTGGGACTTTGCCTGTGCCGTGAGTGCTTTGGCTCGTTGACCACCGATTCAAAGATCGTGAAGGTGCTTAGGGATCTTTCCTTCGTTTATCGAAGTAAAGATTTGAAAACGAATATCTTATCGATGTAAGATGTCCGTTCTTCCAAAGATCAAGTCTGAGCTTAGATCTCTAGGAATCACCGAATGATGCTTGTCAAAGGGTGAAAGTTCTCTCTCTTCTTCAAAATCACTGAAAGCTCAAGCCTCTTCTGCTCCAAAATGCTCTCCCCCCCTTTATTTCATGTGTAGGGAGGTATTTATAGGGGTCTCAGTGAACCACAGTTGAAACGGGGACAAAATAACTGACCGAGTGTTTTCTCTTTGGCCGCTGCAGTCTACACTGCCGCGGCTATTGGCGCGGCAGTATAGGCTGTCGCGGCCAAAGAGGTGGTTATCAGCACGTTCCATCGTGCTTGAAACCGCTCTCCCACGACCTTTAACCACTCTTTTCGTGGTTTAACTGCTTGTCCACGTCAGCACACGTTCTATTTCTGATACGTCGCCACGTAGACTTCAAAACATCATCGAATAACTGCCTTATAACTGCCACAACATCCTTCTTTAATTGCTGCCGCGCCTTAGCCGCGGCACCATGTCCTGCCGCGCCTTAGCCGCGGCACCCTGTCCTGCCGCGCCGCCATGTGTTGCCTGATGACGTGTATATTGTTCTTCCCTGTTGTTTTGAGTGGTATTTGGATGCCTGTAAGCATTTTTTGGCGCCTACAGATACCCCCTCCAAAGTATCTCAGACTCATCATTTTTTTAGAGAGGGGTCTGGGACACTTTGGATATGATAAGCTTTCCCTGCAATCTCTCCAGTTCTTTGTTGAGGAAATTGCGTAGAATGGTCTGTAAATGGCTTCAATCCTTGACTTCTTTATCTTTTAGTCTACTCAGTGCTTTGTAGAATAGCTTAGATTCCTCCGGTGCTGCGTTTATCGCGTGGCCGTCGTCGAAGTCTTGAATCAGAACTGTTGTTCAATAATGGAGAAATAGTTTATACTCATATACTCTATTGGAGTGTTCGGGAAATAGTTTAACCTCATATACCCGTTGGGAGGTTCACGGAGATGCAGTTTATACTCATATACTCCTCGGAGTGTTCGGGTACGTGTTCCAAATACAGCAGTAGATGTATGTGTTCAAACGTTGAACAATTATCATGCAGGCACAGTGTTTCTGCACGCCAGAGTGAACCATTGTGTGTTAGCTGCCGCGGCAGCTTATACTGTCGCGCTTGATCGCGACAACATAGACTGTCGCGCTCGAGCGCGACAGTGTCGAGTGCCGCGCAGCGCCTCGGCCAGTCAGATTATAAATCTAATGTTGGGCTTCTTCGGGTCATTTTCCCCCGCTCCTTTGAGTTCGAAACCTCTTCAAATACCCTATAAAAGGGTCCTTTGGCTTTTCCCCTCTTCACCTTTTCATATTTGGGCGATTTCTTGTTCGAACCAGATCTAGGGTTTTGGGTGATTTCTTTGATTTCGAGCTTCTCCTTCAGTTTTCTCGTCTTTCAAGTTCGATCCTTTCTATCCCCTGGTAAAACCGCGCATATCCCTTGTATTTCATGTTTGTTTTGCTATTTAATTCGAGATCTCATCTCTAAACCCTAATTTTCTTTTCTTTCCTTCGTTTATCGAAGTAAAGATTTGAAAATGAATATCTTATCGATGTAAGATGTCCGTTCTTCCAAAGATCAAGTTTGAGCTTAGATCACTAGGAATCACCGAATGATGCTTGTCAAAGGGTGAAAGTTCTCTCTCTTCTTCAAAATCACTGAAAGCTCAAGCCTCTTCTGCTCCAAAATGCTCTCAAATATGCTCCATCCCCGTCATAAGTGACCTTAGGGGGGTATTTATAGCCTCAGGGGTCTGCAACTAAAAAAACTCAACAAATGACGACATTAGTACGGCGAGACAGTGTTTACTGTCTCATATGCTCGATCCTCGTTAGAAATGACCCTAGGGGGGTATTTATAACCTCAGGGGTCTGTAACTGCAAAACTCAACAAAACGACGAAATTAGGCCGCGAGACAGTGTTTGCTGTCTCGGCCCGCGAGACAGTAAAATACTATCTCGGAAACAGTAACCGCAGGCAGTTTTCGTTTTAACTGCCTTCCCACGTTTCAAACTCCGTTATTTTGGCAGTTATTCACGTGATTTTCGCCCACGATGTTTCCCACATCCCTTGGCAGTTAATAGACACGTATAGGGCAGTTATCAAGGTGGTTTTGACCATTTCAACACTGTCTCGCTGGCGAGACAGCAAATACTGTCTCGCTGGTGAGACAGCAAAGCCTGTCTCGCTGGCGAGACAGCAAAGCCTGTCTCGCTGGCGAGACAGTTCATTCCTGCTTTGATTTTCAATATGAGATCCCTTTGAGTGATCTTCTCTATGTTTGGGATATCTATTAGCATTTTTTGACGCCTACAGATACCCCCTCCAAAGTATTCCAGACTCATTCTTTTATAGAGGAGCATGGGATACTTTGGATAAGATAGATTTTACTTACGATCCCTTCAATGCTTGGTTGAGTAGATCGTGTGAAAGGACTTGTAAATGGCTTCAATGTTTGATCTCTTCTGCTTTTAGTCTATCCAGTTCTTCGTAGAATAGCTAATGTTTTCCCGGCGTCGCGTTTATCGCTTGACCGTTGTCGAGATCTTAAATTGAAGTTGGTACTTGTTCTTGTGGGTTCAGCTTTTATCACTGAATTGATATATCCATTGAGAACTCATCAGGTTATCCTTAAGAATATTTAGATTAATATTCTCCAGAAACTTCCTGTTGAGGGTAGGAATACAGTTTAGACTCGTGTACCCATTAGAGTATTCATCTGCATCGCAATGCGACATAGAGAGGGTTCATTGTCTCGTTCAGCGAGACAAAATATGCTGTCTCGCTCAGCGAGACAGTGTTTTCTGTCTCGCTCGGCGAGACAGAGTTGTCTGTCTACAGTATTGTCTGTCTCGCTGAGCGAGACAGTGTTTTCTGTCTCGCTGAGCGAGACAGGGTTTTCTGTCTCGCGATGTGAGCCAGCGAGTATAAAACTCGGACTTAGGGTTTTTAGGGCTTTTTCACGTCGGATTTTGGGCGATTTTGAGGCGATTTCTTGGGCAATTTTCGACCAGTACTTCACCTCTTCTTCTTCCCTTTGTTGCCGACTTGGGTGGTGCTCTTGTTTGGGAAGGTTGCACTCGGATTTCAAAGGTCTGTTCACCCCCTTTCTCTTTTAAAATTCCAATTTCTTTTAACTGTGACCTTGCATGCACTGTTTTGGTTGCATTTCGTAATATTTTGTCCAATTTCACGTCCAAAACCCTAACTTTCCTCTTGGGTTCCAATATAGCTTGCATTTGCATAGTAACGCATATCTTTTTATACATGTGGTAGATAAAAAGAAATCGTCACACCTGCTGTGAGATGGCAACTATATCTTATGGCGTAAGATATACCGTTTTCTCTAAAATTTTAGGGCTACACTTACACAATTTATGTGTATGTTTCTTTTATCAGTCCGATTTCCTTCTACCACCTTTGTTGCTGATGTGGTTACTGGCCGGAGTAGCGTGACCCACTCTTATTATGAGGGGATCCCGTTAATTGAATCATCTCCCCAGTTCAAATCTGGCTATAGCGAAAGTGCTAGAGAATTAATCCAGCGAGGTAGTTGTCGTATTCTACGACGATTAATCACGGATGCGACCTTGATTTCGGAGCAAGACTCGAATCAATGTATAAGGAATCCGGATTTCTTGTTTGGTGATTCGGTGAAGGATCCGGAGATTGCTTTCTGCAAGCCTGCGCAATGGTTGCACCAGAGTGGGTCATCCTTCTTATATCTGCCTTTTATTCCC
>NC_033797.1:98025608-98027963 GCF_001876935.1 Asparagus officinalis | reverse complement strand
TATTGAGGGCGTTGTGACTCTCTCAAAGAGAGCCCGCCAGAGGCGACGTCAACGCCTTGCGCGGCAGTTTGCTAAGGCGATGGAGTCCACAGACGGAGTCCGCTACAACGCAGATCTGAAGAATAGGAGAGGCAAACAGCCTCAACAACTGAAGAATGGCGGTTCCTCCAAGCCGCCGACGAACGAATGGATCCGGGTCAAACGGAACCGTTCGACACTCGAAGAGTGGATTCACAAACGCCGCGCATTGCTTGCACAAGCAAAAATCCTTGTGCAGAAGGCCGAGGAGTTGAAGAAAGAAAGAGTGGCCAAGAAGCCGCCATCAACCTGCTAAGTGTGGAGGCCGAAGCAGCCTCCAACCAAAGTTCAACCACCGGCGAAACAACCCATATCACCGATAATTCCAGCAACTACTCCGGGAGATCACGCAGAATCATCCCGAAAGAAGAAGCCAGTTTTGGAGCGCCTCGGGGGTCCACTTCCCGATGAACGAGTCAAGGCTCCAGTTCAAGAGCGTTTGGGCCCAATGAAGAAGCCCCGAACGACGCAACATGCTGAGGGTCGCCGTTACCCTCAACATGACAAAGAGACTAGGGCAGCTACGCGCGCCAACTTGCGCATTGAAGTCCAGGAGCCCGCCGAGAACTCACGCCCAAAAAGGCATGTTACGAGGCGCGTGACTTTCGAAAGCCCTAAGAAAGCAATTCCCCCTCAGAAGGAAACGTTATCGTCTGATGGCGATAGCGTTATACCTGAGAAGTCGTGCCAACACACGATAGGTTATTCCGATCGTCAAGTAGACGAGTTGTACTATTGTGCTGGGAGTACGAGCAAAACCAGGAAAAGGAGTCCCCGAGAACAGGAAACTCGATGCCCCTGTTCCAAACTCATTCGGGCAGTATTGTCTGAGTGCGACTGCATCAAGGCGGTCCCCGAAAGAGTTTCGGTTTTTGAAAGACTTAGTACCGAAACGCCGAAACCAAGGCCTAGGCGTTTCCGACGAAGAAGAACGGTGGTTGAAGATGGAGAATTTCCGAGTGTCACCACCAATATGACCAGCAAGGGGACATCGGCACGGGATAATCTCGAGTCGATTCTGAAAGCATCCCGGCCTAGAACCCGTCTGCAGTCCGGAACCATCAAGCGAGCAACCTAAGGTAGGGTTCAGACAAGACTCCCTTCAGAAGATGAAGAATCTGATGCTGGCTCCGCGGTTGCATCAGATAATACGGTATCCAGCGAGGGACAACCCCACGAGGCATTTATGATAAGTACGGAGCAAGTGGCCAAAATGCTTGAAGACGCCTTAGCTAAGCAACAGGAAACCTTCAGGTTCAAAATGCAGATGGCCATGCAAAACATGAGAGAAATGCATGACCAACAAATCCAAGCATTGACGAACCAGCAAGACGAACCAAGTCGTCGCAACCAAGTTCATCAGGAGGACGAGGATACGAATGAAGCTCGTAATACTAATAATCCTCCCGTCAATGCAGGGGGTGGTAACGAGAATGCCAACGAAGACTCGGGTGAAAACTTGAAGATCAAGAACCTCGAGAGCAAAATCAATACATTGATTTCCGCTCAAGAGATGAAAAAGACGGGCATTCCTTGTCCATACCCAAGAGAGTGGGAATCAATCCCATATCCGGCGAAGTTCAACCTAATTAACTTCACGCCGTTTAATGGGATGGGTTCACCCACTCAGCATTTGATTTACTTCAAATCACACCTGGGGGTTATCTCTGGTAATGAGCCTCTGATGGTACGGTCCTTCGTTGGCACTCTTCGTGGAGCCGCTTTCGATTGGTATCGCCGCCTCAAGCCAGGAAGCATAAACAGCTGGGACGACATGGAGACGAAGTTCCTTACAAATTTCTTCGACGACGACACCGAGATCTCTATCGGATCGTTGCTCGACGAGCTGGGACGACATGGAGACCAAATTCCTCTCCAACTTCTTCGACAACGACACAGAGATATCCATTGGGTCGTTGCTTGATGAGAAACAGAAAGACGAGGAATTGGTTGACACCTTCGTCAAGAGGTTCCGGAACAAGGCGATGAACTGTCGGGACCCGATCACCGAGGAATTCATCCTCCAGACTTGCCACAACAACCTCGCACTGGACGTGTTGGAAGCAATGGGGACAGCACCGTCCAAGACATGGAAGGATCTAAAGGTCCGAGGAGAGCAGGCCGAGCGATTCATCAGAAGAAAAAAGGCAGAGAGAGGCCAACAGGCGAATAATGCTCCGCAACAGAATTTCGTCCCACGGGGGAAAGGTAAGGCACATGCTAATGCAGTTGATGCTAACCAAACCTTTCAATTGCAACCTCAGCAACAACAACAGC
>NC_033797.1:98012898-98022420 GCF_001876935.1 Asparagus officinalis | reverse complement strand
GGGAATTTTATCCCGAATCCTAAGTAGGGATAAGTCAACGCCTAACACGCGTCGCCGGGTAGTCTATTCCCGTGAGAAAGACGAAGTCTACGTATTCAATATCGTAGCACTAAGAGCGTTAACTCTCTTAGCACAACGTCACGTGCGGAACGGATTTAGACAATCCGCATGCTAGCCCGACTCAAACGGTAGTCGGTAAAGGCTAATCAAATCCGTTAAAGGCTTGGGGTTAGCCAAAAATCCTAAAGTCAACGCCTAACACGCGTCGCCGGGTAGTCTATTCCCGTGAGAAAGACGAAGTCTACGTATTCGAAGTCGTAGCATCAAGTCTAAGGGAGTTCATTCCTTTAGCACAACGTCACATGCGGAACGGACTTAAGACAATCCGCATGTAAGCCCGATTCAAACGGTAATCGGTAAAAGCATGACAAATCCGTTGAGGGCTGAGGATTTGCCAAAAATCCTAAGTCAACGTCTGATACACGTTGCTGTTTAGTCTTTTCACAGGAGAAAGACGAAGTCTACGTATTCAATATCGTAGCACTAAAAGGGTTAACTCTTTTAGCGTAACGTCACATGCGGAACGGACTTAAACAATCCGCATGCTAGCCCGACTCAAACGGTAGTCGGTAAAGGCTCATCAAACCCGTTAATGGCTGAGGGTTTGCCAAAAATCCTATAAATACGAGAGTCACTGACGCATCAGCTTCTTTAGTTGGTCTCGTGACCTGAGCATCCAACGACATTCGAATCCCTAGGGTCAACGCCGGTCAACGCGTAACCCTAGGTCAACGCCAGTCAACGCGTTGCGAGCAAAAATTCAACGTACGACGTTCGAAACCCTAAGGTCAACGCCGGACAACGCGTAACCCTAGGTCAACGCCAGTCAACGCGTTGCGATCAAAAATTCAACGTACGACGTTCAAAACCCTAAGGTCAACGCCGGACAACGCGTAACCCTAGGTCAACGCCGGTCAATGCGTTGCAATGAAAGAATCAATACTCCGAAAAGTATACGAGTATAAACTGCTTCTTAAATACTCCAATAAGGTATATGAGTATAAACTGTTCCCTAATTTTTTGAGAAGTTCCTGGAGAATGTTTTCTATAAATATTCTTAAGGATAACTCAAACAATAAGACGCCGGACAACGCGTTGCAGATAAAGACTCGACGCCAACAATCGATGGTCAGCTAAATCAGGAACCGACTTCAAAGTTCAAAATTCCGACAACGGTCAGACAATAAATGCAGCACCGAAACTCTTTCAGACATTCGACAAAGCACCGAATAGCCTGGAGAATTGAAGGAATCAAGAACGGAAGTCATTCCAAGATCCCTTTACACCGACTGAAGGTTGGGACAAGCATATCCAAAGTATTCCAGACTCTTCTATAAAAGAACGAGACTGAAATACTTTGGAGGGGGTATCTGTAGGCATATAAAATTGCTTATAGGTCCCTTAGCTCAGCTCGGCACAAACCGACAAACCAACGAGGCAACGAGATTGACTAATCGCACGCAAGCAACGGAATACGTCCATTCGCGTGCGGAATCAAGCCAAGTGTTCGAAGAGTCAACGAGTCATCCAACCAAGGGCATACTCGGACGAATCACGATCGAATCAAGATCGGTTTCGGACTCGAACTCAGAAGTGGATTTACTGCCTAATCAGGATCCGGATTTACTGCCAAATCAGGTCAACGAATCAAGTCTGGATAAATCAACCACAAAATCGAATCCGAACCTATCAACCGCAGAACCCTTGAGGTGGCTCGGCCCAGTGCCGGCCACCCAGAGGTGGCCGACACTGTTCCGTGCGCGGGCACAGTAAAGGGTGCCTATAAATAGGCCACTTGGTTCATTTGTTCAAGGGTTGGAAATTTTGGAGGCGAAGCTCTGCCGGATTCAAGACTCGAAACTTAAAAAAGATTGGAGCTTTGGGACTTCGAGGACTTGTTCATCCAGATCTGGTGCTCGGCGATCGTCAACGCCAAATAAGGTAGGTGTTCGAGAGGACCGGATCTCAGATCTACGCAGACGTACTCCGGATCTAAGCTTGGTCTTAGATCCCGAGACTTGGACGATTGTTTCCTTGGTGAACCAATCCTCCCCGGCTATTATTTTCTTGGTGAAATAATACCCATCGTACTGCTTAGATCTGATCGGATCTAGATCTCGCGGTGGTCCACGGATAAACCCCGGCGCAGGCAAAGAACCCACACAAAGCAAGAGACCGCAAAACAGGAGCTCGCGATTTGTTCGACGAAGGAGAAAAAGTTGTAATTTTTAATTTTCTTTATTTTTGATTTTCATTGTAACCGGATCTAAAAAAGACCGGATCTTTGTAATCGATAAACTATTACAAGAATTTGCAATGGAATCAATGATGAAGAAAACAACGATTTTCACCGCGAACAGCCGACGCCTAACACGCGTCGCCGGTTTAGTCTTTCTCCGTGAAAAAGACACCAGAGTTCGATTCTGGGGTATTTTGTCCCGAAGCCTAAGTAGGGATAAGTCAGCGTCTAATACAGATTTAGACAATCTGTATGCTAGCCCGACTCAAACGGTAGTCGGTAAAGGCTTATCAAACCCGTTGAAGGCTGGGGGTTAGCCAAAAATCCTAAAGTCAACACCTAACACGTGTCGCCGGGTAGCCTATTCCCGTAACAAATGGTAAAGTCTATGTATTCAACATCATAGCACGAAAATCTCAGAGAATTCATTCTCTTAGCACAACGTGACATGCGGAACGGATTTAGACAATCCGCATGCTAGCCCGATTCAAACGGTAATCGGTAAAGGCTAATCAAATCCGTTGATGGCTGAGGGTTTGCCAAAAATCCTAAAATTATTATGGTCAATCATTTCAAACGGAATGAGGAATCATAATAAAGATAAACCGACTCAAACGGTAGTCGGTAAAGGCTCATCAAACCCGTTGATGGCTGAGGGTTTGCCAAAAATCCTAAAAGTATTATGGTCAATCATTTCAAACGGAATGAGGAATCATAATAAAGATAAAAACCAGTTCCACTAAAAGGATCAAAAGTCAAAACATTCAGCAAATAAAATCATACATTAAGAACATGGCCAAAAATCTGCTGATTGAGCTTAGACAGCTTTTCATCATAAGCTTGCCTAAGCTCAGCTCTGATGGAATCCTCTGTGGTGGCTAAAGTCCTCGCAGCAACCTCCTCCGTCTCGACCAGCTTCTGCTTCAGGGATGTCAACTCACCAGATAAAGCAGTGTGGGCTTGTTGATCCTGTATCTTCGTCATCTGAAGAATACTCAAAGTCTCCTCTTTCTCATGGAGCTCTCTTCGGAGCTGGTCTATCTGGGTCTCACAAGAGGTAATAGAAGAGTCAAGCTCGGTGAGTGAAGATGATTTAGCAGCAAGGTGGGCCTCAACTCGGTCCACTCGATCCCGCTGCACCTGAATGTCGAACTCAGCAAGAAACCTAGCATCGCGCCATGTCTGTAAGTGAGTATCCAACTCGGCAGCGATGAATGAAGAGGCACCTGCATCCCGGAGCTCGTGAAACGTCTGAAGCTCATGCTCTAGGCAGTCAAGATCATCAATTATAGCCTTCGCCAGATCCGGGTATCCTGCATCCCTTATTGAATTTATCTTAGGATCAAGGAATGGCTTAAACTGATGAAGAGAAAGCCCGCCGTGGAAAAGTTTGCCAATCATAGCATTCACAAAGGAGAAGAAGGAACGAATCTCTATACAGATGACAATCTTCTATGGGTCGCTGTCTGATAACAATTCCTTCACAAGGACGTGAAGCCGAGAAGAAAGCCCTACACAAAAAGGAGAAATCCGTCAAAAGCCTTGATGAAGAAATGAATGACATTCCTCAGTTGCTCAAGTTATACCTTCTTCCCCTTGAATCACTGGGGGTGGTGGAGGTGTAACGACTGGGGGTGTATCAACTGGTGTAGTTGGTCCCACAGCCGGCTCAACAGGATCAGTCTCGACAAAAGCTCCTGTCAAATACAAAATAGAATTCTCAGATGCATCATATTATAGTTGCATTAGTCAAAAATTGACTGGTCCTATAATTAACTTGAGAAGAGCTACGTACCTTCAGAAAAACCATCCTCAGGATTCTTAGGGAGCGTAGACTCAGGAAATACATCTCCAGACAACTGGTCATCAATTTGATACATCTCCAGGCAACTGGTCATTAATTTGAGGAGAACCATACATGAAGTGAAGCATAGGAGTGTCCACAAGCAAGCCTTCCTCGTCAAAATCATCAGTCGAGAAATCTGACACAAGAGAATATAAGTACGAAAGGAGAATAAAGAGACTACGACCAATAGAAATGAGTTACCTCGTATGGGTGCATCAGCCTCTAAAAAAGCAAGAAGTATAGAGACGATCAGGGAATGCACAAACTCCAAATCATTCAACTCCTTCGTGTATTGTTAATGGTAGATGTACTTGGATTCATCGAACCGGGTCCTACATTGACGGTCTCCCTAATGTCACCAGCTTCTGCAGGCCTTTCTACCTGGTGCGGTGAGTCGGGCTCACCAGAGGATGTAGAATCGTGAAAAACAGGATCAGGACTCATCTCGCTCTCCTCACGCTCTCCTATATAGAGATGGAAAAGCGTGAGTCAAACTTCTGAATGATCAAGAGGCTGATCTATAGGGTAGATGTTACCTCCATCACTAGCAGGATCGTCACCGACCAAATCCATATCAGATGCTCGCGAAACTACACGCGGCTTGCGGGCTAATCTCTTCCGCCTAGTAGCAGGGGCAACAATCGAAGGTCTCGCCTGGGGAGAAGGATGGAACTCTTACTGGCGAGCGAATCGGCAGGGTAGGTATGGCTCTATGAAACATTGATTCCTCACCAGGAAAGTCAGATAACCCGGCCTGATGTTCACCAGCCAGTTAAAGCAGCCGATGTCCAAATGAGTCCGATACTCCCTCGGCCTCTCCTCATCAATCAGACACTCGCCGTATCGGAAAAAAAGTGGAAAACGCCCAACACTTGTGGACCTGTAGCTGCTGTCTGACGTCAGGGAATCCTTGTCCCTCCCACTTGCCGTTCTCAAACAACTGTAGTAGGGGAGCGGAGGGGTCTGTGGCATACGGTACTGACATCATATCAGAACGATGAAGGACGAACCAAGCCATCAAATAAGTGTACGGAAGCTCCACCTTAATAGTAGGAATCTGAGCCGGTGATTCACTTTCCTTCCGTGTAAAAGCGCTAGAAATCTGTCGAAGCCCTCGATGAATGTTAGCCACCATCACCGGAAGAAGCGAAAGTTCCTTTTTGTAGGCAAGCTGAACTGCTGGGTAGAGCACCTCCAATGGCAAGATATCACTAGACTGATATGGGACCACGCATTTCTTTAACCAGATAGCGAGGTAACCGGCGAGAAGGGTCATCGGTCGAGTCGGCGCGGTCGCATGCCACAAGTATGCTTTAAACTTGGTCCCTGTAGGAAAACCACTCTTAGGACTGCTAATGGTATAGGAATGAGCATCAACCTTCTTCAGTAGACTATTAACCCCTGAAGGAGTGAGTGGTGCCAGCTCACAAATAGCCTCGCCAGAATTGCTCTCTAGATTCCTGAACAAATAAGACGCAAACTGTTTCTGGCTCACATGGGATTTAGCCCTCTTCGCTAAGGGTTCAGACTGCGGCAAAGCGATATGATAGTGACATGTGAGGTCCCATAAAGTCTCGTAGCGGTCGGGCATGCGATCCTTCAGCTGACTCAATTCTTGGTTAGAGGGAAAATATTCCTGATATAGCATTTGTCCCATGGGCAAACCAGAAATCCTGTGCATCTTATGGAGGGCCAAGCCCAACTCCCCTTGCCGTGTCAGAAAAGTGTTCGAATCCGGGTTGTAGAGCTCGCACAAAGCGAAGAAATGCTTCGTGCTAACAGGCAAACCATACATAGTGGCACGAACGGCTGCATACAGACCACAAGCGTGCAACTCCTCGCTCCATCGGCTCAAGACGTACTTCGTCATGCGAGTCCACCAAAGCTTGTCCAAAGAATGGACCCAACCATAAAACCTGTGGCGTGTCGCAGGCATCTCCCGTCCTAAAACAGCGAGGCGATTCTTCAAAGTAGAAGCAGCGGCAAGAAGCTCGTTACGTGGTGGTGCATCTAACTCCAATACTCCAGGATGCAATCCAGTAATGTGACTCCTGCTCGAACCAGGAGCTGCCTGATGAGTGATGTAGCCGCAGTGAACGCTCTCATGCTCCTCCGTCAAGCGCCACGACATCTCCCGTGTCACAGCCTGACGCCGGAGCTCAGTCAACGAACGATGCTGAGGAATCTTCGGCAAATATATGAAACCACTGCCAGTCTTATGAAGCCACTGCTCAGCATCAATAAACACGGCATCCGGATCTCTGGCAGAATCGCCAAATAAAAAGTCGGTCTTCTTGAGAGGCTGAATCGAACTGGCATCCTTCACGAGGGGCACATCTGTAATCAACTGGCGAAGAGCTCGATATTCACCTTCCTTCACCACTTGGGCAACCTCTGTCGACGTGCCCGAAGCAAATCGAGGAGTGACTGGGATAGGGGAAAAATCGTCGGAAGTCGAATAATACTCGCCACGACGCCCGTACACTGCGTGAGATGAGAACGCCCCAGAAGGATATTCCACTGGAAGCAAAAATTTAAACAGTTGTTAGTCTCAATCATAAAAGGAAGTTGAACTCATCCTACGAATGGGTAAGATAGAGTCACTGCCTTATAAAGGGTGAGACGATTTGGCCACATTATGCACTTATAAGATAGGGTATATCGACTATATATCCCTGCCTTATAAGGCACAATGCAGCGTCAAAACGCCCCCTTATTGATTTTGAGATATGGTTTTGACCAAGCAAAACATATCTTTAAAGCGTTGATCCTCGCCAAGGAGAATCAGGGCTCTTCCCGATTGCCTCGCCAAGGAGAACAAAATGGGGTGAAAAGGACCAATTTGCCAATTTTCAAGAAAAAATGGACTAATTTGTAAATTTTCAAAAATAGCTCACCAGCATAAGAGGGAGGCGCGCCACCAGCCGACGCGGTAGAGGATTGACCTCTCGCAATACGAGACATAGAAACCTGCAAAATAAATTAAGGAATCAGATCTAGAAAAAGTTCCTCTTTTTTGCAATTCTCCTCCCCTGAAAGGTGAGCTCGAGGTGCCAAATCTTAATCCTAACCCTCGCATGCGACCCCACAAATTCATAAATTGAATTAACATAAAAAAATGCTAAAATGGTTGAGGATTTACCTGAGGGAAAGCTCGTGGATCCAATAAAAATCAGATCTTGAAAGAGGCTCAGACCACGCGCTCGAGGGGCCTGAGAGAAATTCTAAATATGGAAGTTCGGAGGGATTTCTCAGTCAAAGATCCAAAGGAAGACTAAATCTAATGCAACTATGAAGTTTTGAGGGAGAACGGATGCTCGAGGGAAGAGAAAAGTGAAAAAAAGGGTTAAGGGGGGGCCGGCCCTAATGAGAGAAAAAAACCCCTCTTTTATAATGATGAACCAAGACCAAGTTGAACCAGATCAGACCAAGTTGAACCGGACCAGGCCTGGTTTGAACCAGAATTCAAATTGAAGCTGAATCGAGCATCAAAACAACTTCAAATCGACCGAGGGTTCAGTCCTTGGTTTATTCTTGCCTCTCCCACATATTCGGAAGGATCAGGAATTTTTTTTTTGAGCCCTATTACTGCCTTTTCTGGCTCATTATCAAGCCGGTTCAGCTCATTTGGGCACAGAAATTACTCCAATAAGGTATATGAGTATAAACTATTCCCTATTTTTGGTTGAAAAGTTCCTGGAGAATGTTTTTATAAGTATTCTTAAGGATAACTCAACAACACTACGCCGGACAACGCGTCGCAAATAAAAAAAACTCAACGCCAACAATCGATGGTCAGCTAAAGATTAGAAAATCAGGAATCGACTTCAAGTTTAAAATTCCGACAACGGTCAGACAATAAATGCAGCACCGGAACTCTTACAGACTTTCGACAAAGCACCGAAAAGCCTGGAGAATTGAAGGAGTCAAGAACAGAAGCCATTCCGAGGTCCCGTTATACCGACTGAAGGTAGGGACAATCATATCCAAAGTATCCCAGACTCTTCTATAAAAGAACGAGACTGAAATACTTTGGAGGGGGTATCTGTAGGCATATAAAATTGCTTATAGGTCCCCTAGCATAGCTCGGCACAAACCGACGAACCAACGAGGCGACGAGATCGACGAATCGCACAGAAGCGACGGAATGCATCCACCCGCGTGCAGAATCAAGCTAATGAGTTGAGGAATCAACGAGTCATCCAACCGAGAGCGGACTCGGACGAATCACGATCGAATCAAGATCAATTTCGGACTCGAACTCAGAAGCGGATTTACTGCCAAATCAGGAATCCAACTTACTGCCAAATCAGATCAACCAATCAGAGTCTCAATCAACCAAATCACAGACAAAACCGGAAAACGGACACAACTCAAAAACTCGGAAAACCCACACCCATAGGTGGCTCGGCACAGTGTCGGCCACCCAGAGGTGGCCGACAGTGGCCGACGGTGGCCGACATTTCTCTTTTTCGGTTAATTTGGAAGATGAGGACACAAATGCGAATGAGACGCATAATGCCAATAATCCTCCCGTCAATGGGGGTGGTAATGAGAATGCTAGTGAAAACACAAGTGAAAACTTGAAGATTAAAAATCTCGAGAGCAAGATCAATACCTAGATTTCCGCTCAAGAAATGAAGAAAACAGGCATTCCTTGTTCATACCCAAGAGAGTGGGAATCAATTCCATATCCGGCGAAGTTCAACTTAATTAACTTCACACCGTTTAATGGGATGGGTTCCCCCACTCAACATTTGATTTATTTCAAATCACACCTGGGGGTAATCTCCGGCAATGAGCCTCTGATGGTGCGTTCATTCGTTAGCACTCTTCGTGGAGCCGCCTTCGATTGGTATCGCCGCCTCAAGCCAGGAAGCGTAAATAGCTGGAACGACATGGAAACCAAATTCCTCGCCAACTTCTTCAACGACGACACAGAGATATCCATCGGATCGTTGCTGGACAAGAAACAGAAAGACGGGGAATTGGTGGACACCTTCGTCAAAAGGTTCCGGAACAAGGCGATGAACTGTCGGGACCCGATCACCGAGGAATTCATCCTCCATACTTGCCACAACAACCTCGCATTGGACGTGTTGGAAGCAATGGGGACAGCACCGTCCAAGACATGGAAGGATCTGAAGGTCCGAGGAGAGCAAGCCGAGCGATTCCTCAGAAGAAAGAAGGCGGAGAGAGGCCAGCAGGCGACGAATGCTCCAGCACAAAATTTCGTCCCACGGGGGAAAGGTAAGGCACATGCTAATGCAGTTGATGCTAATCAAACCTTCCAATTGCAACCTCAGCGACAGCAGCAGCAGCAACGAGCGCCGCAACAATCGCAGTCACAATGGCAACAACGGCCTCAGAAGCAGAA
>NC_033797.1:98003188-98011898 GCF_001876935.1 Asparagus officinalis | reverse complement strand
TGCTCTACCAGCTAGAGCAAACCTGATATACTTATCCAGGCCCTTCTGAAACTGATGCCTCCTGATAGTCGGGTCTGTAACCAAGTGAGGAGCGTATCGGCTCAAAGAAGAAAACTCGGCCTCGTACTCATCAACTGTTCGCCCTCCTTGCTTGAGCTCCACAAATCTTCGCAAAAGCTCGTCCCGAGCTGACTGAGGGAAATACTTCCTGTTGAAGCGGTCTGTGAAGGTATCCCACGAAATCGGTTTCTCCAAATGAGCTTTCTCCGTAGTCCACCAAATCCGAGCGGTGTCGGTGAGCTGAATATCCATGAGGTCCATCCATTCAGCATGGGGGATGCGGGTCACCGTGAGAATAGTCTCCGTGACCTTGAGAAACTCCTCTGCTGCTAAAGGTCCTTCGGCACCGGAGAAGGAAGGGGGCCGCATATATCGAAACTCCCTGGGGGAGGCTATTGCTGAGGCTCCCGCTGCAGCTGCCCAGCTAGGTGCTGCTGATTCGTGGCCAATCCCTGAATCATCGCCAGAAGTTGGTTTGGATCCACTTCGGGCTGTGGGGCACTGCTACTAGACGGATTATAGTTACTACGAGTACCCACCATGATTCTGAAGGAACGAGGATCAAAAGGTAAATTAAGGTTAAAATCAAATAATATATTTGGAAAATAGGAATTAAAACATAATTATTAAGATAATAGTATAAGAAAACAATTGTAGTCTAAAATAATAATATAAGAACTTATTTGTAGCCTTACGGATGAAATATGATATAAGTTTGGATGCCAAAGGCCAAATCAGCGCCTAAGGCAAAAGCATCCGAGGCTGCTCTCCGGTGTCACGCTCCGCTTCCCAAAATACCAGGGAATCGGAACGTGAACAAGCCCGCGACGTATTAGACTGAGGAGAGATAAGTGCTAGACATCTTCTTCTCAATCTAATACGCTAAGCGTCTGGAAATAAAACAATACGAAGTCACAGGTCCCCGATCACACATAGCAAGAATATAAAGACAACCCAGAAATAAAATAGACATATCATCAATGGTAAATCATCCCAGACATAAAATATGGGTCCAACATACCCTTATTACAAAATAGTCCAACTAGGAAATAAGAAATACATAGTCCATAATAAAAGGAAATAAAATAACTAAATATATCATCAAACTAAAGAAAAGTACGGTAAAAGAGTTTTAATATCCAACTACTACTATGAAAGAAAACCACTACGCTCCAGTTGGTTCTTCTACTCCTTCTGCAAGACACCCCTGCTAAGAATCTTCTGGCTCCTGTACGATCCCGTACTGAGGCTGCTCATCTCCTAAATCTGACGTACACCCAGAAAATAGGAGTACGTCAGCGTGTGAAACACACGGCAAGATCCCCCAAGGCAGGAACAAATACAATAATAATAATGATAAAATACGCTATTTGGTCAATGCTGCATAACAGAAAATAGAAATAGACATGTGCATGATAATAATAACGTTAGAGGCATGCCAACTGGAATATAATAAATCAGAAGAATCTAAAAACAACCAAAGCTAAGAAGATCAAGCAGCGGTAGCGATCAAACTAATCATCCACAGCACAAGTCATACAATAGATGGAATAATACTTTAAAAATCTACAACTCGCAGACGTAGTACGGTCGAGCGGAAATATCCAAACAGGAAACCCTCATGTATATACCATATGTCTCAAATTATCAGATAATTAATACCTAATCCCGATCTTGATAGTATGAAAAGAGTTTACAACGGCCTATATCTCACAAGAATTCATACTTAGTCAAGATCGACTGCTCATGTAACAAAACTATCGCATCACTCGATCTCAAATAATCACAATCTCAATATCCCTGGCCCTCCTCAGACCCACTCCAGGCCGAAACAAGACGCTGGCGCGAGCTGGAAAAAATAAAATAATAATCTCGATATCACCTACAGCCTCGAGACCCACCCAGCGCAAACAAACTACTGGCCGAGCCTGGAAAATACCATTCAACAATCACATAATCACGATACCTTCAGACCCACCCCAGGGCCGAAACAAGGCACTGGCGCGAGCCTGCGCAAAACAATCAATAATCATAACCGCTCACATGGACCAAACTTCTCACCTTACATTCTTGTTATTCCAAGTCAAACTATACACGCAGATTCTTAGATCCTAACTTGTCATACAGGTCACTATAGCTTTGGTACTATCTCATGAATTCTTAACATGGAATAATAAACGTAATTACGCTAAGCCGTCAAAGTCATTAAAGTCGTGCAACAGCGGGGGTCATGATCACATGCCAAGAAACATACGAAGTAAAGCTACTATTTAACAAATACCAAGCATGAAACTACCATTATAAAATTCCAAGAATAATTTTACTTTAAAAATATTATCCCACATTTATATAAATTCTAGAATAACCTTCTTAAAATATATTTTATTATTTCTTTTATAACAGTAATACTTTTTAATTTTATAAATAATCTAAAAATACCTTTTCTTAAAATAATATTGCTTTTAATCATAACAATTATTTCAAAAATACGTCCTTTATCCAAATAAGTAATTCCTTTTAAAATATATTTCCTCCTTATAAATAATTTCTAAAAAGACTCTTTTAAACAACTACAAAATTAACCATAAACTATTTTTGACATATTTATTCATCATTCCTAGCATTCCATTTCACAGCAATATTCCACCGCGCAATTATCATCAACAATTACACAATTAAAATCATATACAACAAAACTAATCTACGCACATGACACATAATAATCATAAAAGATAAAATATGAACATTAACAAGACAACGGCAAGAGCGGATCTTGCCTCGCGGGATTTCATCGAACGAATCGACGTCGCCGGGCGAGGCTACGAGTCCACGAACGAGGCAGGCAACGATAACAGCGACGGTGACGACGAGCAGTGCCGAGGGACAGCGGTCCTCGCAGGAGGCTGGGGCAGCCGACGAGCGGGGGTTCGTCGCGACGTCGCGCAGTGACGCGCGGTGGCTGCTGTGGTGGCCGGCAGGCGGATCGCGGGTGGTTGTCTTGGTCGGAGGCGGAGCGACGAGAGGGGGCGCGCGGATCTAGGCGGACGGTGGCGAGTTGAGCGGGGGGGGCTGGTTGCAGGCGGGTCTGGTGGACCGTGGAGGAAGGGAGGAGGACGAGGGGAGCCGCGTGGCCGGAGCAGGGGACGCTGACGAGAGGGGAGCGCGTGCGGTTGAGATCTGGTGGTCAGGCCTCGGGTGCAGGCGGCTGGGTTGGGCGGCTCGTCGGTGCTGATCGAAGGTGACGACAATGGAGGGCGGAGGATGGCTGGCCGGCGCGGGAGAGCGGTTGCGCGCGCTGAGCGGGCCGAGCGGGGGTGTGGGAACGACGGGAGAGGGTGGTGGTCGAAGGGGAGGCGACGTGGTCGAAGGGTTCTCGGGAATGGAGAAAACGAGAGAGAGAGGCGGCGAAGGTGATGATGAACAGTGGCTGCGGGTTTGATTTTTTTTGAACAGGAGAAACATATACCTATATATATATAGGTAATTAGGGTTAGGGTTAGGGTTAAATAATTAAAATAAAATAATTATAGGTATTTAAAAAATAATCTAATTACAGAATAATTATCTATAATTAAAAACGTACATGTTGTGCTATTACAACAATTGATACGAAATAGTCGAAAGATACTCATATTGTATAATTAAACAAGAGTAAATAATAATAAAAATATATTAACTTACATTTAAAATCAAATAATTATGGGACAATTACGTACACAGTAAAACGTACTAGTTATACTAATTCGACAGATAATATGTAACAATAGAAATAATACAACAATTTATACTAAAGATATGTAATTAATAATACAAAGTATTATACGAAATAATTCATAATAATATTAATAATACGATATATTATTTAAAATGATACGTAGTAGTACCGATAACACAACAAATTAATTCTAGAAATTTTTACTGCATAAAATAAATTTATAAATATCAAAATCATTTCAATAAATATATAATCAGATTTTTAAATCATAGAAAATTGTAGAAAATCGAGAAAAATAAAAATACTCTTTTAAAATAATAAATAAATATTTTAAAATACTAGAAAAATTATTTTAACTAGTATCAAAAATTCACGGTCCTTACAAAAGCCCTAATGGTGAACATGACTACAGCTGATCCGTCCACGATGGAGAACGACGATCAAATGTCAACTTGGGAAGACCCGTGGGTTCATCACCTGAACATGCAGTATGGTGATAGGTTTGAATAGAGAGAACCCCCCACTAAAGATAAAATAGTCCAAGTTAACATGGGTGACGAGGCCAACCCAAAGCCGATATTTATCAGCGATAGTCTCCCCTCAAATAAAAAGGAGGAATTAATTGTTCTCAGCAGGGAATACATTGACGTGTTCGCTTGGAACTATGAAGACATGACAGGGCTCGACCCCAATGTGGCAATGCACCGCCTCGACATCAAGCCGGATGCCAAACCTATCAAACAGCAGCAGAGACGGTTTCGTCCGTAGATTATGGAAGCCATTGAGGCGGAGGTTAAGAAATTAATCCAATCGGGATTTATCCGAGAGGAGCAACATCCGGACTGGCTAGCAAACATTGTTCCGGTCATGAAGAAGAACGGCAAAATCAGGATTTGCATCGACTTCAGGGACCTGAATACAGCATGCCCAAAAGACGACTTTCCTCTCCCAATCACAGATGTCATTATCGACAATACGTGCGAGTTTGAGAGAATGTCTTTTATGGATGGCTTCTCAGGATATAACCAAATCAATATGCACCCAGACGACGAGAAGCATACAGCGTTCAGAACACTCCTCGGAGTTTTTTGCTACACAGTGATGCCTTTCGGTCAAATGAACGCAGGCGCCACGTACCAGCGAGCGATGACTAAGATTTTCCAAAAACATCTCAGGAAAACAGTTGAATGCTACGTTGATGATTTGGTGGTAAAAAGCCGTAATAAAGAAGATCACATCAAGGACTTGAAGACGATGTTCGATCTCATGCGGAATCATCAATTGAAGATGAACCCCACTAAATCCTTCCTTGGAATGTCCAGCAGAAAATTCCTTGGATTCGTCATCACCACTAAAGGTATACATATCGACCCTGATAAGGTGAAGGCGATAAATAAATTGCAACCCCCTAGGAATCTGAGAGAACTCAGAGGATTGCAAGGGCGCTTAGCTTACATTCGGCGGTTCATCTCAAACCTTTCTGGGAAGTGCCAACCGTTCTCCAAGCTAAACAAGAAAGGCGTGTCATTTATTTGGGATGACGTTTTCCAAAAAGCATTCGAAGATATCAAAACATATCTGGCGAATCCTCCTGTTCTTGTTGCACCGAAATCAGGTAAACCGTTCTTGATTTATATCAAGGTGATGAACCACTCGATAAGTGCTTTACTAGCACAAGACGACGATAACGATCACGAACATGCAGTTTATTATCTAAGTCGGACCTTGGTAGGCGCCGAGTCTCGATATCCGATGATTGAGAAAGAATGTCTCGCATTGGTATTTGCAGTGCAAAAGATGCGGCATTACCTGGTCGGCCAGACGATTTACGTCATTTCCAACGTCAATCCAGTACGGGTATTTATGATGCAACCGGCCTCTATGAACTGGCGGCTAGCGAAGTGGGACCTTCTCTTGTCCTAATATGATCTACACTTCAAACAGCAGAAGTCGATCAAAGGACAGGCGATTTGTGATCTTTTGGCGGCAAACCCGACAACGGATGCGGCAGAAGTATATGATGACTTGCCGGATGAAACCCACGAGGTTAACACTACATCGCACCAACAAGTATGGCAATTATACTTCGATGGTGCTTCAAGAACAGCTAACGTAGCAAGTGCTCCTGGATGTTCTAAGATTTCTTCTGGAGTTGGAGTCGTCTTAGTTTCCCCAGGAAAACATGTGATGCCTCGAGCCTACTCGTTGACTAGCCCGTGTTCCAATAACGTAGCCGAGTACAACACGCTTCTCATTGGACTCAGTTTCACCAAAGAGCTGGGGGTCGAATATCTCGAAGCTTTTGGGGATTCTCAATTGATAGTCAACCAAGTCCGTGGAGAGTATGAAGTCAGGAACCCAGACCTGATCACGTACCACCAGGAGGCCATCAAAATGGTAGATTCTTTTGAAGAATTCTTTATTGAATACATCCCTCGTCTCCAGAACGCTTATGCGGACGCACTGGCAGCACTAGCGGTATCACTCGCACAGCCTCCGAAACTAAATTATTAGTTACAGTGAGGACGCATCAACTCTGTATACCCATATACAATATGGATATCGAAGAAGAAGGTGACGGAAACGTAAACGCCAAGGAGGTGAATTCAACTCAAATTGGGTCTGAGTCCCGAGACTGGTGTTTTCCTATCATTGACTACGTCCAATATGGTATTTTGCCAAAGGATGTAAAAGAAAGAGAATCGATCCGCCGAAGAGCACCAAGATTCTTCTATAATACCGAGACCCATACATTATACCATAGAAGGTACGATGGTTTGTTACTCCGATGCCTTTTGAACAAAGAAGCAGAAGAAGTTCTTAAGGAAGCACACGAAGGAGAATGCTGTGCGCATCAGCCCGGTCCCAAACTGTATGATCGCATCAGGAGAATGGGATATTTTTGGCCAACAATGGTTCGTGACGCAATTGAATACGCTCGAGAGTGTCATGCTTGTCAAATACATGCAAATTATATGCATCAGCCACCAGAACATTTACACACGTCAACCACGTCTTGGCCGTTTGAGACATGGGGCATGGACATTGTCGGTCCTATTTTTCCCCCTTCAGTAAAAGGTGATCGATTCATCCTCACAATCACGGATTACTTTTCAAAGTGGGCTGAAACGATTCCGCTTAAAGAAGTGAAGACGAACAACGTCATCAATTTCATCAAGCATCATGTCATATACAGACACAGCGTGCCGAGACGGATCATTCATGACAACGGTCCACAGTTCATAAGCAACGCCTTCGTCTGGTTTTGTGACAAGTTCAAAATTGAAGATATTTCGTCAACAGCTTACTATCCCGCTGCAAATGGATTAGCTGAGGCGTTTAACAAGACGATCATTAAGATACTGTCAAAGCTCGTGAAAACCAATAAATGAGACTGGGACGATAAACTCGGTGAAGCACTCTGGGCTTATCGCACCACTATACGCACACCTACAGGGGCCACCCCATATTCGTTGGTATACGGATGTGAAGCTGTGCTACCATTGGAGATTCAAATCTCATCCCTTCGGATCGCCCTCGCGACTGAGATGACGACAGAAGAACAACATCAAAAACGTCTCGAAGAACTCGAAAGATTGGATGAAAAGCGCTTGGAAGCTCAACAACACATTGAGTTTTATCAAGCCAGAATGTCTAGGGCTTTTAACAAAAGAGTCCGACAGAGAAGCTTCAAGGAAGGAGATCTGGTCCTCGCTGCTCGCCGACCGATAATCCTCAACTCCAAGAAGAAAGGTAAATTTGAACCCAAATAGGAAGGACCGTTTGTGATAGATACAGTCTACTCAAACGGTGCATATCGCCTGATTACTCAAGAGGGCGCTAGGCAATTAATGCCAATAATTGGAAAGTTCCTGAAAAAGTACAATCCCTAGTACATTCGGGATAACTCATTTACCGGAAAGTTCCTTGAAGAATATTATACTTAATATTCTAGAGGATAACCCAAAACCATTTTCACTACCAAAATCCCTCACTGATCAATTTCAATTGACAGTGAGTCCACCAAAAATGTCTTTCTGGCCCTCTTGACTCTTTCCATGAACAAGAGGTCCACTTTCAGTTCAGAATCCCCTTTCGATAAATGAAAGAACTCCTTTCTTTTTTTTTCTTTGGTTAAGACTTCTCATGGTTATAACCGAAGTTGAAATTCCGCTTCGATAAACGAAAAACTCATCTTCAGATTAGATAATCAATCCTACAAAAGGTAAGTTTATCTAGATCTTCTAGATTCTCGGAGTGGAGATCCCACTTCTAGTTTCTTTTGCGCTGAAAATAGAATATAAAATTCTTCCTTTCCAGAATCAAGGAATAGAATATAAAATTCTTCCTTCCTTGTATTCGGTTTCGCCTTCACCCTAAAAGAAGACCGGGAAACAGAATATAAAATTCTTCCTTTCCCGCACCAACATTTTCCAAGAATTTATCAATCTAGGATTCATCCTAGGAAGTTTATCCCGAATCCTAAGCAGGGATAAGTCTACGTCTAACACGCGCTGCCGGTTTAGTCTTTTTCCATAGAAAAATACACCAGAGTGTAGGCGTATAAAATTGCTTATAGGTCCCTTAGCATAGCTCGGCACAAACCGACGAACCAACGAGGCGACGAGGTTGACGAATCGCACGCAAGCAATGGAATACATCCATTCACGTGTGGAATCAAGCCAAGGGTTCGAAGAATCAACGAGTCATCCAAACAAGAGCGGACTCAGATGAATCACGACCGAATCAAGATCGGTTTCGGACTCGAACTCAGAAGTGGATTTACTGCCAAAACAAGAATCGGATTTACTACCAAATCAGAGTCTAAGTCAACCAAAAAATGGATACAACGGACAAAACGATGAAACAGAAACGCCTAAGGGGGGCTCGGCCAAAGCCGAGCCACCCATGGGTGGCTCGGCCAAAATCGAGCCA
>NC_033797.1:97991860-98002501 GCF_001876935.1 Asparagus officinalis | reverse complement strand
CGCTCTCACCCCAGCTGACGCCAAAGTTGCGTCAGGTGAAGTTCCACCGACCTCCAACGAGGTCAAACCTATTCTTGTCAACGCTTCTACTGTTGAGGGCGTTGTGACTCTCTCAAAGAGAGCCCGCCAGAGGCGACGTCAGCGCCTTGCGCGACAACTCGCTAAGGCGATGGAGTCTACGGACGGAGTCTGCTACAACACGGATCTGACGAATAGGAGAGGCAAACAGCCTCAACAACTGAAGAATGGCGGTTCCTCCAAGCCGCCGACGAACGAATGGATCCGGGTCAAACGGAACCGTTCGACACTCGAAGAGCGGATTCACAAACGCCGCGCATTACTTGCACAAGCAAGAATCCTCGTGCAGAAGGCTGATGAATTGAAGAAAGGAAGAGTGGCCAAGAAGCCGCCATCAACCCGCCAAGTGTGGAGGCCGAAGCAGCCTCCAACCAAAGTTCAACCTCCGGTGAATCAACCAAAGTCGCCGGTAATCCCAATAGCTTCTCCGGGAGATCATGCAGAATCGTCCCAAAGGAAGAAGCCAGTCTTGGAGCGCCTCGGTCCGATTCCCGATGAGAGAGGCAAAGCATCACCAACCCGCCAAGTATGGAGGCCGAAGCAACCTCCAACAAAAGTTCAACCACCGGCGAATCAACCCAAGTCGCCGATAATTCCAATAGCTTCTCCGGGAGATCATGCAGAATCGTCCCAAAGGAAGAAGCCAGTCTTGGAGCGCCTCGGTCCGATTCCCGATGAGAGAGGCAAAGCTCCCGTCCAAGATCGTTTGGGCCCGATGAAGAAGCCCCGAACGACGCAACATGTTGGGGGTCGCCGTCACCTCCAGCATAACGAAGAAACCAGGGCAGCTACGTGCACCAACTTGCGCATTGAAGTCCGGGAGCCTGCCGAGAACTCACGCCCAAAAAGGCATGTATCGAGGCGCGTGACTTTCGAAAGCCCTAAGAAAGCAATTCCCCCTCAGAAGGAAACATTATCGTCTGATGACGATAGTGTTATACCTGAGAAGTCGTGCCAACACACGATAGGTTACTCCGATCGTCAAGCAGACGAGTTGTACTACCGTGCTGGGGGTACGAATAAAACCAGGAAAAGGAGTCCCCGAGAACAGGAAACTCAATGCCCCTGTTCCAAACTCATTCGGGCAGTATTGTCTGAATGCAGCTGCATCAAGGCGGTCCCCGAATGAGTTTCGGTTTTCGAAAGACTTAGTACCGAAACGTCAAAACCAAGGCCTAGGCGTTTCCGACGAAGAAGAACGGTGGTTGAAGAGGAAGAACTTCCGAGGGTCACCACCAACATGACCAGTAGAGGGACATCGGCGCGAGATAATCTCGAGTCAATTTGGAAAGCATCCCGGCCTAGAACCCGTCTACAGTCCGGAACCATCAAGCGAGCAACCTATCGTAGGGTTCGAACAAGGCTCCCCTCAGAAGATGAAGAATCTGATGCCGGCTCCGCGGTCGCATCAGCTAATACAGTATCCAGCGAGGGACAGCCCCGCGAGGCATTTATGATAAGTGCGGAGCAAGTGGCCAAAATGCTTGAAGATGCCTTAGCTAAGCAGCAGGAAACCTTCAGGTTCGAAATGCAGATGGCCATGCAAAACATGAGAGAAATGCATGACCAACAAATCCAGGCATTGACGAACCAGCAAGGCGAGCCAAGTCGTCGTAACCCGGTTAATCTAGAAGATGACGACACAAATGCGAATGAAACGCATAATGCCAATAATCCTCCCGTCAATGCAGGGGGTGGTAATGAGAATGTCAACGCAGACTCAGGTGAAAACTTAAAAATTAAAAATCTCGAGAGCAAAATCAATACATTGATTTCCGCTCAAGAGATGAAAAAGACGGGCATCCCTTGTCCATACCCAAGAGAGTGGGAATCAATCCCATATCCGGCGAAGTTCAACTTAATCAACTTCGCGAAGTTTAATCTAATTAACTTCACGCCGTTTAATGGGATGGGTTCCCCCACTCAACATTTGATTTACTTCAAATCACACTTGGGGGTAATCTCCGGCAATGAGCCTCTGATGGTGCGGTCATTCGTCGGCACTCTTCGCGGAGCCGCCTTCGATTGGTATCGCCGCCTCAAGCCAGGTAGCGTGAATAGTTGGGATGACATGGAGACCAAATTCCTCGCCAACTTCTTCGACGACGACACAGAGATATCCATTGGGTCGTTGCTAGACGAGAAGCAGAAAGACGGGGAATTGGTGGACACCTTCGTCAAGAGGTTCCGGAACAAGGCGATGAACTGTCGGGACCCGATCACCGAGGAATTCATCCTCCAGACTTGCCACAACAACCTCGCACTGGATGTATTGGAAGCAATGGGTACAGCACCATCCAAAACCTGGAAAGATCTGAAGGTCCGAGGAGAGCAAGCCGAGCGATTCCTAAGAAGGAAGAAGGCGGAGAGAGGCCAACAGGCGAATAATGCTCCACAACAGAATTTCGTCCCACGGGGGAAAGGTAAGGCACATGCTAATGTAGTTGATGCTAATCAAACCTTTCAATTGCAACCTCAGCAACAACAACAGCGGCAGCAGCAACGAGCGCCACAACAATCGCAGTCACAATGGCAACAACGGCCTCAGAAGCAGAAGTCTTCAGAGCCAAGATTTCCCAAAGTGTACTCCTTCAAAGATGACGAAGTTCCCGGCATCTTTAAGTACCTGTTGGAGAACAACAAAATTCAGCTGCCGGCGATTGTGGATCAAGAAGGGGCTAGCAAAGTGACGGATCCGAGATATTGTGCATACCATAGAGCGGTCCATCACCCTACCAAGTCGTGCTACCACCTCAAGGACAAGATCCAGGCGCTAATTGATGTAGGCGTCATAACCCCGAAGCCGTCCAAGAATGTTGGAGCAAACGCGGTTTCAATCAGCTTTGGATCAGTGCCCACAGCGTGGTTTGAACCAAAACGCATCACCAAAGTGGGAATGAAGACAGTAAACGACGACCCGCATGGACAGCGCCAAAAAGGACTTGTGCCACATACAGCTCCAAACGGCGAAATCCTCTGGGTTCACCCCGACCTGATTGAAGATGAACAATGGGCCGGATCGTCATCCAAGAAGAAGTCCAAAGGGAAAGAAAAGTCTTGCTGCGGAGTCTCTGCTATCCCAGGAGAAGATGACGAAAGAATACTAGCTTTTCCGCTCTCTGAAGAAGAACAAGAAGTTTTTGCGACCCAAAGCAGAAATGAGTATCACTACAACTATCCACCACCTAGTGAGCAGGGGGTGAATAAACGGGGACCAGCCAAAACTCTCACGGAGATGGGGGTGATTACAAGTCCTACACCGGGCGAAGAAGCTCGACGATAGCCGGTAAATAAACCGAAAGAGAAGAATCCCCAGGAGGTACACGCATGCAAGCCCGATTAAAACGGTAATCGGTAAAGGCACATCAAGCCCGTTGAAGGCTGGGGGTTTGCCAAAAAATCCTAAAATCTGTGTCTAACACACATAGCCGGTTTAGTCTTTCGCCGATTGAAAAAGACACCAGGGTCTAAACCTGGGGAATTTTATCCCGAAGCCTAAGAAGGGATAAGTCGTCATCTGATACGCGACGCGGGGTACCTTTTCCCTATAAGAAATGGTTAAGTCTATGTATTCAACATCATAGCACGAAAGTCTCAGAGAATTCACTCTCTTAGCACAACGTGACATGCGGAACGGATTTAGACAATCCGCATGCTAGCCCGACTCAAACGGTAGTCGGTAAAGGCTAATCAAATCCGTTGATGGCTGAGGGTTTGCCAAAAATCCTAAAAGTATTATGGTCAATCATTTCAAACGGAATGAGGAATCATAATAAAGATAAAGACAAAAACCAGTTCCACTAAAAGGATCAAGAGTCAAGACATTCAGCAAATGAAATCATACATCAAAAACATGGCCAAAAATCTGCTGATTAAGCTTAGACAGCTTCTCATCATAAGCTTGCCTCAGCTCAGCTCTGATGGACTCCTCGTTGGTAGCTAAAGTCTTCGCAGCAACCTCCTCCGTCTCAGTCAGCTTCTGCTTCAAAGATGTTAACTCACCAGATAAAACAGTGTGGGCTTGTTGATCCTGTACCTTCGTCATCTGAAGAATACCAAAAGTCTCCTCTTTTTCACGGAGTGTTCTTCTGAGCTGGTCTATCTCGGTCGCATAGGAGGCAAGAGAAGAGTCAAGCTCGGTGAGTGAAGATGATTTAGCAGCAAGGTGGGCCTCAACTCGGTCCACTCGATCTCGCTGCACCTGAATGTCTAACTCAGCAAGAAACCTAGCATCGCGCCATGTCTGTAAGTGAGTATCCAACTCGGTAGCGATAAATGAGGAGGCACCTGCATCCCGGAGCTCACGAAACATCTGAAGCTCACGCTCCAGGCAATCAAGGTCATCAACAATAGACTTCGCCAGACCTGGGTACCCTGCATCCCTTATTGAATTTATCTTAAGATCAAGGAATGGCTTGAACTGGTGAAGGGAAAGTCCGCCGTGGAAGAGCTTGTCAATCATAGCATTCACAAAGGAGAAGAAGGAACGGATCTCTATACAGATGACAATCTTCTCTGGGTCGCTGTCTGATAACAACTCCTTCACAAGGATGTGAAGCCGAGTAGAAAGCCCTACACAAAAAGGAGAAATCCGTCAAAAGCCCTGATGAAGAAATGAATGACATTCCTCAGTTGCTCAAGTTATACCTTCTTCCCCTTGAATCACTGGGGGTGGTGGAGGTGTAACGGCTGGGGGTGTATCAACTGGTGTAGTTGGTCCCACAACTGGCTCGACAGGATCAGTCCCGACAAAGGCTCCTGTCAAATATAAAATAGAATTCTCAGATGCATCATATTATAGTTGCATTAGTCAAAAATTGACTGGTCCTATAATTAACTTGAGAAGAGATACGTACCTTCAGAAAAACCATCCTCGGGATTCTTAGGGAGCGTAGGCTCAGGAAATACATCTCCAGGCAATTGGTCATCAATTTGAGGAGAACCTTACATGAAGTGGAGCATAGGAGTGTCTACGAGCAAGCCTTCCCCGTCAAAATCATCAATCGAGAAATCTGACACAAGAGAATATAAGTACGAAAGGAGAATAAAGAGATTACGACCAATAGAAATGAGTTACCTCTCATGGGTGCGTCAGCCTCTCTATTCCCAAAGTCCACGTTTGCCTCCTGCGAATTATCTAAAAGAGCAAGAAGTATAGAAACAATTAGGGAATGCACAAATTCCAAATCATTCAACTCCTTTGTGTATTGTTAATGGTAGATGTACCTGGATTCATCGAACCAGGTCCTACATCGACGGTCTCCCTAATGTCACCAGCTTCTGCAGGCCTTTCTACCTGGTGCGGTGAGTCGGGCTCACCAGAAGATATAGAATCGTGAAAAACAGGATCAGGACTCATCTTATAGAGATGGAAAAGCATGAGTCAAAGTTCTGAATGATCAAGAGGTTGGTCTATAGGGTAGATGTTACCTCCATCACTAGCAGGATCATTGCCGGCCAAATCCATATCCGATGCTCGTGAAACTACACGCGGCTTGCGGGCTAATCTCTTCCGCCTAGCGGTAGGGGCAACAATCGAAGGTCTCGTCTAGGGAGAAAGACGAAACTCTTCATCCTGGTCAGCTGTGGTCCCTGAAGCATCAAACCATTGTCAGGCTTAATAATTCTGGAAGATAAAGGGAAAGGGTAAGAAACTGACCTCGTTCAGAACAGTCCTCGTGATTTTCAAGATCTCCGCCTGAAGCCTCATCAGCAGAATGAAAGATCTTCTTTCTCTCTTCGTCAATCCGACGAGTCTTGTGCCGTGCCCTTTGTGATCGAGCATTTTCCCAAATCATACGGGAATCAGCCTGAGAAGCCTCCTCAGCCTCTAGTTCTACAATCGGCTTTACGGGGACAGTTTTATTAGCTGCTAACAACCACTTGCAGCTTAAGAAGGTGCACAAGACGATGATAACGGTCACGAACAGGCAATCTATTACCTAAGTCGGACCTTTGTAGGCGCCGAGTCTCGATATCCGATGATTGAGAAGGAATGCCTCGCATTGGTATTCGCGATGCAAAAGATGCGGCATTACTTGGTTGGACAGACGATTTACGTCATTTCCAATGTTAATCCAGTACGGGTGTTTATGACGCAACCGGCCTCTATGAATTGGCGGTTAGCGAAATGGTCTCTTCTCTTGTCCCAATATGATTTGCACTTCAAGCATTAGAAGTCGATCAAAGGACAAGCGATTTGTGATCTTCTGGCGGCAAACCCGACCACAGATACGGCAGAAGTATATGATGATTTGCCGGATGAAACCCACGAGGTTAATACTACGTCGCACCAACAAGTATGGCAATTATATTTCGATGGTGCTTCAAGGTCAGTTAATAGGGTAATAACCCCGGGAGGTTCTACAGTTTCCTCCGGGGTTGGAGTTGTCCTAATCTCCCCGGGGAAGCATGTGATGCCTCGAGCTTATTCGTTGACTAGTCCGTGCTCCAATAACGTAGCCGAGTAAAACGTGCTTCTCATTAGACTCAGTTTCGCCAAGGAGCTGGGGGTCGAATATCTCGAAGCTTTTGGGGATTCTCAATTGATAGTCAACCAAGTCCGTGGAGAGTATGAAGTCAGGAACCAAGACCTGATCCCGTACCACCAGGAGGCCATCAAAATGGCAGATTCTTTTGAAGAATTCTTTATTGAATACATCCCTCGTCTCCAGAACGCTTATGCGGATGCACTGGCAGCACTAGCAGTATCACTTGCGCAGCCTCCTGAAACTGAGCTGTTAGTCACAGTAAGGACGCATCAGCTCTGCATACCCATATACGATATCGATATTGAAGAGGAAGACGATGGAAACATAAACGCCAAGGAGGTGAATTCAACTCAAATTCGGTCTGAGTCCCGAGATTGGCATTTTCCCATCATTGACTATGTCCAATATGGTATTTTGCCAGAGGATGTAAAAGAAAGAGAATCAATTCGCCGAAGAGCGCCAAGATTCTTCTATAATGTCGAGACCCATACGTTATACCGTAGAGGGTACAATGGTTTATTACTCCGATGCCTTTCGAACAAAGAAGCAGAAGAAGTTCTTAAGGAAGCGCACGAAGGAGAATGTGGTGCACATCAGCCTGGTCCCAAACTGTATGATCGCATCAGGAGAATGGGATATTTCATCAAACATCATGTCATATACCGACACAGCGTGCCAAGACGGATCATTCATGACAACAGTCCACAGTTCATAAGCAACGCCTTCATCAGGTTTTGTGACAAATTCAAGATTGAAGATGTCTCGTTGACAGCTTATTATCCCACCGCAAACGGACTAGCTGAGGCTTTCAACAAGACGATCATTAAGATCCTGTCAAAGCTCGTGAAGACCAATAAACGAGACTGGGACGATAAACTCGGTGAAGCACTCTGGGCTTATCGCACCACCATACGCACACCTACAAGACACAGTCTATTCAAACGGCGCATATCGCCTGATTACTCAAGAGGGCGCCAGGCAATTAATGCCAATAAATGGGAAGTTCCTGAAAAAGTACTATCCCTAGTACATTCAGGATAACTCGTTTACCGGGAAGTTCCTTGAAGAATATTACACTTAATATTCTAGAGGATAACCCAAAATCTTTTTCACCACCAAAATCCCTCACTGATCAATTTCAATTGACAGTGAGTCCACCAAAAGTGTCCATCTGGCCCTCTTGACTCTTTCCATAGACAAGAGGTCCATTTTCATTTCGGGGTCCCCTTTCGATAAACGAAAGAACTCCCTTCTTCTTCTCTTTGGGTAAGCCCTCTCATGGTTATAACCGAAGTTGAAGTTTCACTTCGATAAACGAAGAACTCTTTTTTTTCAGTTTAGATAACCAATCCTATAAAAGGCAGGTTTATCTAGATTTTCCAGATTCTCGGGGTGGAGATCCCACCTCTAGTTTCTTTTTCACTAGAAATAGAATATAAAATTCTTCCTTTCCAGAATCAAGGAATAGAATATAAAATTCCTCCTTCCTTATTTTGCTGGGTTTGCCTTCACCCTAAAAGAAGACCGGAAAATAGAATATAAAATTCTTCATTTCCCGCACCAATCTTTCCAAAATTTGTCAATTTAGGATTCATCTTAGGAAGTTTATCCCGAATCCTAAGCAGGGATAAGTCTGCGCCTAACACGCGCTGCCGGTTTAGTCTTTTTCCGCACAAAAAGACACCAGAGTCTGATTCTGGGGTATTTTATCCTGAAACCTAAGCAAGGATAAGTCTGCGCTTAACCCGCGCTGCCGGTTAGTTCTTAACCGTTAAAAAGAACACCCGTTCGCATATTCAACATTGTGACAGGTTGTTATTAATAACACCAGAATCCATGCCTTACACGCATGGGGAATTTCATCCTGAATCCTAAGAAAGGATATGCCGACGCCTAACACGCGTCGCCGGTTTAGTCTTTCTCCGAAGAAAAAGACACCAGAGTTCGATTCTGGGGAATTTTATCCCGAAGCCTAAGTAGGGATAAGTCAGCGTCTAAAACACGTTGCTGGGTAGCCTATTCCCATAACAATGGCGAAGTCTACATATTCGAAGTTGTAGCATCAAGTCTAAGGGAGTTCATTCCTTTAGCACAACGTCACATGCGGAACGGATTTAGATAATCCGCATGCTAGCCCGACTCAAACGGTAGTCGGTAAAGGCTAATCAAACCCGTTAAAGGCTGGGGGTTAGCCAAAAATTCTAAAGTCAACACCTAACATGTGTCGCCGGGTAGCCTATTCTCGTGACAATGGCGAAGTCTATGTATTCAACATCATAGCACGAAAGTCTAAGGGAGTTCATTCTCTTAGCACAACGTGACATGCGGAACGGATTTAGACAATCCGCATGCTAGCCCGACTCAAACGGTAGTCGGTAAAGGCTAATCAAATCCGTTGAGGGCTGAGGGTTTGCCAAAAATCCTAAAAGTATTATGGTCAATCATTTCAAACGGAATGGGGAATCATAATAAAAATAAATATAAAAGAAATCAGTTCCACTAAAAGGATCAAAAGTCAAGACATTCAGCAAATAAAATCATACATCAAAAACATGGCCAAAAATCTGCTAATTAAGCTTAGAAAGCTTCTCATCATAAGCTTGCCTCAGCTCAGCTCTGAGGGACTCCTCGTTGGTAGCTAAAGTCTTCGCAGCAACCTCCTTCGTCTCGGTCAGCTTCTGCTTCAAAGATTTCAACTCTTCAGATAGAGCAGTGTGGGCTTGCTGATCCTGTATCTTCGTCATATGAAGAATGCTCAAAGTCTCCTTTTTCTCATGGAGCTCTTTTTGGAGCTGGTCTATCTGGGTCTCACAAGAGGTAATAGAAGAGTCAAGCTCGGTGAGTGAAGAGGATCTAGCAGCAAGGTGGGCCTCAACTCGGTCCACTCGATCCCGCTGCACCTGAATATCGAACTCAGCAAGAAACCTAGCATCGCGCCATGTCTGTAAGTGAGTATCCAACTCGGTAGCGATAAATGAGGAGGCACCTGCATCCCGGAGCTCACGAAACATCTGAAGCTCACGCTCTAGGCAGTCAAGATCATCAACAATAGACTTCGCCAGATCTGGGTACCCTGCATCCCTTATTGAATTTATCTTAAGATCAAGGAATGGCTTGAACTGGTGAAGGGAAAGTCCGCCGTGGAAGAGCTTGTCAATCATAGCATTCACAAAGGAGAAGAAGGAACGGATCTCTATACAGATGACAATCTTCTCTGGGTCGCTGTCTGATAACAACTCCTTCACAAGGATGTGAAGCCGAGTAGAAAGCCCTACACAAAAAGGAGAAATCCGTCAAAAGCCCTGATGAAGAAATGAATGACATTCCTCAGTTGCTCAAGTTATACCTTCTTCCCCTTGAATCACTGGGGGTGGTGGAGGTGTAACGGCTGGGGGTGTATCAACTGGTGTAGTTGGTCCCACAGCCGGCTCAACAGGATCAGTCTCGACAAAAGCTCCTGTCAAATACAAAATAGAATTCTCAGATGCATCATATTATAGTTGCATTAGTCAAAAATGGACTGGTCCTATAATTAACTCGAGAAGAGCTACGTACCTTCAGAAAAACCATCCTCGGGATTCTTAGGGAGCGTAGACTCAGGAAATACATCTCCAGGCAATTGGTCATCAATTTGAGGAGAACCATACATGAAGTGGAGCATAGGAGTGTCTACGAGCAAGCCTTCCCCGTCAAAATCATCAATCGAGAAATCTGACACAAGAGAATATAAGTACGAAAGGAGAATAAAGAGACTACGACCAATAGAAATGAGTTACCTCTTATGGGTGCGTCAGCCTCTCTATTCCCAAAGTCCACGTTTGCCTCCTGCGAATTATCTAAAAGAGCAAGAAGTATAGAGACAATTAGGGAATGCACAAATCCTAAATCATTCAACTCCTTTGTGTATTGTTAATGGTAGATGTACCTGGATTCATCGAACCGGGTCCTACATCGACGGTCTCCCTATTGTCACCAGCTTCTGCAGGCCTTTCTACCTGGTGTAGTGAGTCGGGCTCACCAGAAGATGTAGAATCGTGAAAAACAGGATCAGGACTCATCTCTCTCTCCCCAC
>NC_033797.1:97969240-97990860 GCF_001876935.1 Asparagus officinalis | reverse complement strand
AATCAAGTAACGGGTTGAAGACATCAACGAGTCATCCACCGAAGCGGACTCGGACGAATCACGCATCGAATCAAGATCGTTTCGAACTCGAACTCAAAGCCGATTTACTGCCTAATCGGATCCAGACTTCAATCAAGAGTCCAACAAATCAAAGCTTCAACACAGACCACGACAGAGCCGGAACGAAACAACAGAAAATAACCAACCGACACCTGGGCTCGGCCGAAGTTCGGCCACCTTTCAGTGGCTCGGCCCAAGCCGAGCCACCTCAAGGTGGCTCGGCTGGCCCAGCCCCCTTGAGGTGGCTCGGTGGCTGGAGCCACCTTGAGCTGGCCCTCGCAGCCGAGCCACTCAGGGTGGCGTCGGACCCAGAGCCGAGCCACCCTTGAGGTGGCCGGCCAGACTGCTCCTAGGCACATGTTGAGTTGCCTATAAAAGGCCCAAGGTTGTTCATTCTCGGGGTCGAACTTTCAAGAGCCGAAACTCTGCCGGATTTGAAGAGTGTACTCGGAGCTTTGAAGACTTGAAGACTTGCGACAGTTTCGCGATCTGATCCTCGGCGAGCAATCCACGTCAGAAAAGGCAGGATGTTCGAGAGAGAGAAATAACAGATCTGAGATCTACACGTAATCATACTCGGATCTTAGCTGGGTCTTAGAATCCGAGAGATTTGGACGATTGTTTCCTTGGTGATCAATCCTCCCCGGCTATTATTCCTTTCGTGGAATAATACCGTTAATCGTGTAGATCCGACGGATCTAGATCGCGTGTGGTCACGGGTTAACCCCAGCGGTTGGCAAGAACCCACCAAGCGAGCGACGCCAAAACAGGGCTCGCGATTTGTTGACAAGAGGAAGTTTGTTTCTAAAAAAAAAAAAATTTTACTTTTTTTCTTTGATTTATGTTTGTTTAGCCGGTCTATAAAAGACGGATCTTTGTTATCGCAGATGACAATTATTTCCAATGAAAAGAAAACAGTTTTCCCCGCGAACCAAAGGGCGGTATTTTTTCTATTTTTTATTTTAATTTAGGTGGGGGGGTTAAATTATGGGCGACCATAGTGGGAGCCACGATCTCGCCCAACGAGTATCGAATGTGTCGCAGCGCCGCGGATTGCAATCCGGTCGTGAGAGGAGGTCGAGTACGAGTCACAGAGCAAGTTCGAGAGTACGTTGTACGGTGGATCTACCTCCCCCGCAAGTCAAGAAGATTCTCCTCCGGGAGAAAAGTTCGTCTGGTTTGAGGCTGCTCGCGGAAAGCATAACGAAGCTCTCGACCCAGCTGACGCCAAAGTCGCCGTCAGATGAAGTTCCAGCGACCTCCAATCGTGGTCTAACCAACTCACGCAACGCCTCAGCTGTTCAGGGCTTTGTGATCTATCAAGAGAGCCGCCGAGGCGTCGTCAACGCCTCGCCGGCAAACTCGGTAAGGCGATGGAGTCTACAGACGGATTCGCTACAACGCGGATCTGAAGAATGGAAGAGGCAAACCAGCTCTACCGCATGAACGGCGCTCTTACACAGCCGCCAAGAAACGAATGCGAGTCCGCGTCAAACGGAACCGTTCGACACGTTGAAGAGCGTCATTCGCAAACGCGCGCGATGTTCAGCGCAGGCACGGGCTCAAGCTCAGAAGTCCGCTAGAAGACTGCAAAAGAGGAGGCAAAGAAGCACACCAACCCGCAGTTGGAAGCTAGTTGACCGTTGGCGACCAGGCAAAAACGCAGCCATTGCAGCCTTCCAAAGCAAGGCCAACTCGGCGAATCAATCAAGTCGCCGTTAATTCAATAGCTCTCCGGAGATCATAGCAGAATCATACGAAGGAATAAGCCATTCTAGAGCGCCTCGGTTCTAAATTCGGACGAACGAGAGGCCAAAAGTCTCCAGTTCACCGAGCGTTTGGCCCCGATGAGAAGCCCAGAACGACTCAAAATGCTGGGGGTCGCCATCACTCAACATACAAAGAACTCGACGGTAGTGCGCTCACCATTGCGCATCGCAAGTCCAAGAGCACGCTGAAGACTCGTGCCACAAAGGCACGTTTCGAGGGCCGTGTAACTTTTGAAAACCAAGAAAGGCATCAACCTCAGATGAACATTAATCTCTATAGTGATAGTGTTATACCTGAAGAAAGTCGCTTGCCCGCACATGGATCAAGTTCTGCACGCGTATGGGTGCATTCCGTCGCTTGCGTGCGATTCGTCGATCTCGTCGCCTCGTTGGTTCGTCAGTTTGTGCCGAGCTATGTTAGGGGACCTATAAGCAATTTTATATGCCTACATGTGTCTGCCAGAAGCTTTTGTCGAGACTGATCCTGTTGAGCCAGCTGTGAGACCAACTACATCAGCTGATACATCCACAGCGGTTACACCTCCACCACCCCCAGTGACTCAAGGGGAAGGAGGTATAAATTAAGCAACTGAGAAATGTCATTTATTTCCTCATTAAGGCTTTTGACGGATTTCTCCTTTTTGTGTAGGGCTTTCTTCTCGGCTTCATGTCCTTGTGAAGGAGTTGTCATCAGACAATGACCCTGAGAAGATCGTCATCTGCATAGAAGTCCGCTCCTTCTTCTCCTTCGTGAATGCTATGATTGACAAACTATTCCACGGCGGACTTTTCCTTCACCAGTTTAAACCTTACCTTGATTCTAGAATAAATTCAATAAGGGATGCAGGATACCCGGATCTGACGAAGGCTATAGTTGATGACCTTGATTGTCTAGAGCACGAGCTTCAGATGTTTCGTGAGCTCCGGGATGCAGGTGCTTCTTCATTCATTGTTGCCCATTTGGATGCTCACTTACAGACATGGCGCGATACTCGGATTTTTGCTGAGCTCGAGATTCAGGTGCAGCAGGATCGGGTAGACCGAGTTGAGGCCAACCTTGCTATTAGATCATCTTCACTCGACAAGCTTGATTTTTCTATTACCTCTTGTGAGACCAAGATAGACCAGCTCAGAAGAGAACTCCGTGAAGAAGAGGAGACTTTGAGTATTCTTTAGATGACGAAGATACAGGATCAACAAGCCCACACTGCCTTATCTGATGAGCTGAAATCCCTGAAGCAGAAGCTGGTTGAGACGGAGGAGATTGAAATCCCTGAAGCAGAAGCTGGTTGAGACGGAGGAGATTGCTGTGAAGACTTTAGCCTCCACTGAAGAATCCATCAGAGCTGAGTTGTAGGATGAGCTTAGGCAAGCTTATGATGAGAAGCTGTCTAAGTTTAGTCAGCAGATTTTTAGCCATGGACTTGATGTATGATTTCATTTGCTGAATACTTTGACTTTTGATTCTCTTAGTGGAACTAGTTTCATCTTTATCTTGATTATGATTCCTCACTCTGTTTGGAATGATTGACCATAATACTCATAGGATTTTTGGCAAACCCTAAGCCTTCAACGGGTTTGATAAGCCTTTACCGACTACCGTTTGATTCGGGCTATCATGCGGATTGTCTAAATCCGTTCCGCATGTAACGTTGTGCTAAGAGAGTGAATTCTCCGAGACTTTGTGCTATGATGTCGAATACATAGACTTCGCCATTGTTACGGGAATAGGCTACCCGTCGACACGTGCTAGGGGTTGACTTTAGGATTTTTGGCTAACCCCCAGCTTTCAACGGGTTTGATAAGCCTTTACCGACTACCGTTTGAGTCGGGCTAGCATGCGGATTGTCTAAATCCGTTCCGCATGTAACGTTGTGCTAAGAGAGTGAATTCTCTAAGACTTTGTGCTATGATGTCGAATACATAGGCTTCGCCATTGTTACGGGAATAGGCTACCCGGCAACGTGTATTAGATGCTGACTTATCCCTACTTAGGTTTCGGGATAAAATACCCCAGAATTGAACTCTGGTGTCTTTTTCTACGGAGAAAGACTAAACCGGCGGCGCGTGTTAGGCGTCGGCATATCCTTTCTTAGGATTCAGGATGAAATTCCCCATGCATGTAAGGCATGGATTTTGGTGTTATTAATAACGACCTGCCACAATGTTGAATATGTGGACGAGTGTTCTTTTTAACGGTTAAGAACTAACCGGCAGTGCGGGTTAAGCGCAGACTTATCCCTGCTTAGGTTTCAGGATAGAATACCCCAGAATCGAACTCTGGTTTCTTTTTCTATGGAAAAAGCCTAAACCGGCAGCGCGTGTTAGGCGCAGACTTATCCCTGCTTAGGATTCGGGATAAACTTCCTAGGATGAATCCTAGATTGATAAATTTTGGAAAAGATCGGTGTGGGAAAGGAAGAATTTTATATTCTATTTTCCGGTCTTCTTTTAGGGTGAAGGCGAACCCGAATACAAGGAAGAAAGAATTTTATATTCTATTCCCTGATTCTGGAAAGGAAGAATTTTATATTATATTTCCAGCGCAAAAGAAACTAGAAGTGGGATCTCCACTCCGAGAATCTGGAAAATCTAGATAAACTTGCCTTTTATAGGATTGGTTACCTAAACTGGAAAAAAGAGTTCTTCGTTTATCGAAGGTCCTTCCCATTTGGGTTCAAATTTACCTTTCTTCTTGGAGTTGAGGATTATCGGTCGGCGAGCAGCGAGGACCAGATCTCCTTCCTTGAAACTTCTCTGTCGGACTCTTTTGTTAAAAGCCCTAGACATTCTGGCTTGATAAAACTCAATGTGTTGTTGAGTTTCCAATCGCTTTTCATCCAACCTTTCGAGTTCTTCGAGACGTTTCTGATGTTGTTCTTCTGTCATCCTCTCGGTTGCGAGAGCGATCCGAAGGGATGGGATTTGGATTTCCAACGGTAGCACAGCTTCACATCCGTATACCAACGAATATGGGGTAGCTCCTATAGGTGTGCGTATGGTGGTGCGATAAGCCCAGAGTGCTTCACCGAGTTTATCATCCCAGTCTCGTTTATTAGCCTTCACGAGCTTTGACAGGATTTTAATGACCGTCTTGTTAAAAGCCTCCGCTAGTCCATTCGCAGCGGGATAATAAGCTGTTGACGAAATATCTTGAATTTTGAATTTGTCACGAAACCTGACGAAGGCGTTGCTTATGAACTGTGGACCGTTGTCATGAATGATCCGTCTTGGCACGCCGTGTCTGTATATGACATGATGCTTGATAAAATTGATGACGTTGTTCGTCTTTACTTCTCTAAGCGGAATCGCTTCAGCCCACTTTGAAAAGTAATCCGTGATTGCAAGAATGAATCGATCACCTTTGACTGAAGGGGGAAAAATAGGACCGACAATGTCCATACCCCATGTCTCGAACGGCCAAGACGTGGTTGACGTGTGCAACTGCTCTGGCGGTTGATGCATATAATTCGCATGTATCTGGCAAGCGTGGCATTCTCGTGCGTATTCGATTGCGTCACGAACCATCGTTGGCCAATCCCATTCTCCTGATGCGATCATACAGTTTGGGACCGGGCTGATGCGCACCGCATTCTCCTTCGTGTGCTTCCTTAAGAACTTCTTCTGCTTCTTTGTTCGAAAGGCATCGGAGTAACAAATCATCGTACCCTCGATGGTATAATGTATGGGTCTCAGTGTTATAGAAGAATCTTGGTGCTCTCCGGCGGATTGATTCCCTTTCTTTTACATCCTCTGGCAAAATACCATATTGGACGTAGTCAATAATGGGAAAACGCCAATCTCTGGACTCAGACCCAATTTGAGTTGAATTCACCTCCTTGGCGTTTACGTTTCCATTATCTTCCTCTTCAATATCCATATCGTATATGGGTATGCAGAGTTGAAGCGTCCTTACTATGACTAATAGCTCAGTTTCGGGAGGCTGCGCAAGTGATACTGCTAGTGCTGCCAGTGCATCCGCATAAGCATTTTGGAGACGAGGGATGTATTGGATAAAGAATTCTTCTAAAGAATCTGCTATTTTGATGGCCTCCTGGTGGTACGGAATCAGGTCTTGGTTCTTGACTTCATACTCTCCACGGACTTGGTTGACTATCAATTGAGAATCCCCAAAAGCTTCGAGATAATTGACCCCCAGCTCCTTGGCGAAACTGAGTCCAATAAGAAGCGCGTTGTACTCAGCTATGTTATTGGAACATGGACTAGTCAATGAATAAGCCCGAGGCATCACATGCTTCCCTGGGGAAATTAAGACAACTCCAACTCCGGAAGAGACTTTAGGACATCCGGGGGTTATTGCCCTATTAACTGCCCTCGAAGCACCATCGAAGTATAATTGCCATACTTGTTGGTGCGATGTAGTGTTAACCTCGTGGGTTTCATCCGGCAAGTCATCATATACTTCTACCGTATCCGTTGTCGGGTTTGCCACCAAAAGATCACAAATCGCTTGTCCTTTGATTGACTTCTGCTGTTTGAAGTGCAAATCATATTGGGACAAGAGAAGGGCCCATTTCGCTAACCGCCAATTCATAGAGGCCGGTTGCGTCATAAATACCCGTACTGGATTAACGTTAGAAATGACGTAAATCGTCTGTCCAACCAAGTAATGCCGCATCTTTTGCATTGCGAATACCAATGCGAGGCATTCTTTCTCAATCATCGGATATCGAGACTCGGCGCCTACCAAGGTCCGACTTAGGTAATAGACTGTCTGTTCGTGACCATTATCATCGTCTTGTGCTAGTAGGGCACTTATCGAGTGGTTCATCGCCTTGAGATAAATCAAGAATGGTCTACCTGATTTTGGTGCAACGAGAACAGGAGGATTCGTCAGATACGTTTTGATATCTTCGAATGCTTTTTGGCAAGCGTCGTCCCAGATAAATGACACCTCTTTCTTGTTTAGTTTAGAGAATGGTTGGCACTTCCCAGAAAGATTTGAGATGAACCGCCAGATGTAAGCTAAACGCCCTTGCAATCCTCTGAGCTCTCTTAGATTTCTAGGAGGTTGCAGTTCGTGTATCGCCTTCACCTTATCAGGATCGATATGTATACCTTTAGTGGTGACGACGAATCCAAGGAATTTTCCGCTGGACATTCCAAGGAAGGATTTGGTGGGGTTCATTTTCAATTGATGACTTCGCATGAGATCAAACATCGTCTTCAAGTCCTTGATGTGATATTCTTTATTGCGACTTTTTACAACCAAATCATCAACGTAGCACTCGACTGTTTTCCTGAGATGTTCTTGGAAAATCTTAGTCATTGCTCGCTGGTACGTGGCGCCTACATTCTTTACCGAAAGGCATCACGGTGTAGCAAAAGATACCGAGGGGCGTTCTGAACGCGGTATGCTTCTCATCATCTGGGTGCATCTTGATTTGGTTATATCCTGAAAAACCATCCATAAAAGACATTCTCTCAAATCCGCATGTATTGTCGATAATGACATCTGTGATTGGGAGAGGAAAGTCGTCTTTTGGACATGCCAAATTCAGATCTCTGAAGTCGATGCAAATCCTGATTTTACCGTTCTTTTTCATGACTGGAACAATATTAGCTAGCCAGTCTGGATGTTGCTCCTCTCGGATAAATCCTGATTCAATCAATTTCTTAACCTCTGCCTCAATGGCTTCCATAATCTGCGGACGAAACCGTCTTTGCTGTTGTTTGACAGGTTTGGCATCTGACTTGATATCGAGGCGGTGCATTGCCACATTGGGGTCGAGTCCTGGCATGTCTTTATAGTTCCAAGCGAAGACGTCAATATATTCCCTGATGAGAGCAATTAATTCCTCCTTCTCTTTTGAGGGAAGACTATCGCTGATGAATATAGGCTTTGGGTTGGCCTCGTCACCCATGTTAATTTGGGCTATTTTATCTTCAGTGGGGGGTTCTCTCTGTTCGAACCTATCACCATACTGCATGTTCAGGTGATGAACCCACGGGTCTTCCCATGTTGGCATTTGATCATCGTTCTCCATTGTGGACGGATCAGCTGTAGCCATGTTCACCATAGACTTGTATCGGAATCCCATTCCGAGGAATCTGACGGGTACCCATCTTTGTATTGCTCAGATGATTGGTTATTGATTAACCAGCAACATTCGTTTTCTGAAGAAGATTCATACCCTAACCCTCGTCTGAATTTATAATAATCATCCGGTTTCCCTTTTGGTACATATGCCGCTTTGGCTGGAATACGAGGACCTCGATCGAAGTATAGACCTTCTCCGAGTGTGAAATCATATCCCTGTTTTTCCATGAGCTTGCGCGCTTCCGGACTATATTTAGATAAATGCCGACCGGGTTTGTCATCATTCTCATCTTCCCTTAAGAAATGATCTGGTAATGGAGAGCTTTTTCCTTTACCGTAAATCACTTCTTTTTCACCTCCTATTTTGGTCGGGATAACCAGGGTTGTTCCGAAGGAATGCTGGAGGCGTTCCTTTGCTACATAGGACGATCGAAGCGGCATATATAAATCGGGATTATCATATAATTCTTTTATCACATCATCAAGAGACAGTGAGTACTCTAAATCGTTATTTATTTCATTATTGGCAAGTTGCCAGTTACAACTGCCCTCTGACGATTGTTCATCGTCAAGGTTGATTACAAAGGGTACAATGTCGTTTAAAACATAACCTCCATTGTAATCAAATCCGGCTTCGGTATCAGCTTCTTCTCCGCTGTCCGTGCCATGGGCCGATGATTCAGTATCGGATTCGTTACCATAAAGGAGAGAATCAGTGAAATAATTCTCATACCCTTTGAATGGTTGCTTATCCGCGACCACCGTCCTAACCTTATTATCAGTGTCGACATATTTCAAACACTGATGGAGAGTGGAGGGGATTATAACGTTACTATGGATCCAAGGCCGACCCAATAGTAAGTTATATGAAGTCTCGGCATCGATCACATAACATGTGACTTCCGTCTTCAAATCACCCATTTGACATTTTATCCGGATCTTACCCAAGGGTCTTGACCCGCTAGTGTTGAATCCATAGATAACAGTGCCTGTGGACGCCAACTTACTAACTGGAATGCCAAGGCTATGCATCAAGCGAAGAGGCATAATACTCACAGCAGAACCCGGATCCACTTGGATTCGGTTGACTTCGCTGGAGCCAATGTACCCAATGAAATATAGGGGTCGATCATGGTTTGAATTCTTCGTCTGCATATCCTCTTTGGTGAAGGTAATACAAGGAAGGTTTTTAGCCGCTATATTATAGTGTTGAATTAACGGTTCTGGCTCTTCAAGTGCCGGCTTGATCTGAGTAAGGAACACTTCTGAATTGGCCAAGGCTTCTTGCAAGGCTTCCCTGGTTTCTTTAGACAACCGTAGCAACTCATACAATGTTATCCGCGCTGGAATGTTAGCCAGTTGAGCCATAATATCGAAGACATACGGAGTGTTTGAGCTTTCCGGTTTATCTCTTCCAATCGGGCGATTGAAACGGGACTGCTTCGGATTCTGAACCTCCTGGGGCCTCTTTTCTTTTTGTTTATCAACCGGCTGTCGTCGAGCTTCTTCAACCGGTTTAGGAGTCGTAATCACACCCATTGGCTGGTCCCTGTTTAGTCACCCCCTGCTCAGCTAACTGATCGCTAGGTGATGGATAGTTGAAGTGATACTCATTTCCGCTTCTAGTGGCAAAGACCTCTTGTTCTTCTTCGGAGAGCGGGAAGGTAGGAGCTTCATTACCATCCTCTTCGAAGATCGCGGAGGTAGCATTGCAGGACTTGCCTTTACCCTTTTTGGTCGAGGAAGTCGTCCACTGATCGTCTTCAATTAGATCGGGATGAACCCAGAGGATTTCGCCGTTTGGGGCTGTGTGTGGCACAAGTCCTTTTTGGCGTTGTCCATATGGGTCGTCATTCACTGTCTTCATTCCAACTTTGGTGATGCGTTCTGGTTTAAACCATGCTGTGGGCACTGATCCAAAGCTGATTGATACTGCATTTGCTCCGACATTCTTGGACGGCTTTGGGGTTATGACACCTACATCAATTAACGCCTGGATTTTGTCCTTGAGATGGTAGCATGACTTTGTAGGGTGATGGACCGCTCTATGGTATGCGCAATACTTCGGATCGGTCACTTTGCTAGCCCCTTCTTGGTCCACGATCGCTGGCAGCGGATTTTGTTATTCTCCAATAGGTACTTGAAGATGCCGGGAACTTCGTCATCCTTGAAGGAGTACACTTTAGGAAATCTTGGCTCCGAAGATTTTTGCTTCTGAGGCCGTTGTTGCCATTGCGACCGAGATTGTTGTGGTGCTTGTTGCTACGGCTGGTGCTGAGGGTGCCATTGGGAAGTTTGATTAGCATCAACTGCATTAGCATGGTCGCCTGTTGGCCTCTTTCCGCCTTCTTCCTTCTGAGGAATCGCTCGGCTTGCTCTCCTTGGACCTTCAAATCCTTCCATGTTTTGGACGGTGCTGTCCCCATTGCTTCCAACACGTCCAATGCGAGGTTGTTGTGGCAAGTCTGAAGAATGAACTCCTTGGTGATCGGGTCCCGACAGTTCATCGCCTTGTTCCGGAACCTTTTGACGAAGGTATCAACCAACTCCCCTTCTTTTTGTTTCTCGTCAAGCAACGACCCGATGGATATCTCGGTGTCATCGTCGAAGAAGTTGGTGATGAATTTAGTCTCCATGTCGTCCCAGCTATTCACGCTTCCTAGCTTGAGGCGGCGATACCAATCGAAGGCGGCTCCACGAAGAGTGCCAACGAAGGACCGTACCATCAGAGGCTCATTACCAGAGATAACCCTAGGTGTGATTTGAAGTAAATCAAATGCTGAGTGGGTGAACCCATCCCATTAAACGACGTGAAGTTAATTAGATTGAACTTCGCCGGATACGGGATCGATTCCTATTGTCTTGGGTATGGACAAGGAATGCCCGTCTTCTTCATCTCTTGAGCGGAAATCAATGTATTGATTTTTCTCTCGAGGTTTTTAATCTTCAAGCTTTCACCTGTGTTTTCGCTAGCATTCTCGTTACCACCCCCTGCATTGACGGGAGGATTATTAGCATTATGAGCTTCATTCGCATTTGTATCCTCATCTTCCTGATTAACCTGGTTACGACGACTTGGTTCGCCTTGCTGGTTTGTCAGTGCTTGGATTTGTTGGTCATGCATTTCTCTCATATTCTGCATGGCCATCTGCATTTCGAACCTGAAGCTCTCCTGTTGTTTAGCCATGGCTTCTTCGAGCATCTTGGCTACTTGTTCCGCACTTATCATAAGTGCCTCGCGGGGTTGTCCCTCGCTGGATACCGTATTATCTGATGCGACCGCCGAGCCGGCATCTGATTCTTCATCTTCTGAAGGTAATCTTGTCCGAATCCTACCATAAGTTGCTCGTTTGATGGTTCCAGACTGCAGACGGGTTATACACCGGGGTGCTTTCAGAATCGACTCGAGATTATCCCGTGTCGATGTCCCTTTGCTGGTCATATTAGTGGTGACCCTCGGAAATTTTCCATCTCCAACTACCGTTCTTCTTCGTCGGAAACACCTAGGCCTTGGTTTTGGCATTTCGGCACTGAGCCTTTCGAAAATCGAAATTCTTTCGGGGACTGTCTTGATGCAGTTGCACTCCGATAATACTGCCCGAATGAGTTTGGAACAGGGGCATTGAGTTTCTAGTTCTCGAGGACTCCTTTTCCTGGTTTTACTCGTACCCCCAACACGATAGTACAACTCGTCAGTTTGAAGGTCGGAGTAACCTATCGTGTGTTGGAACGACTTCTCAGGTATAACACTATCATCATTAGACGACAATGTTTCCTTCTGAGGGCGAACTGCCTTCTTTGGGCTTTCAAGAGTCACACGCCTTGAAACACGCCTTTGCGGGCGTGAGTTCTCAGCGGGCTCCTGGACTTCAATGCGCAAATTGGTGCGCGTAGTTGCCATGAACTCCTTGTCATGTTAAAGGTGACGGCGACCCCCAGCATGTTGAGTCGTTCGGGGCTTCTTTATCGGGCCCAAACGTTCTTGAACTGGAGCTTTGCATCGTCCGTCGGGAAGTGGACCGAGGCGCTCCAAAACTGACTTCCTTCTTCGGAATGATTCTGGGTGATCTCCCGGAGTAGCCATGGGAATTATCTGTGATTTAGAGTGGTTCGCCGGAGGTTAAACTTTTGCTGAAGGCTGCAAAGGTTGCTCTTTAGCCTGAATCGCCGCTTCAGACTTTGGCCTCCAGACTTGGCGGGTTGGTGGCGGCTTCTTGAGCCCGTGACTGCGCTGACATTGCGCGGCACTTGTGAATGCGCTCTTCGAGTGTTGAACGATTCCGTTTGACACGGATCCATTCATTCGTTCGCGGCTTGGAGGAGCTGCCATTCATTGTTTGTTGAGGCTGTTTGCCTCTCCTGTTCTTCAGATCCGTGTGATAGCGGATTCCGTCAGTAGACTCCATCGCCTTTGCGAGTTGCCGTGCCAGGCGTTGACGTCGCCTCTGGCGGGCTCTCTTTGAGAGAGTCACAACGCCATCAACGACGGAGGAATTGGCAGGAACAGATTTGACCTGGTTGGAGGTCGGTGGAGCTTCACCCGATGCGACTTTGGCATCAGTTGGGGTGAGATTTTCGTTGGCATTTTGCACTTCTTCATACATACAGACTTTTCTCCTGGAGGAGAACTTCTTGGACTTACGAGGGGAGGTGGATCCGGAGGATGACAGATACTCCTCGAACTTTTGCTGGTCGAATTCGTACTCGACCTCCTCCTCGACCGGGATTGAGATCCGCGGCTGCGACGCAACGATCTCGGCAGCGAGATCGGTGGCTCCCACTGTGGTCGCCAGATTGTTCGCGGTGAAAGTCGTTTTCATTGAAGTCATTGTTCCTTAAGCAACTGTTTTTTGGTTACAAAAGATCTGGTCTTTTTATAAGATCCGGTTACAACAAAATCAAAGAAAAAAAATAAAAATTACAACTTTCCTTCTTTCGAACAAATCGCAAGATCCTGTTTTGCGGTCTCTTACTTGTGTGGGTTCTTCGCCTGCGCCGGGGTTAATCTGTGGACCACCGTGCGATCTTGATCCGGTCGGATCTACACGGTATAACGGGTGCTATTTCACGAAAGAAATAATTAGCCGAGGGGATTATTTCACCAAGGAAATAATAGCCCTAAGTAATCAAAATTGACCAAGCGAAATCAATACTCTTCTCGGGATAAAAAACCAAGTTTTGATCCGGAGGATGACCGTGTAGATCTCAGATCTGATCTCTCTCGAACTCCTGCCTTATTTGGCGTAGATGATCGCCAAGAACCAGATCTAAAAAGTCCGAGTCCTCAAATCTCCAAAGCTCAAATCTTTTTTTAGTCTTGAGTCTTTAATCCAGCAGAGTTTCCCCTCCAAAAATCCCAACCTCCAAAACAATGAGCCACCAAGCCTATTTATAGGCATTTAGAACCTGATCTGGGCTCAGATCTGGGCCTAGATCTGGGCTTGGCCCAGGTGGCTCGGCCACCGAGCCACCCCTACCACCTGAGTGGCTCGGTTTTGGCCGAGTCCTCTAGGTGTTTGCCATTTTGTCGTTTTTTGGTTTTGCGGTTTATCTGAACTCTGATTTGTTGACCTGGACTCTGATTTGGCAGTCCGGATCCTGATTTGGCAGTAAATCCGCTTCGGTGTTTAACCTCGTCGCTTCGTTAATCTGCTTCGTCGCATCTCACTTAGCTTCGATGTTGTGGTCTAACGATCATGCTTGGATATATCGCCCGATGGTTCATTGGTTTGTTGAATCACCGTGTCGAGCTGTGTTAAGGGACCTATAAGCAGTTTTATACGCCTACAATTTCTACTCAACCCAATACGTCGCGGGCTTGTGCACGTTCCGTTTCCCCAGTATTTTGGGAAGCGGGGCATGATAGGTTTTTTTGGTGGCCCATGTAGGTTCCGGTCCCGAGTCCCTACTAGTAAGTATATAGTAGACAATTTAGATGCATATCATATTTCATCCGTAAGATTACAATTAAGTTTTTATACTATTATCTTAATAACTATGTTTTAATTCCTATTTTCCTAATATATTGTTTTGATTTTAACCTTAGTTATCCTTTTGATCCTCGTTTTCCCTTAGAACCATGAAGGGTACTCGTCGTAATGGTAACCCATTCAGTAGCAGTAGTCAGATGCCTGAAGTGGAACCGCACCAGCTTTTGGAGATGATTCATGGATTAGTGGCGAATCAGCAGTTCTTGGCTGGGCACTTGCAGCGGGAGCCTCAGCACCAACCTTCCCCTTGTCCAGAGTCTAGTGTTAGGGAGTTCCGGTATATGCGGCCTCCTTCTTTCTCCGGTGCCGAAGGACCTTTAGCAGCAGAGGAGTTTCTCAAGGTCACGGAGACTATCCTTACGGTGACTCGTATTTCCCCTGCAGAGTGGGTAGACCTCATGGATATTCAGCTCACCGACACCGCTCGGATATGGTGGGTAGCTGAGAAGACTCATCTGGAGAGGCCCATCTTGTGGGAGACGTTCACCGAGCGCTTCAACTGGAAATATTTTCCTCAGTCAGCTCGGGATGAACTCCTACGTAGATTTGTTGAGCTTAAGCAAGGAGGGCGAACAGTTGATGAGTACGAGGCCGAGTTTTCTTCTTTGAGCCGATATGCTCCCCACTTGGTTACAGACCCTATGATTAGGAGGCATCAGTTCCAGAAGGGTCTGGACAAGTATATTAGGATGGCTCTGGCAGGTAGAGCTTTGGCGACCCATGATGCGGTGCTAGATGCAGCTCGCGAGATTGAGAGCGTGCATAAGGAACTTGAAGACGCACATGTGATTCGGAGCAGGGCACCAGTAGTTCCAGATAGGAATGTCGAGCGTCCTCCTCAGAGGCAGCAGCAGAACCCGCATAAGCAGCAGCATTTTTAGCGTCAGCCATTTCATTAGGCTCATCCTTATCAGCATCCTGGAGTGCGGTCTCATAGCCAGTCCCCGGTGATGTGTTCTTATTGTGGCTATCTCGGGCATAAGCGCCTTCGTTTGTGCTACACCTGTGGGTCCCCCGACCATCTCAGTCCGAACTGTCTGCAGAAGCAACATGTCCATTTTCCACCTCCTCCAGTTAGGGCAGCTCTTACAGCTCCACCTCGACCTTCCCTAGTAGTACCAGCTCAGCAAGGATCCTACCCCCGAGTAGGGCCTCTTCCCCCGCAGAGGCAGGTTTTTCAGCAGACGCGAGGGCAACAACCATCACGACAGATATTCATGATGACGGCCGTAGGAGCTGAGGCGAATGATCAAGTCATTACTGGTAATAGTTATTCTTTTAGCTTTGTTTGCATATAATTTTCCTTAATAGTATTGTTTGATGATATTATAATAGGATTTGTTTATGAGTGCTAGCTTAGATGTATTATTCCTTCTACACTAGATAAGGATGATATTATAATAGGATTTGTTTATGAGTGCTAGCTTAGATGTATTATTCCTTCTACACTAGATAAGGTTTTTGTTTCTTCCGTTATTACCTTATCACTCTTTGACTCTGGAGCTTCACATTGTTTCTTGTCTCGTCGATTTGCGAGTATCCACTCTCATTCCATATCTCTGTCCTTGAGTTCTTATTTTAATTCCGAGGATGGAATTTATTTTAAGGGGGGTAGAATGTAAGGACCATGAATTTTGATACTAGTTAAAATAATTTTTTAGTATTTTAAAATATTTAATTATTATTTTTAAAAGTGTATTTGTATGTTCTTGATTTTCTAGAATTTTCTATGATTTAAAAAAACTAATTTTATATTTATTTATTAATTTTAATAATTATAAATTAATTAGTTACGGTGAAAACTTTTAAATTAATATTTGTTTTATTATTGTTATTGTTAATTATTTGTAAGATTTATTCCCTAATGATTCTTATTTTCCCCTAATTTTTCTCTATTATTTTACTAATTAATCCTTATTATTTTCTTAATTTTCTCTCATTTTGAACTTCTACAATATTTTTCCCTAATTAATTCGCTAATCAAATCCCCTCCTTTCTCTCTCCAATCTCTTTTCAAATCCCTGATATTTTGTCATTCAATATTCACCGTACACTCTCTCTTACTCTTTTCTCTCTCCAATAATATCCCTCAAATCCAGCTCATCCTCCTTCTCTCTCCAATCACCCTCTCTCTCCCCTTATTTCTTCTTCCCTCTCGTTCTCTCTCAATTCCAGAGAACCCAAAAAGAAAAAAAAAAGAAAATCCTAACCCAACTTCTAATCTCATCCCGTCGCCATATCTGCCCTCCCCGCGTCACCGTCCTCTACCCCACCTCCAGCTAACCCGTAGTCCAACAGCTCCGCTCTCGCCTCCTCGACGACCACCCCATCACCCAGATCCAAACTCCAGCCACCAGTCCCATCAGCCTCCTCGCCGTCGACCCCAACCAGATCCGTCCGACCGCCCAGCTCTCCCCGAGCTCCGACGCCAGTCCGCTCCTCGAGCTCCAGCGCTCCGCTCCTCGAGCTCCAGCGCCGTCCTCGTCCTCCACCCGCGCCGTTGTCCTCCTCAACAATAGCCCTTACACCTGCTGCTTCCCTCCGTCGACAGCTTATGCCAAAACCCAAGCCCTTGGCTCCTCCAAGCGCCAGATCCGAACTCACCCCTTCCGACAGCTTCTTCTCCGACCACTCTGAGATCCACGACCTCACTCATCATCACTACGAGCTTGTGCTCCACCACTTCGCCACCAGCAGACCCTCCTCTTCGTCCCCTGAGATCCGTCACCTGAGCTCCACCCATCGCTACTGTCCGACCCCCTGCAACAACCCCGCCTGAGCCGTCGTCCTCTGTCAGCCCCAAACCCATCGTCAACGCCGCTACCTTCATCCCACTCAAGCCGCTGATGTCGCAGTTCAGATACACCGCTCAATCAACCTCAGATCCGTCGTTGACTGTACCGTTTAGATCCGTTATACTGCATCCGTAGTGGCATCGCCGCCTCATCATCAGACCCCACAGTCTTGCAGGCAAGATCCCGTTTCCCCTTGGCTTGTTATTCCATTATTTATATCCGTTATTAATTGATTGCATAGATTAGGCTGTGATATGATTAGCTGTAGTATATTGTGAATTACCTGCGTGGGATTGTTTGATACGAATAGCTAAGTGGAAGCTTGTTGTTATTACTTAATTGTTATCTAGTAGGAGAGACTGTACATGAAGATGACTCCTGTTAAAAGTATGATTTATAAGCGTGCTTTCAAAGCATGGCTGTACCCTTGATATCGATATTTTGGTATAAGGTTTCCTTGTTTATTACTACTATAGTATTGACTAGATGATACACCCTTGATCGGATATGTTACGAGTCACGGTTATTTTCATAGTTTTTACAGAAGTCGTTCCATGGTTACTCTGTGGTTAGTGCACGATATTTCATGTACAGTTGCTTAATTAATTTGACAACATGGGGTTATAAAGGGGAATTGGACGGAGAATATAGCATGTATATAAACGGGCACAACGCTTTCTTGTTATCGTGAGTGTTATATACATGGGCCAGAGGGCCTAAACTTGACTTGAGGGCGACCCCCGGACGACTTTACGAGGACCCGATTATATATATAAAAATATTCTTCCCTAATTCAAATAACATGTAAAACAAGAATAATATGCTTGCGTGTCTTATGGTGGACTTGTTGGTTTTATAATATGTAGACTAGTTGTATTTCCGTTCATACATAGATCGGGATTAATAATTAATTATCTACAATTTGAGACATAAGGTATATACATGAGGGTTTCTTTGTTTGGATTATTTCGCTCGACGTACTACGTCTCAAGTTATAGGTATTTAAGTATTAATTCCATCTAGCTGTGTGATTTGGATACTTGGATGATTACCCTGTTGGCTAGCTGCGTGATCTTGACACTTGAATGGTTTTCTTAGATTCTTCTGATGATTTTATTCCAGTGATAGATTGCATTTAGATTATTAGTAATTCATTTGCATATTATTATTATTATTATCACTGTTTTTGCTTTGGTCGTTCGATTGTTCCTATTTCTCTTTGTGGGATCTTGCCGTGTGTCACACACGCTGACGTACACCTGTTTTTCTCTAGTGTACGTCAGATTTAGGAGATGAACAGCCTTAGTTCGGGATAGTACAGGAGCTAGAGGATTTTGCAACAGTAAGGTCTTTCAGATGGATCAGAAGAACAATCTGAAGCTTAGACTTTTTCTTTCTGTAGTAGTTGATGAACGCTAGATCTCTTTTACAGAACCTTACTTTAGTCTGGTGTTGGATTTAGTTGTTTTAGCAGTTCTTTCCTTTTATTTCTGTTGGACTATGTATTTTATATTTTTTAATTAGACCGTTTTGTAATAAGGGCGTGTTTGACCCAACTCTGTGTCTTGGATGATATTCTATTTGTGATATGTGTGTTTGACCCAACTCTGTGTCTTGGATGATATTCTATTTGTGATATGTATCTTTTCCATTCTGAGTTGTTCATTATATCTTGGATGATATTCTATTTGTGATATGTATCTTTTCCATTCTGAGTTGTTCATTATATTCTTGCTATGTATGATCGGGGACCTGTGACTTCGTATATTATATTTTTGAGGCTTAGCGTATTGGATTGAGTAGAAAGAGTTTATTATTTATTTCTACTCAACCTAATACGTCGCGGGCTTGTTCACGTTCTGTTTCCCCGGTATTTTGGGAAGCGGGGCGTGACAGGACTTGAAGTAGATTAAGTGCTGAGTAGGCGAGCCTCTCCCGTCAAATGGCATGAAGTTAATTAGATTGTACTTCACCGGGTACGGGATTGAATCCCACTCTCTTGAATATGAACACGAAATACCAGTCCTCTTTACTTCTTGAGCCGATAGCATCTTTCAGCTCTTGTATCATATTGTTGTCGCCTTCATTTCTCTTCGAGTGATGTTGAGAAGAAGTAATTGAGCCACCTAGTGTTATTGAGGGGTGCAATTGAACTACTCCCAGTGTTATCGAGGGGTTTATTAGTCTTGATGACTTCATCCTTTTCTAGATCACTGTCATTTACGATATTCTGAGAGTGGCAGCTGGATTCACCTTGCTGACTGGACTCAGGAAGTTGAAGTCGTTGAGCCTGCAATTCTCTTATTTGTTACATGGCCTACTCCATCTCTGTTTTCATCTCAGTCCTGAGTTTTCTTGTTGCTTTACCAAAGCTTCTTGAAGGATCTAAGCTATGAGGTCAGGAGTGATCATGAACGACTCCCTTGCTTCCCTCATGCTGGACATTGTATCGTTCGAGGTGATTGCAGAGCAAGTATCTAAAAATTCATCATCCAAAGACCATCCTTCATGTGTTCTCGGGCAATCCCTACGTCTGATGGCTCATAGCTGGAGTTGAGACATTCGTTGGGCTATTTTTGAATTGACTTTTCATCCTGAAGAAAAGTTAGGAGTAGAGCCATTTGAAGTAATCACAGACTTTCCTTTGTCAGCCATGTTGATGGTGACTTCAGGGAATTCATCATCCTGAGCGACGGATTTTCTCTCGTAGAAGCATTTTGATCTGAGCTTTGATGCTTAAGTTACAAGTTTCTTGAATACCGAGGCCCTATGTGAAATGGTCCTGGGGTAGCTACATTTTGATAATACTATCATGATAAGCTTCTCATAAGGATAGTGAGAGTCTGATTATGGGATACTTCTCTTTCAAGATTTATTCGTACCCCCAGCCCAAATAGTACAACTCATCGACGTTGTGGTCGGAGCAACCTATTGGCTGTTGGTTTGAATTTCTAGGTACACTGCTATTTGATGGTCACGTTTTTTTTTTCTGAAGAGGTAATGTCTTGTTAGTGTTCTCGGGAGTCACACATTTAGGACCATGCCCTCATGAGGGTGGGACCTTAACGGGCTCCTAGTCTTTCACATGCACCCCCAAGCGGGCGGTTATAGGAATTGACTTATTAAGAGGGCGTGTACGACCCCCAGTCTGAAGAATCGCTCAGGATTTATTTACCGGACCTAAGCATTCTTTAACAGGAACTTTGCCTTGATCTTCACATAGAGAACCAAGGTGATCTATCATCATAATTTTGAATTTTAACAGATCAATGCTACCTTAAGGCTTTACTGGAGGTATGGGAGAAGATAGAGCGGGAATAGAGGCTGACGGAGACATCGAAACAAACACGGGAGGCAGATTTGACTGCATTGGAGTGCGGCCTTAGCTGAGCTTTGTGTGACTCGGCCTTGGATAGCTTTGGAGTGGCTGACTTGGCCGAGCCACTTTGAAGTGACTCGGGTTTTTTGATCATTTCGGCCGTTATCCGAGTTGTTTTTGACTCTGTTTTGGACTTTGGCCTTCAGACTTGTTTGGATTCCGGTAGTTCTTTGACCATCTCTTCCTTCTATAGTTCCTATGCCTTCTACATAAGAATACATGTATGTGTGAGCAGTGCGTGATGCTTCTGAATGTGTTCTTTTAAGGTTGAATAAGTCTTTTTTATAAGAACCCATTCTTCCGTTGATGGTTTGGAGGAAGTGACAGCAAATTACCATTGAGGTGGTTGAATTACTTAATGCTTCCTAGACTCCAAGTCTGCATAGTAATAAACCCCATCGATTTGTTCCAAGGCCTTGGCGATTTGACGAGCTTGCCATTGGCGTCGTATCTGACGAGCCCTCTTCATCAAAGTTGGTGTACTTTGGTTGAGCAACTCATTGACTGGAGAGGAGTTATGGCGAACGGAGTCACTTGTTGCCTTCATCGGTGAATACACCTCTTTTAAAGATGAGATCTTTCTGCACTTGCAGGGAGAGGAGGATTTGGATGAAGAGGAGGAGAAATATTCCTCAAACTTGACCTCGTCGAACTCATACTCGACCGGAATCAATCGGGATCTTAATCTTCAGTTGTGACACGACAATCTTGGTAGAGAGACTGTTGGCTCCCGCTGTGGTCGCCAGCGTGTTTGCGTTGGAAATCTTTTTATTCACGTAATCTATTACAATTGTTTATCAATTATAGATTCAAGAGAGTTAATCTTTTTATAAGATCTCTCGTTACAACGAAAATAAATAAATGAGACCTCCTAAAACACACGCAAGGACTCTTGTTTAGCTTCCTCTGCTTGCGTGGGATCTTTGCTTGTGCTGGGAACACGTTAATCCATGGACGACCGAATGATAGATCCGGATTGATGTGCACAAAGGCTTAGTGTTCTTTATTTCAATCGAGGAAACTTAGAACTAAAGTAAATAATCTCAACCAAGTAAGATTATTACTCTTCTCAAGATCAGAATAAGGTCTGATCTCGAGGGAAGGATGAAAAGGGGCTTCAAATCTCTTGAAATCTTCCTCTTTATGCTGAAGTTCACCGAGATCTCGCTAGCCTCTCTCTAAAATTTGTGGATCTGCTCTCACATGGTCCGCACCTCACCCCAAAGCTCCAAATTTTTGATCCCTTATGTATAGGGGCCCTAGGGGTGTATTTATAGGCTTCAGATGTTGTGTTATTGGATAAGAATTCATGCTTTGATCTTATCTTCAGTTAATAACGGCTTAACCACATTTAGAAATGATCCCAAGGAAGTTAGGGAGGTAGTGGAATGATCAAATCCCGATAAAATCATTGAAATATGCGTTTTGGGCATCTGTGTGTGTGAGTCACCTCGAGGTGACTTGGCACAATGAGAGTCACTTCAATGTGACTCGCACACTGTAGGCATATAAAATTGCTTATAGGTCCCCTAGCATAGCTCGGCACAAACCGACGAGCCAACGAGA
>NC_033797.1:97958040-97968240 GCF_001876935.1 Asparagus officinalis | reverse complement strand
GCAACTGGTTTGATAAAGCTTCTCTAATCCCAGAATATGACATTTATACTTCATGTATAAATGAAATCCAAGAACTTTATAAATCAAGAAGTGGTTCCGGTAGGACTCGACTACCAGGGATAGAGGATTATCTGTCCTGCGAGCGAGAGGCGTCGGGAATCAAGGAGATCCCAGAGGAATTACCCGCTGCTAAGCCTTCTGAAGAAGAGGACACTAAAGAGGCTTTTGAGGGAGCACCTCCTTCTAGACCCCGCCCCTTGAGATCTTCAGGGAAGAAGGCTCTTACCGCTGAAGAGGTAGGCGAATACGATAGAAGAATTCGCAAACGAAAACCCGTTGCAGCTAAGAATTCCAAGAGAGCTAAGTTGATGGGGGACGCCATAAAGTCGGCACATGCTTCATCTCCTGAAAACAGCGGGGATACTATGTCTCCAGCTGCTCCTCCTAGTCCTGAAATCCCAACAAGTGAGCAGGAATTGACCGTCCCAGGTTCAGTGCCAAATGTGCCCGAAAAGCTACCATCTGAAGCTGCGCACACTCCCACTCGCACTGATTATGAGAATTGCTTTACTTATCCGCCGACTGCTCCACCCCCAAGCTCGGAAACTTCGAGGAAACTCATCGAGTAATTAGAGTACTGGATGCAGATGACCATTGATGTCGTTAGTCTCGGGGACGTGAGTTTCAAAGTCTTTGAACCCCATCTGCTGGAGTGTCTTTCCAAGATTAGGGACCAGGGGGATACATTGTGGACTGAACATTGTCGCGAGAGCATTATTGTTCTGGAATATGAACTGGAATTCCTTTCAATGCTACAGCGCGATGCCACCGAACCAGAAGTGGATCGGGCTCTTTCTCAGGCCAGAGCCTTGAAGGTACAGCAGCAAGAAGTTCTTCAGAAGAGTCTAAACGAAGCAGATTCTCGTATTGCTCGCCTGCGCGGGTAACATCTTCAAGTGCAAGTGGACTTGGGCACTTTTGCTGCAGGTATTCGGGATACTGCGATTGAGCTTACCCGTGCTGGTATCGAGCAAGCTCAGATAACTGCTCGATTAGCGGGCGACATGGAAGTCATAAAAGGGTTAATTGCTTATTGTGACGGGCTTTTCAAGGGCTATTGTGATGAGCTTGTTGCTGCTGACAAAGTTAGGCGGGAGATTGCAGAAGCAGCGCCAAATGAAGAGGAGCTCAAGAGCAAGATAACAGAGGAAGTCAAAAAGGCTCGTGAGGAGAAAATATTGGCGCTGAAAGCTAAACTCAAGTCTTTTAGACTGATGAGCCCCGATGCTTAGGGACTTGGGTTGCTTTTTAGCTAGGGAATAATTTTGTATCATTTTCGTTTCGATTCATTTTGTATTCAAATCAAAAATATTGAATGAAAATGATATCATTTTGGCTTTCATCATCTCTTTTGTTGAAATCTGGTTCAGGACAATGAAAAGTAAAGCAAATGCCATAAGTATAGTGTTAACCTGGCATGAAATTGAAATTTTCTTTATTATACTGATTCTAGAAAATTTCAATCGTCAGAGGTGTAATGTTAACATGACGAAATACAAGACAGAGTTACATTATAAATAGGCAACCCCCAGCCTGATTTAGCTGGGGTTTAGGGGGCTACATGATTTATGGGAAGTATCTCTTAAGGAACTTCCCATTGATTGGCATCATGAGCCTATCTCCTTTTTGATTGATGAGACGATAAGCTCCATTCGAATAGACTGATTCTATTACGAAGGGCCCCTCCCATTTGGGATTGAACTTCCCTTTGGTTTTGTGGGTCATTACCATGGGTCGTCTGTTGGCCAAAACTAGATCGCCTTTCTTGAAAATCCGTTCCTTGACCTTTTTGTTGTAGGCCTTGGAAATACGGGCTTGATACAGCTCAATCTGTTGCTGCGCTTGAAGTCGTTTGTCATCTAGAGCTTCAAGTTCTTGCAGACGTCGTTGATGTTTTTCTTCTTCTGTTAGTCCAGTTGTGATAGCAACTCTCAGAGAAGGGATCTGAATTTCCAATGGCAGTACAGCCTCGCAGCCATATACCAAAGAGAATGGTGTAGCTCTTGTAGGGGTCCTCACTGTTGTGCGGTAAGCCCACAGGCATTCACCGAGTCTTTCATCCCAATCGCGCCGGCTCTTGGAAACAAACTTTTTGAGAAGCTTCACTATGGTTTTGTTGAAAGCTTCTGCAAGACCATTTGCTGGTGGGTAATACGCCGTAGATGCAACACTTTGGATTCTGAATTTATCACAAAATCTCTGAAACCCAAAGCTGACGAATTGTGTCCCGTTGTCGTGAACTATTCGTCTTGGGACTCCAAAACGATAGATGACGTGATGTTTGATGAACTTGATCACGTTTGAAGTCTTGACTTCTTTTAACGGGATTGCCTCCGCCCACTTGGAGAAATAGTCGGTCACGGCTAGAATGAACCGGTGTCCTTTGGACGTCGGAGGGGAGATCGGTCCGACGATATCCATGCCCCACATTTCGAATGGCCAAGTCGCCGATGTGGGGTGTAAGTTCCCCGGTGCTTGGTGAATAAAATCTCCATGAATTTGGCATGCGTGACAACGTTTAGCGTAGTCAACCGCGTCTGAAAACATCTTCGGCCAATAATAGCCGATTCGTCGGAGACGATCTCCTAACTTAGCTCCAGGTTGATGAGCTCCGCACATTCCGCCGTGAGCTTCCTTGAGGGCCTCTTTCGCTTCCTTCCGAGAAAGGCATCGAAGTAAGATTCCATCATGTGATTTACGATACAAGACTTGAGAGACTGCATCGTAATAGAATCGGAGGGCTTTTCGTTTGATTGCAGCCGCTTCCTTAGCGTCCTCAGGTAGAATTCCATATAAGGCATAGTCGATGTACGGGAATCGCCAATCTCTAGATTCTAATTCCATAAATGCCGTACAGACTTCTCCTGACGTCGTCTCGTCTGAGTTTTCCTCTGTAGGAATCTTGGAAAAGTATAGCTTACGTCCCATGACCGGGATCGTCGCTTCCACTCCTGGTGGCAAGGCTAGTGAAGTTGCCAAAGAGGCTAAGGCATCAGCATATGCATTCTGAGCTCTTGGCACATATTCAATAAAGAAGCCTTCAAACTTTTGAGCTTGCTCTAGCACCGCGAAGTAATACGGAATCAAATCCTCATGACGTACTTCGTACTCTCCTCGGACTTGATTAACGATGAGCTGAGAATCACCGTAAGCCTCAAGGTGCTGAACATTAAGTTCTTCAGCACATTGCATTCCTAATAGCAGAGCATTATACTCGGCTACATTGTTGGTGCATGGTTCGATTAAAGAGAATCCCCTTGGGATTACGTGGCCGTTCGGAGAGATTAACACTACTCCTACTCCCGCAGTGATTGCTCCATGAGGATTTGCTCTGGATGCACCGTCGAAGAATAGCTTCCACACTTGCGTAGCTTCTTGGGTAGCGCAAGCTTCAGCAACCTCGTCAGGTAATTCCTCGTACAACTTAGATGCTCCTGATACTGGATGATCGGCTAAGAAGTCTGCCAGTGCTTGGCCCTTGACCGCCTTTTGAGGCATGAACTGCATGTCGTATTGCGACAAGAGAATGGCCCATTTTGCAAGCCGGCAATTTAGAGATGATGGTTTTGTCATCAGAACTCTCAAAGGATTTACCTTAGAGATGACCTGAATGGTCTGTCCAACTAGGTAATGTCGCATCTTTTGGATTGCGAATACCAAGGCGAGACACTCTTTTTCGACCGGATTGTACCGATGTTCGGCTCCCATCATAGTCCTGCTCAGGTAATAGATGGCTTGCTCTTGACCTTGATCATTGTTCTGAGCTAACAAAGCACCAAGAGAATGATCCATGGCCCTCACATATAACAGGAATGGTTTTCCTGATATCGGGGCCACGAGAACTGGCGGTTGAGTGAGATATTTTTTAATCTCCTCGAATGCTCTTTGACACTCAGCATCCCAAACAAAGGATATTCCTTTCTTCATGAGCTTAGAGAAAGGTTGGCAGCGCCCTGAAAGATTTGATATGAATCTTCGAATGTAGGCCAGTCTGCCTTGCAAACCTCTGAGCTCTTTGAGATTCTTCGGAGGTGGCATGTCTTGGATGGCACGCACTTTTTCTGGGTCAAGAGAGATTCCCTTGGAAGTAACGATAAATCCCAGGAATTTTCCACTTGAAACTCCGAGGAACGATTTTGTCGGGTTCATCTTCAGCTGATGTGCTCGCATGATTTCGAACATTGTCTTCAGATCTGCAAGATGATCGTCTTTACATTGGCTCTTTACTGCTATGTCATCAACGTAGCACTCGATCTTCTTTCGTAGGTGTTCGTGAAAGATTGTGTTCATTGCACGTTGATAAGTTGCACCTGCATTTTTCAGGCCGAAGGGCATCACTGTGTAGCAATACACCCCCAGTGGTGTTCTAAAAGCAGTATGTTTTTCATCGTCCGGGTGCATCTTTATCTGATTGTACCCAGAGAATCCGTCCATGAAAGACATCCTTTCATATCCGCAGGTGTTGTCAATCATAACATCCGTGATGGGGAGTGGGAATTCATCTTTCGGACAGGCGGCATTGAGATCGCGGAAATCGATACATATCCGGACTTTACCGTTCTTCTTAGGAACTGGGACGATGTTGGCCACCCAGTCAGGGTGTTGTTCTTCCCTAACAAAACCTGAGTCTATAAGCTTTTTAACTTCTGACTCAATTGATTCCATGATCTCTGGACGAAACCTGCGTTGTTGTTGTTTAACGGGTTTTACATCCGGATCGATGTTGAGACGGTGCATGGCCACCTTCGGGTCAAGACCAGGCATATCTTCATAATTCCAAGCGAAGACATCTATATATTCTCGGATGAGAGATATAAGGTCTTCCTTCTCGGATGATGATAGGTCTTCAGCTATAAAGATAGGCTTGGGGTCAGACTCATTTCCCATGTTGACCTGGATCACCTTATCTTCAGTGGGTGGTTCGCGTTGTTCGAAACGCATATCCCACAGGATGTTAAGACGTTTGATCCAAGGATCGTTAGTCGACTCAATTAACTCTTCGTCACCCCCTGCATCTTCATCAGGGTGACTAGTTGAAACCATGTTCACAGTCAAACCTTTAAAGAAAGGTCCGACACTGACGTCGGATTCCCAGGAAGAGGTTCCGGACGAATGATCTTGACGCAGATAATTACTGATCTCATTTTCTGAGGCAGAGGGAGTTGTGACATAACCTAAACCTCTTCCGGTTTTATTGTAATAATCCTGAGGTTTTCCTTCAGGGGCTAGAGACATTCGGACTGGGGTTCGTCTGCCCTTCCCGAAGTTCAGACCCTGTTTTTCATTAAAGTTATACCCCATTCGTTTCATTAAGTCTATAGAATTGGGTTCATGGTAATGAAATTGGGGAACTCCGTCGTCTTCCTCTGAACTTCCTCGTTTGAGTTGTTCGGGTTTGACTTTACCAAAACAGATCGGCTTCTGCCCTTTCCTTTTGGATGGGACTTTGAAGAAAGCCTTCTGTACATCTTCTGCTTCTTCATCTGAAGCAAAGAAAGATTCGATTGGCAATGTAAGTGATGCCTCTGTGCACATTGTGTGCCATGGGTTGGTACCTGCATTAGAATCATTCTCTACTGATTTATTTTTAGAGGACACATCAGGCAAGTACTCCAAAAGAAAATCTTCATTAATGCACCATTCACCCTCGCTCGGTACATTATTACTACTCTCATCCTGACCCATTACATCTAAGTTCAGTTCCCATGGACAATCTTCCTCAGGATCTGGTTCGACATCTGCTTCATTGCCACTGTCAACATCTTGAGATTCTAAGTAGAAAACAGAGTCAGTGTGGAAGTTCTCCACTCCTCGGAAAGGGTATTTTTCCGCAATCAAGGTTCGAACTTCACCCTCGTCATTGGCGTACTTCATGACCTGATGCAAGGTAGATGGGACAATGCGGTTTGCATGTATCCATGGTCGTCCTAGCAAAAGATTATAGGACGTGTCCGCATCTATGATGTAGCATGCGACCTCAGACTTGAGATCTCCAATCTGGCATCTGAGCTTGATTTTCCCCAAGGGTCGAGTACTGTTTGCATTGAACCCGAAGATGGTGGTTTGGGTAGTGTGCAACCTGTGCATAGGGATTCCTAAGACCTGCATGACCCTATAAGGCATGATGCTGAGCGCGGAGCCCGGGTCAACTTGGACACGACTGATTTCGGAAGATCCGATATACCCTGTGTAGTACAACGGTCTGTCGTGTTGGTGTTTGACCTGCATGTCTTCTTGAGTAAATGATATGCAGGGTAAACTTCTCGATGCTTGCAGACATTGTCGACAAGTTTGATCTTCAGAAGCTTCGGGAATTGGAGTGACTTGGGTGATGAAGCTTTCCGTATTCTTCAATGCCTCAATGAGAGCTTCCTTGGTGGTTTTGGACAACCTCAGGAGCTCGTATAGAGTAATCCTGGCCGGTATGTTGGCCAGTTGCGCCATGACATTGAATTGGAATGGATTGCTCGACTCCCCGTGTTCCTGGTGGAGATTCCTGTTGAACCGGAGTTCTTTTTGTTTCCCCTTATCAGCTGGCTTTTTGGGGACAGAACCCCCAGCGTCTTGGGGTTGTTCCTCAACTTCTTGGACATTCTGGCCGTAGTCTTTCAAGTAATTCTTTCCAGACCGCGTACCAGGGTTGTCTCCTGGGTATGCGGCCAGGGCAATCCTCTCTTCCTCTGAATCTGTGAGGGTCTTGAGGTGATCATCATTCTCAGTAATGGAGGGGCTAATCGTGTTGGAAGACTTAGCCTTGCCTCCCTTCTTTTTGGACGAGGTATTCGTCCACTGTTGGTATGTCGGCGCCCAGCGTTGTTGATGTCCCCGTTCCTTTTGTGCAGCTGTTGGAGAAGAGCAGATGGCTCGGGAACAAATTTAGTGATGTTCAACGAGAGCTTCGAGTCCGTAAGAGCTGGGAGTTCTTCAAGTGTTTTCCTCACTTTTCAGGTCGCTATGGCGACGTGCTGATTGACGAGGAGAAACCTAGAAGTGACCGGACTGTTCTCGACGTTGGTTGTTTCCGCTGGTTAGTGAACATCCGCGTTGGGTATCTTGTCCTCCGGGTGAAGAATCAATGCCACATAGAGCCTTACCTTCCCTGCCGCTTTGCTCGTCAGTTCGGCTATGACCAACTATATGTCGGGAATCCAAGCCGTGGCCTGCAGGTTGAGGGAGGACTTATTGATGGTGTGCGAGCATGGCTGTGGACTATGGTGGGCTGCACTGGAGCCCATTTTGCTCTTCCTTCCTATAGGCGTAAGCCGCTGACCACTTTCCTTAGTTGCAAGTGGTTCCTTTCCGCCTATGAATCCATAGGTGTGAGGAGCCTTTTAGAGTTACAGTCCGAGCACTCGGTTCGGGCTGCTATGATGGCTGCTCGCAGGGCTGAGCTTGCTCAGAAGCGGAGAAAGGGGTATGCCAAATCTCTTTTCACAGATGATGAAGAGCTCCTTCCTACGGGTGACGACGACGAGACCTCCGAGGAAGAATATGTGGATGCAGATACCGACAGAGGAGAACTCGATACCGGTTTGTCCTGCTTCTTCGATTTTCCTTCTCCATTCTAATTGGTATAAACGACAGCTCTTGTTTGTTTAATGAAATGACCATTGTCACTTTAGGTAGGACAGTTGACGATCATGAGCCGCCAGCTCCTCGTTATACGAGCTCATGGCCCGACGATCGAGCTCCCACACACGTTGAAACGTGTGACAAGCCTGTGCATGACCGACCTGTTGGTCCTAGGAGGGTCGGTGCCCCGAAAAGGAAGAAGACCGTACATAAGTCCCACGACGGTCAGCGTCCTTATGGAGTGGACTTAGGAAGCACTGCCGATGGAGGGGAAGGTAACATTTTATTTTTATTGCTTTAAGGTGATTTTCCTTTTGGGATTCGTAACCATGTTTTATGCTCCAGGGTTCTTCGAAGAGGGCGAACTCCCACCGGGTCCGGTATCTCCTGGATCTGATAACATGGATTGCTTTATGCAGCAGATGTGCGACGCCCTTCATGACGGGTCTCTGGGCATCGATCTAAACATTGATCTTGGGCAAGTGAATAGTGTTGAGTCCACCGTCCCGTATTCAGGTATATCTACATCCAATGATACCCTCCTCAATCATGGGGAAGGAAGATCTTCTGTTTTTGCTGCAAGTATTTTTAAGCTTTCCTCATCTTCCAACATTCAGGTTACCCTGCAGATGTCGCGATGGAAAGGCCAGCTGAGGATGGAGCCTATCATGATGCAGGTTTCGAGGAGAGGGGGTGTGCTCCTGTACCAAGCTTCTCGAAACCCGATGCTAGCTTATTAGCTGACATGCTGGCTGAACAAACTACCAGGGGAACCGAGAGACCATTCTTTGGGAGTGATTCATTCATAGGTATACATCTGATCCCCTTCATCTTGCCTGATCTTTTGTCTGACTAACGAAGGATTAATATTACAGCACCAACCATTGGGATTAGCCCAATATCGATTCCTGGTATATCTAGCTTACCTCGGAGTGACGGACTCGCCGGTACGCATACGATTTAGGGATATCGTACTTCTCTAAGTTTATCTGACTTTTGACTAATATATGAGTGCAATCATAGGACCAGCCACCGGGACTGATTCTCTTATGACTCCTGGCATTCCCCAGATACCTACGGATGATGGACCTACAGGTATGCAGATGACCTTATCATCCCAATCCTCCTTATTTGTCTAAATTTTCATTTTGACTAATAAAGAAGTGCAACTATAGGCCCAGCCGCTTGGGCCGATACCCTTATGACTCTTGGCATTCCCGCTGCATCTGAGGACGGTGGGATTGCAGGTATGCATACGATCTTTTTGTCCCGATTCTCCTTATTTGTCCAAATTTCCATTTGACTAATACAGGAGTGTAACTATAGGACCGGCCGTTGTGCCTGATACTACTACAGTTCCCGGGGCTGAAAGTCTGCATAGAAGTGGTGTCTCCCTACCCTTGCCGAGTGGTATGAGCAATCTGCCTGCAGGGGTTGATATACCCTCCATGACCACTTCTGCCGCTGTCTCAGAGCCTGTCGGACCTCAGCCTGAGGGGACCTCCGTTGACATTGGTATGTTCGGAATTTGCTTTTAAATTTCCTTATCGTATTCAATAATTTCTTAGCCTTCCATACTGTTGTTTGTAGGATCTCGGCCTTCTCCATATGATCACATCCTTGCCATCTTGTCTGATTCCGATCCTCGCAGAGACGTATTCCGGATGGATCTCAACTCCTTCGTTGTCTTTTTTAACAGCATGATCGAGAAGGTTCTTCACCAAGGATATGGTTTTGATCAGTACAGACGTTCCCTTTCTCGCTACATGACGATGATCCGAGATGACGGATACTCGGAGTTAGCTGACTCCCTCGCCGCTGATTTATTGTCCTGGAGTCTGAACTTCGGGAGTTGGAGGAGCTACAGGCTAGCGGAGCTTCTTCTTTCGTGTCTTCTCAGCTGGAGAATAGGTTGTCGCAGTGGCATGATTTGAGATCTTCCATCGGTCATGAACTTCAGTCATACGAGCATTCCGTCGCACAGCTGATGGCTGGTATTGCCAGGAAGGATACTGACAGAGCCGAGTTACTCAATTCTTTGGGCTCTCAGCGTGAGGAGGTAGATAAATTGAGGAAGGCCTTGAAGCTTGCCGAGGAATCTGTTGGTATTATGGCGGAAGAGTTGGCTGGACTAGAGAGGTCTCGCGAGCAGATGCTTGAGAGATTAGGACCTACGCAGGCGAGATTGATGGAGCTGAAGAATGAAGCTGCGAGGATCTTGAGCAATTCTGAAGAATCCATCCGAGCTGACCTGCAAGTAGAACTAGAACAGAGTTATATAGACAAGCTTTCTAAGTTAAAATCTCATGTTCTTAGCCGCCGACTGTCTTCAGGATGATGAGCTTTTTATCGTATGCTTTAGCTTGATCTATTAATAGAAACTCAGCCTTTGATTCAGTTATGATATTTCTTTATTTATTTTGAACTCAGCAATGACAAGATTTACAGGATTTTTGGCAAACCCCCAGCCATCAACGGGTTTGATATGTCTTTACCGATTACCGTTTGAATCGGACTAGCATGTGAATTATTAAAACCCGTCTCACATGTAACGTTGTGCTAAGAAAA
>NC_033797.1:97948631-97952838 GCF_001876935.1 Asparagus officinalis | reverse complement strand
AACCAAAAATCACATGGTTGAGCTATATTGTGGATGATCTGCTCCATTAAACTTGATCTACATATTCTAAAACCCCAACACACCAAGTTTGGGGTGAAGCCGTCGTTGTTTGACCCTCCGTCGAGCCATGTGAAAAGTTCTATTATTCGAACCAAAAATCACATGGTTGAGCTATATTGTGGATGATCTGCTCCATTAAACTTGATCTACATATTCTAAAACCCCAACACACCAAGTTTGGGGTGAAGCCGTCGTTGTTTGACCCTCCGTCGAGCCATGTGAAAAGTTCTATTATTCGAAACAGTTAAAATTAATACGAGTGGATGAAGGATCAAACGACAACAGGTTCACCCCAAAGTTGGTGTGTTGGGGCTTTAGAATATGTAGATCAAGTTTAACATAGCGGATCATCCACGATATGGCTCAATCATGTGATTTTAGGCCGCGTCCTTAGATGATTATCTAAGGCGTCACCTTAGGAACACTTCGAAGTGTTCCTAAGGTGACGCCTTAGATAATCATCTAAGGACGTAGCCTAAAATCACATGATTGAGCTATATTATGGATGATCCGCTCCGTTGAACTTTATCTACATATTCTAAAACCAACACATCAAGTTTGGGGTGAACCCGTCGTCGTTTGACCATTCATCCTCTCGTATCAATTTTAACGGTTTCGAATGAATAGAACTTTTCACATGGCTCGACGGAGGGTCAAACGACGATGGGTTCACCCCAAACTTAGTGTGTTGGGGTTTTAGAATATGTAGATCAAGTTTAACGGAGCGGATCATCCACAATGTAGCTCAATCTCTCCCCGTGAGTTGACAGGTGTATGACATGTGAGCCCCCACATCAACGTGACTAGTAGGAGGCTCATACAAAGGGTATGGGGTCAAGCTTCAATGGATTCTCAACTTCAGACTTGCGAGTTTATTTGGCCAACTCAGTGACCACAGAGTGATAGCAGTACGAATTGCTCATACAAAGGGTATTGGGTTTGTATTTCTGCTTTCGCTTAATACAAGAATTTGCTTGTGGTTTGTTGGTCGTTATTTGGAGCGCTTAGTCAGAAGCATCGCTGTTGATAGATCCCTTCTTATGGTTGTTGTTTGTATTGTTCTCGCATGGGATGGCATAAATCGATCCATAGCAATTCGTACGTTTATATTGACTAAAGAGATATTCGTTATTCAATCCTATTTTATCGAAAATTAAAGCTTTGGTTTGAATCTATTTTTATTTGGATCTGGATCTTTTCCATTAGCAAAAGGCAATTGGGAGACCGTTACTTTTATTTTAGCTATTAATTTGTCTTGTTTATGTTGAATTCAGCTCCTCTTTAATTAGGCCAAGTTCTTTTACATGGTGTTGTTAATATACGGCAATTACAATGAACGCAATAAATATTGTATGTAGTTTTTCTTGCAACATTTATAGCGACAAATTAAATTATCTCAAATTGATCATTTTGAATGTTCCCTCTAGGCCCCTTTTTTTCCCTCGTAAAACTGAAGACGACCCTTGTCGAAGAATCGTCTGATTTTTTCAAACAATCGTCAACTCCCACATAATTCTTCTGTTTTTAATTGTGGAAGGGAGTGCTTCCTTGCTAGAAGCACGATCGCGTTGTAGGTAGTTTGCTGCTTGGTTTTTACCGGGTAGTAGGTAGGACTACCGGAGAATGGTCTTTCTTTGATATCAGAGAATCGTCTTTCTTTGCTGTCGGATGTTTTTTCCACGGAGAAGATGGATGTATTTATTTGTCGTAGGAAATTTATTTTCAAATTTAAATACAATACTTCATTATTGTTGGATTTGCAGTATAGATTATATAAAATGTAACTTCATTGCAAATCAAGTGTTCATTTGCATATGGTTACAAAGCGATTCGGTTTTTTGAGTTGGAATCCAGTAACTTGGTGACGTGATACTACCTTTGATTCATGCAATGTAAGGATTTGCTACAACCAAGTTTAGTGCAAAAAATCATTCAACTTTTCTTTGAAAAACAATTCTTCCCTAAGTCAATTTAGCAAAGCATTAAGGGAAAAGTTTTAAGAGGAATGACAAACTTAGTTAACCCTTCATGAGAAGTTAAAAATAATTTCATTATGTTTGAAATTAATAGCTAGGTTGAATGGTTAAGTTTTTTTGTGTTTGACAAATAAAACAGGGTTAAGGAGTGTAGTTGCAATAAATATCCTAAAATATATTATTTTTGTAAAGTTTCGTTTTTTTTAAGAGGGAGTAACTCTTAATCATCCTCCTTAGGTAAACTTCATCCTCCTTAGGTAAACTTGTTTGCCTTTCTAAATGAGGGCTTAACTAACTTTAACTCTTATAAAGGGTTTGTTAACCCTTTGACCAAATTAACCCATTTAGATGGCTAAGAAGGGAATATACTCCCTTGATCATTCTCTTAACCTTTGCTAAATAGGACTATAGTATAACCAAATATTCGAAGTAGAAATTTGACTGCATGTTGTTTACCAACCAAATATCCCTTACGCTGTGTTTTAAAACTGAAAATGATAAGAAAAAGAAATTAAACTCTCATTCATCTTTATTCACAATCTCCATCCATTTATCATGTTGAGAAAAATAAAAAACAATTAAATGATCATGTTGCGACACCATTCAACTTTTCATATTTGGTCTGTTTTCCATTTATATCTGGTTACTAAACACTTTTAGAGGGCTAGGGGTTGATGAAGTTATAAGAATACATGAGTTTAACCGAGTTAAGGTTGTAACTTGCTTCTTTCCTCTTTTACTTATTTTTGGGCTTACCATTAGTTGCAAGCTAAAAGGTTTTAGTGTGACTCTCAGGGTTTTATTTTCTCCCTCTTTTACTTTACTAGGTGAAATGCACATGGTTAAATATCATAACTGTTTAGTTTTTTAAATATAACTTGCTCGTGAAATTATTTCTTCTAAATCTCTACTTGATGATGTAATATCATTTGTGATCTTTCCTAATACTTACATTTGTGTACCTTCAACTTTTATTTTATATGTCATTGTGACCATAACAAGATAAGCAACAAATCATTTAGAAAGATTAGTCACTCATATAACAACCAGTTTCTTCGATGCCTCAAATCTAATAATAATAGATAACAAAAAATTCTTATGAAGTAAAAAAGAAAATGAAAACAACAATCTTCTATGTTAATGCCAAATGACTATTGTTGATGTCCGTTATCTAATAGAGAGATTATCAACAGACTAAGTGAGAGGTTAGGTTTCTCAAGCTTCTTTAGATGACTGGTCTTGGAGCGGATGGTCACATACTACATATGAAGAATATACTAAGGGGTCAGATTAGATTTGGGATCTTCAGTGGTTCGTCCGACGATCAACTTAGCATAAAGCATGAGTGAGGAAGATAAATGTGAGGGTTTTTTAGGGTAGATTTTTTCTTACTTGCTTATAGCAAGCAACACTTCCTTTTTATATTAGATCTACAAGGATAGATAAATAACTTTAGTCGAGTCTGAGCAGGTGGCTTAGTTAGCATCTTCTTTACAGGTGTCGGCTGTAGAGAGGAATGAGTCGTCCCTACGTTCAAAGCTATGGTTATAGGGGAAGCATTGTGCTGATAAGGACCATTGAGTCATAAAGATTTTTGGGGCTAGAGCCTTGATGACTCTGTTCATGCATTCAATTTGATGGCAATCTACTGTTTGGTGGGGGGCTCGAGGAACACAACTTTCCGCCTTGTCTTATCGGAGGCCAACCAATACCGCCTTTCTAGTTGGCATATCAAGTTTTGGACTAGTATAGGTTGAGTGCTGTGAATTTGCAATGTAGGTCGAATGAGGATGCTTCTCGTCTCAAGTTTACGAGTAACACGATAAGTACCGCCATTCCAGTCAGCCTCGCAAGTTGTCAGCCTGACCGGGTTCTTTTTAATAGTCATGGGACACGTGTCGGCTCTAGAGGGTGGATTAATTCTTAGGTTATTAACATGATATAATAGTGGCCCTTTTCATTCGGACACAGCTGGCCGAGTCCGAGTGAAATTTAAATAGCTGACAGTTGGTATACCTAAGGTACATTTATGAGGGAGTTTATGGGTGTTGTTGATGTGACTAAAGATCATCCCCAACATCACCTCATTTTCTGAGCGTAGGTGGCGGGTCAACCGAAGGGCAATGCCTTAGTTCGTGAGTGGTCTGTTTGACTTTCGAGGATGATCTCTG
>NC_033797.1:97927466-97947631 GCF_001876935.1 Asparagus officinalis | reverse complement strand
GTTGTTCGCGTGCGATTTGTCGATCTCGTCGCCTCGTTGGTTCGTCGATTTGTGCCGAGCTGTGCTAAGAGACCTATAAGCAGTTTTATATGCCTACAATAATTTGCATGTATCTGACAAGCGTGGCATTCTCGTGCATGTTCGATTGCGTCACGAACCATTGTTGGCCAAAAATATCCCATTCTTCTGATGCGATCATACAGTTTGGGACCAGGCTGATGTGCACCACATTCTCCTTCGTGCGCTTCCTTAAGAACTTCTTCTGCTTCTTTGTTCGAAAGGCATCGGAGTAACAAACCATCATACTCTCTACGGTATAATGTATGGGTCTCGGTATTATAGAAGAATCTTGGCGCTCTTCGGCAAATTGATTCCCTTTCTTTTACGTCTTCTGGCAGAATACCATACTGGACGTAGTCAATGATGGGAAAACGCCAATCTCGGGACTCAGACCCAATTTGAGTTGAATTCACCTCCTTGGCGTTTACGTTTCCGTCATCTTCCTCTTCAATATCCCTACTGTATATGGGTATGCAGAGTTGATGCGTCCTCACTGTGACTAACAGCTCAGTTTCGGGAGGCTGCGCAAGTGATACTGCTAGTGCTGCCAGTGCATCCGCATAAGCGTTCTGGAGACGAGGGATATATTCAATGAAGAATTCTTCAAAAGATTCTGCCATTTTGATGGCTTCCTGGTGGTACGGGATCAGGTCCTGGTTCCTGACTTCATACTCTCCACGGACTTGGTTGACTATCAATTGAGAATCCCCAAAGGCTTCGAGATATTTGACCCCCAGCTCCTTAGTGAAACTGAGCCCAATAAGAAGCGCGTTGTATTCGGCTACGTTATTGGAGCACAGACTAGTCAATGAATAAGCTCGAGGCATCACATGCTTTCCCGGGGAGATTAAGACAACTCCAACCCCGGAGGAAACTGTAGAACCTCCTGGGGTTATTACCCTATTAACTGACCTTGAAGCACCATCGAAATATAATTGCCATACTTGTTGGTGCGACGTAGTGTTAACCTCGTGGGTTTCATCCAGCAAGTCATCATATACTTCTGCCGTATCTGTGGTCGGGTTTGCCGCCAGAAGATCACAAATCGCTTGACCCTTGATCGACTTCTGCTGTTTAAAGTGCAAATCATATTGGGACAAGAGAAGGGCCCACTTCGCTAACCGCCAATTCATAGAGGCCGGTTGTGTCATAAATACCCGTACTAGATTAACGTTGGAAATGACGTAAATCGTCTGTCCAACCAAGTAATGCCGCATCTTTTGCATCACGAACACCAATGCGAGGCATTCTCTCTCAATCATCGGATATCGAGACTCGGCGCCTATCAAGGTCCGACTTAGGTAATAAACTGCCTGTTCGTGACCGTTATCGTCGTCTTGTGCTAGTAAAGCACTTATCGAGTGGTTCATCACCTTGATGTGCAATAAGAACAGGAGGATTCGTCAGATACGTTTTAATATCTTCGAATGCTTTTTGGCAGGCATCGTCCCAAATGAATGACACCCCTTTCTTGTTTAGCTTAGAAAATGGTTGGCACTTCCCAAAAAGATTTGAGATGAACCGCCAGATGTAAGCTAAATGCCCTTGCAATCCTCTGAGCTCTCTTAGATTTCTAGGAGGTTGCAGTTCATGTATCGCTTTCACCTTATCGGGAGAACATCGTCTTCAAGTCCTTGATGTGATCTTCTTTGTTGTGGCTTTTCACAACCAAATCATCAACGTAGCATTCGACTATTTTCCTGAGATGTTCTTGGAAAATCTTAGTCATCGCTCGTTGATACGTGGTGCCTGCATTCTTTAGACCGAATGGCATCACCGTGTAGCAGAATACACCAAGGGGCGTTCTGAATGCTGTATGCTTCTCCTCTCGGATAAATCCTGATTCGATCAATTTCTTAACCTCTGCCTCAATAGCTTCCATTATCTGCGGATGAAACCGTCTTTGCTGTTGTTTGACAGGTTTGGCATACGGCTTAATATCGAGGCGGTGCATTGCCACATTGGGGTCGAGCCCTGGCATATCCTCGTAGTTCCACGCGAAGACGTCAATGTACTCCCTGATGAGAGCAATTAACTCCTCCTTCTCATTTGAGGGAAGACTATCGCTGATGAATATCGGCTTTGGGTTGGCCTCGTCGCCCATGTTAACTTGGACTATTTTATCCTCAGTGGGGGGTTCTCTCTGTTCGAACCTGTCACCATACTGCATATTCAGATGATGAACCCACGGGTCTTCCCATGTTGGCATTTGATCATCGTCCTCCATTGTAGACGGATCAGCTGTAGCCATGTTTACCATTAGGGCTTTGAATGCCTCCCCTGGTTTCCTTGGACAACCGCAGCAACTCATACAGCGTTATCCATGCTGGAATATTGGCTAGTTGAGCCATTATATCGAAGACTTGCGGAGTTTTCGAGCTTTCCGGTTTGTCTCTTCCAATCGGGCGACTGAAACGAGATTGCTTCGGATTCTGTACCTCCTGGGGATTCTTCTCCTTCGATTTATTCACAGGCTATTGTCGAGCCTCTGCGCCCGGTGTAGGACTCGTAATCACCCCCATCTCTGTGAGAGTTTTGGCTGGTCCTCATTTATTCACCCCCTGCTCACTAGGTGGCGGATAGTTGTAGTGATACTCATTTCCGATTCGGGTCGCAAAAACTTCTTGTTCTTCTTCAGAGAGCGGGAAAGCTAAGATTCTTTCGTCATCTTCTCCTGGGATAGCAGAGACTCCGCAGCAAGACTTCCCTTTCCCTTTGGACTTCTTCTTGGATGACGACCCGGCCCATTGTTCATCTTCAATCAGGTCGGGGTGAACCCAGAGGATTTCACCATTTGGGGCTGTATGTGGCACAAGTCCTTTTTGGCGCTGTCCATGCGGGTCGTCGTTTATTGTCTTCATTCCCACTTTAGTGATGCGTTTTGGTTCAAACCACGCCGTGGGCACTGATCCAAAACTGATTGAAACTGCGTTTTCACTAGCATTCTCGTTACCACCTCCTGCATTGACGGGAGGATTATTGGTATTACGAGCTTCATTTGTATCCTCGTCTTCCAGATTAACCGGGTTACGACGACTTAGCTCACCTTGCTGGTTCGTCAATGCCTGGATTTGCTAGTCATGCATTTCTCTCATGTTTTGTATGGTCATCTGCATTTCGAACCTGAAGGTTTCTTGTTGCTTAGCTAAGGCGTCTTCAAGCATTTTGGCCACTTGCTCCGCACTTATCATAAGTGCCTCGCGGGGTTGTCCCTCGCTGGATACTGTATTATCTGAAATGACCGCGGAGCCGGCATCAGATTCTTCATCTTCCGAAGAGAGTCTTGTTCGAACCCTACCATAAGTTGCTCGCTTGATGGTTCCGGACTGCAGACGGGTTCTAGGCCGGGATGCTTTCAGAATCGATTCGAGATTGTCCCGCGCCGACGTCCCTCTGCTGGTCATGTTGGTGGTGACGCTCAGAAATTCTCCATCTTCAACCACCGTTCTTCTTCGTCGGAAACGCCTAGGCCTTGGTTTCGGCGTTTTAGTACTGAGCCTCTCGAAAACCGAAACTCGTTCGGGGACCGCCTTGATGCAGCTGCATTCAGACAATACTGCCCGAATGAGTTTGGAACAGGGGCACTGAGTTTCCTGTTCTTGGGGATTCCTTTTCCTGGTTTTATTCGAACCCCCAGCACGATAGTACAACTCGTCTGCTTGACGATCGGAGTAACCTATCGTGTGTTGACACGACTTCTCAGGTATAACACTATCGTCATCAGACGATAATGTTTTCTTCTGAGGGGAAATTGCTTTCTTAGGGCTTTCGAAAGTCACGCGCCTCGATACATGCCTTTTTGGGCGTGAGTTCTCGGCGGGCTCCCGGACTTCAATGCGCAAGTTGGTGCGCGTAACTGCCCTGGTCTCTTTGTCATGTTGAGGGTAACGACGACCCCCAGCATGTTGCGTCGTTCGGGGCTTTTTTATCGGGCCCAAACATTCTTGAATTGGAGCCTTGACTCGCTCATCGGGAATCGGACCGAGACGCTCCAAAACTGGCTTCTTCTTTCGGGATGACTCTGCATGATCTCCCGTAGAAGCTATTGGGATTACCGGCGACTTTGGTTGATTCACCGGAGGTTGAACTTTGGTTGGAGGCTGCTTCGGCCTCCACACTTGGCGGGTTGATGGCGGCTTTTTGGCCACTCTTCCTTTCTTCAATTCATCGGCCTTCTGCACGAGGATTCTTGTTTGTGCAAGTAATGCGCGGTGTTTGTGAATCCGCTCTTCGAGTGTCGAACGGTTCCGTTTGACCCGGATCCATTCGTTCGTCGGCGGCTTGGAGGAACCGCCATTCTTCAGTTGTTGAGGCTGTTTGCCTCTCCTATTCTTCAGATCCGCGTTGTAGCGGACCCCGTCTGTGGACTCCATCGCTTTGGCGAATAGCCGCGCAAGGCGTTGTCGTCGCCTCTAGCGGGCTCTCTTCGAGAGAGTCACAACGCCCTCAACAGTAGAAGCGTTGACAAGAATAGGTTTGACCTCGTTGGAGGTCGGTGGAACTTCACCCAACGCCACTTTGGCGTCAGTTGGGGTGAGAGCATCGTTGGTATTCTGAACTTCTTCAAACCAACGAGCTTTTCTCCTGGAGGAGAACTTCTTAATTTGCGGGGGGAGGTTGATCCGGACGAGGACGAAAGGTACTCCTCGAACTTGGCCTGGTCGAATTCATACTCGACCTCCTCCTCGACCGGGATTGGAATCCGCGGCTGCGACGTGACGATCTGGGCAGCGAGATCGGTGGCTCCCACTGTGGTCGCCAGATTATTCGCGGTGAAAATTGTCTTCATTGAATTCATTGTTATCTTGAATAACTGTTTTTCGGTTACAAAAGATCCGGTCTTTTTTAGATCCGATTACAACGAAATCAAGGAAAAAGAAAAAATTACAACTTTCCTTTTAGAACAAATCGCAAGATCCTGTTTTGCGGTCTCTTGCTTGTGTGGGTTCTTTGCCGACGCCGGGGTTAATCCATGGACCACCGCGCGATCTAGATCCGATCGGATCTACGCAGTATGACGGGTATTATTTCACCAAGGAAATAATAGCCGGGGAGGATTAGTTCACCAAGGAAATAATCGTCCAAATCTCGGGATCAAAGGCCAAGCTTTGATCCGGAGTATGCCTGCGTAGATCTGAGATCCGGTCCTCTCGAACACCTGTCTTTTGTGACGTAGACGCTCGCCGAGAATCAGATCTGAATCTTCAAGTTCTCAAGTCTTCAAAACTCCAAGCTCGATCTTCAGTTCGGCAGAGTTTCGGCTCTCAAAGTTCTAACCTTTTCAAATGAACAACCCTTGGCCTATTTATAGGCACCAAGATCTGTGCCAAGGCACAGATCTGGGCAGAGGAGCTCGGCCACCGAGCCACCCTCTGGTGGCTGCGGTTTTGGCTGAGCCACCCTGGGGTGGCTCGGCCTTGGCCGAGCCACCCTGGGGTGGCTCGGCATGGGCCGAGCCACCCTGAGGTGGCTCGGAGGGTGGTCGGCTTGGGCTGAGCCACCCTGAAGTGGCTCGGTTTGGCCGACGCCCTCAGGGGGTGTTTGGGTTCCGTCGTTTTGTCGTTTGTTCCCGTTTTGTCCGTGATTCGGTTGTGTGGTTGATTTGTTTGGACTCGATTTGTTGACCTGATTTAGCAGTAAATCCACTTCTGAGTTCGAGTCCGAAACCGATCTTGATTCGGTCATGATTCATCCGAGTCCGCTCTTGTTTGGATGACTCGTAGACTCCCCGAACCGTTGGCTTGATTCCGCACGCGAATGGATGTATTCCATTGCTTGCGTGCGATTCGTCAACCTCGTCGCCTCGTTGGTTCGTCGGTTTGTGCCGAGTTATGCTAAGGGATCTATAAGCAATTTTATACGCCTACACTAACCTGGAAAACTCTAGTCCACCTGATGCATGATGTCTAGGTAGTTCCTTTTGCCAAAAGCCGGCATGCTAACCATCCGCCTTCAAGGCCTTACTAAAGATTCAGACTCAGAAGGAACCTTGGCTGATGAGACGGCAAATGGAGTTCCAACTCATCTTCATTTATTAATGAGTCATTTCTATGAAAGCAAGAAAAATCCAATGGAAAGAGATTCTATATTGGCAGCCTCATCCACTACAAAATTGACTTTAGAGCAGAGGCAAAGCAAGATCACAAGTGGTTCAACCGCCTTTGAGCATCAAATGCCCGCAAGAGATATTTTTCATACTAATGTAAAATATAAAACTGATGAAATGTTATTTAATAGGAATTTACTCTGATCTCACAGGGATCAAGGCTTCACTATGGCCAAAGACCTAGGCATCATATAAGACCTAGGCAACCCTTACAAGCCCTTGGCTCTTTATCAAGGTAAGCCCAAGGCATAACATATGATCGATTCCTCCGGCTCTCATCGATCATCATGGACAAGTCCTTGGTACCTCATCAGGAATAAACCCAAGACACAACCCTTTGGCCAACTCCTACAGTTGTCTCTCGGTGTTAGGGGAAAGAAAGCCCTTGTCAACTCTCACGAGTTCTAGGTATTCGACTCCTCAATCGAATTTCAAGACCTTGGTACCTTTTCAGGGTAAACCCAAGGCACAACGACTCCTCAGTCGGATAACAAGCCCTTGGCTCTTTATCAAGGTAAGCCCAAAGCATAACATATGGTCGATTCCTCCGGCTCTCATCGATCATCATGGAAAAGCTCTTGGTACCTCATCAAGAATAAACCTAATGCACAACTCTTTGGCCGACTCCTACAATCATCTCTCGACCTTAGGGGAAAGAAAGCCCTTGTCAACTCTCACGAGTTCTAGGCATTTGGCTCCTCAGTCGAATTTCAAGACCTTAGTACCTCTTCAGGGTAAACCCAAGGCACAACGACTCCTCAGTCGGATAACAAGCCCTTAGCTCTTTATCAAGGTAAGCCCAGGGCATAACATATGGTCGATTCTTTCAGCTCTCATTGATCATCATAGACAAATCCTTAGTACATCATTAGAAATAAACCTAATGCACAACCCTTTGGTCGACTCCTATAGTCGTCTCTCGGCCTTAGGGGAAAGAAAGCCATTGTCAACTCTTACGAGTTCTAGGCATTCGACTCCTCGGTTAAATTTCAAGACCTTGGTACCTCTTCAGTGTAAACCCAAGGCACAACGACTCCTCAGTCAGATAACAAGCCCTTGGCTCTTTATCAAGGTAAGCCTAAGGCATAACATATGGTTGATTCCTCTCGCTCTCATCGATCATCATGGACAAGCCCTTGGTACCTTATTAGGAATAAACCCAAGGCACAACCCTTTGGTCGAGTCCCATAGTCACTACTCGAGTTATTAAGACCTAGGCATCTACATAAGACCTAGGCACCTAACCTCAGGGTTGCCACTCTGCCAAAAGGTATTCATAAAGCTAAGATATGAACATTGAATATATGACTAATACTTAATTGATCTAAAAACTTAAGTGGTCATCTGTCAAGTTTTAGTCAATTAAACACTCCGCCAAACTAAGGCACCAAGTGAACTAGTTGTCATAAGTCCCCCAACACGGGTTGACACATCACAACTAACTCACTTTAGCCAACATCTCAAACAAAATCAAGGCTACAAAGCCAAAAGAATATAAATAATGAAGGCAAGCTCAAGAATGAGGAAAAAAATTAAAAGTTTCATTCAATAAGAGTAAACATCGTTACAAACTTCTCTATAAAAAATAAAAGAAAAAAATTTGAAAGATGTAGGTCTTCAAAGCTCTCGACCAGATTTAGGAGTTAGACTTGGTGAACTCCTGGTGGAAGCAATTGTATAAGATTCCCCAGGGGTCTCAATAGCAGGCTCGACCACATACTCATTCGTTGATAAATCCAACCCACCCCTAATTCTCTCGACATCTTTCAACAAGTTAAGATAACAGGAGATGTAGAAAGAATAAAAGTGATCTGGAATGGGATTAAAGTCACGGGGCACTAAGGAGGCGAAGTAATCAACCCCAGCTTTACATGCAAAGGCTACTTCAGCCTTCCCTTTAGGGCTATGATGCCAGTCATCGACAACCTTCTTTTTATGCTGCTCTGAATCGAAATGAGCGAGTCGGTCCTCCAATTTCTCAACAAGGGCCATGGGCGTTTGAAGCTTTGATTGTAGCTCTTCAAAGTCCTTCATCATCTTTTCGAGAGACAGACGACTTGATCGAGCCTCTGTGATGCGGCATAATTATATACCAAAAATTGCAAGTGCACAATTTATCAAGTTATAGTATAAAAAGATATCGATCCCACGAGGAAGGTGATTTTAAGAGATTATTAAACTTGGTTCTTATATTTTGTGCATGACAATTAGGAATAAAGAATAAGTGTGATTTTGTTGAGTGATTGTTATGAATATATGCAAAAGATAATAAATTGAATTTTAGAAGAGAGAAGGAAGAATTAAAGAATAAATGAAATCACAAGGCAAGAAATATGAATTAATAAAATCAAGAAATAAAACTAAGAATGAAAAGAAAATTTAAGAAAGTCAAGATGGAGGATTCAAAAAAGGTAAGAAATCTAGAATATAATCCACTAACCAATTTCAATTATAAAATATAAACTATTCTCTTTTTATCATATTTCAACTTAGATTTATTAAGCATAGATTATCAAACCATTTAAGGAAAGTGTAACCTATCAAATTATCATCTAAGTTAAAATCACTATTCATGATAAGAACAACAACATGATAATAATCCTAGAATTCATAAGCATAACCTATCAAACCATTTAAGATAAGCATAGATTATCAAATTCTTCTTCTACCGATTAGTTCTCTAGTTGATTATCCTAAACATGAACATTTTAAGTACAAGAGAATAATTCATACAATATAAAAGAAATTAGACTAGTTTCATACAATTCTAAGATTCCTACAAGAATTAAATTCACATCTTAAGAAATAAAAACAAGAAAAAGAAGACTAATTACAAAATTAAAAAGAAAAGAAAAATCTAAACTATGAACAAGAAATAAATCTAATTACAAAGAAAATAAAAATCTAAACTACAAAATAAATTGCAGAAATTAAATGCAAGAAAAATAAATCTACTCTACAAATTAAAGTGCAAAAAGAAAATAAAAAAGACAAGAAAGTAAATCTATACTACAAGCATGAATTTAAATCTAACTAATAAGCAATAATAAAGAAATTACTAAAAAGAAATAAAAGAGAAAAGAAATGCAAACCTTCAAATTGCTCTTCATCTGCATCCTCATCATTCTACAAAGAGGAGAAAGAACAAATTTAAAGAGGAAAAAATTATTTTTATTAATTGCAACTAAAGTTATAATTTTTGGAAGGCCTTCTCAATTAAGAGTAGCCCTCCTCTCCAAAAGGAGTTTACAAAATTTTCACACCCTTAACCCCTCACTCTCTACCCCTATTTATAGTATTCTTCAATGAATATGAGCCATTGGATTTGTCTTGAGCCCCAAGTAACAATCTCCACCTTTGAATTATTTGATTTTCAAAAAAAATCCAAAAATAAATGAATATCAAGCTGCTGCAGCAAAGTCCACATCCGGTCCATTTTGATTTTCAGCTCAATGCAACAAAAAGTCTGGTCATTTGCTTCATGAAGAGCCGGCTAAGTCTTTGGCCCATTTTATTTGTTGATTTTCCAAAATTATAACCACAAGTCCGGTCTACAAGTTCCGGCCTCCAACATGATTTTTTTTTCGGCCCACATTTGCTTTTTGCTATAGTGACCGGCCCAATTGGAATTTCTCCTTTGTGAACAAAAATCAACACTGTAGCAGGTCCATGTCCGGTCTTGATGAGAATTAAGTCCAGCAGCAACAAAAATCTCCTTAAGTCCGGCCCAATTGTGTTTAAAAGCCAACTCCGGTCCATCATTTGAGCTTCCCATTTGATTTTCAATTTGCAAGCAAGTCTAGGCCCACACTTGATTTCTTGTGATTCAAACTTGCAACAACCAAATTGATTTCGGCCCATATGTTGCAGCAATGAAGTCCGCAGGTGGTTTTGTAATCTTTGCATAAAAGTCCATTCCATTCCACTCTTTTCATCCAAGTCCACCAAGTCTTTGGTGTAATCATTTTTCTTGATGGGCTTTGGGCTTCAAAAATGCTACAAAATAGAGAAGAGAGATTTTTGAGGGGTTTTTACATTTAATAATATTTATTTATATTTGGAGCTCGTTCCTTAACTTCTAAGGCTTCTAACCTCCGCAGAATCGTCGCCATCTTCGCTTCAGATGCAATGTTTGACTCCAGGGAAAGACCACTAGACTTAGATTGGGAAACAGATGAAACCCTGTCATCACAGTTTTCCCACTGCATTGTTTTCTCGGATAGACTCTCTAGGAATTCCCAAGCTTCATCGGCGTTTTTTCTCATAAAATCTCCCTGACACATCGATTCTAAAGATGTTTTTGAAGAATAGTCCAATCCTTCATATATGACTTGGCACAATCGCCATTTTTCTAGACCGTGATGAGGACATTGGATTAAAAGATCTTTAAATCGGTCAAAGTATTTCCAGAATGGCTCTCCCGGGACAATTTTGAAATTCTGAATGCTGTTCCTAAGCTTTACCGTTTTGTGAATAGGGAAAAATTTCTTGAGAAAAACGGTGACAAATTCCTCCCAAGTTGAGATGGAATTTATCGGTAAGCTGTACAGCCATTTTTTAGCTTTGTCCTTTAGAGCAAATGGAATAAATCTAAGCTTAATCGCATCTTCGGTTAATTCTCTCATTTTTATCATAATACATACTTCCTCAAATTCCGAGATAAATATATATGCATCTTCTGTTTCATTACCTAGGAATTTGGGAAGCATGTTAATGAAATGCGGTCTAAGCTCGAAATTTGCTCCATTTACTTCGGGGAGTCTTATGCAAGATGGAATTGCATTTCTGGTGGGGTAACACATATCCTGAAGAACTGGTTGATTTGCCATTTTTTGGATTGGTTCAACACGGATTAAGCGATGAAAATTATCCCGAACCCAAAATTGCATACACCAAAACAATTTTTTTTTTTTTAAGGAAGGAAAGAAAATTAGTTTTTTTTTAATGAAAAGATAAAGAAAATTAGTTTTTTTTTATATGAGAAGATAAAGAAAAAGAAAAATCCTAACTAAAACAAATCAAGGCAATCACTTTTCAATCAACTCTAACTCTAGGGTTTAGCCTAACTCCACTAGACCAGCTCCTAACCAAAAATTCCTACAGTGAAAAGATCAAAGTTTTACCCAGGTAGTTAGCCAGGTAAGGATAGTACTAGAGGGTGATCAAAGATCAATTAAGTACCTCTTTCCTTGCGGAGCGCTTTACGCAACCCCTAAACCTTGCCTTAGACACCAACTATTCTGAGAAAACTTAAACCGTTCACTTAAGGATTTCTTGTTCCTTATTGAGCTCGAATCCTTAGGGGCCAACGTCTAATGAGTTTTAGAAGGCTTGGGTTTGTGAAGTGAGGAATTAGTGATTTGTGGGCTAAGGAAAGGGTGATGAAATCCCTTACCTTATCTTGATTGGGGTTTTGCCCTTAAGAATGATTTAAGTGTGTGCCAAATCAAGTGCTACAATCACTTTGGTGAATTCCTACACTATATGAAATGCAACCCTAGAAATTAAAAGCGACTAAAAAGGATGGTAAAAAGAAAATCTTTATATTTTTTAATTATGGTCAACAATAATCAAAAGTGAGAAGGGGAAAATTGTTTGAGTTTATTATCTTGTTAGTTAATATCTAAGTGAAAGATGGATTTTATTATGGTCAACAAAAATAAAATCTTTTTTTTTAAATCCTAATTGTCTCTAATTGTGAAGCTAGCTAAAGAGGGTGGAATTGAAAACTAGAAAGAAGACTTACCCGAAAGCAATGCTCCAAATTCTTGATCTTCAATCCAAGATTTTCAAGCTCCAAGCGGTTCCTTCACAAGAAAAATACACAAGTTAAAGAATCAAGTTAATAAAATCCTATTTTAGCACCTTCCCCGGCAACGGCGCCAAAAACTTGATGCGGCATAATTATGTACCAAAATTGCAAGTGCACAATTTATCAAGTTATAGTATAAAAAGATATCGATCCCACGAAGAAGGTGATTTTAAGAGATTATTAAACTTGGTTCTTATATTTTGTGCGTGACAATTAGGAATAAAGAATAAGTGTGATTGTATGAGTGGTTGTTTTGATTTATGTGCAAGAGATAATAAATTGAATTTTAGAGAAGAAAGAATCAAAGAATAAATGAAATCACAAGGTAAGAAAGAAGAATGAATAAAATCAAGAAATAAACTAAGAATGAAAAGAAAATTTAAGAAAGTCAAGATGGAGGATTCAAAAGAGGTAAGAAATCTAGAATATAATCCACTAACCAATTTCAATTACAAAATATAAACTATTCTCTTTTTATCATATTTCAACTTAGATTTATTAAGCATAGATTATCAAACCATTTAAGGAAAGTGTAACCTATCAAATTATCATCTAAGTTAAAATTACTATTCATGATAAGAACAACAACATGATAATAATCCTAGAATTCATAAGCATAACCTATCAAACCATTTAAGATAAGCATAGATTATCAAATTCTTCTTCTACCGATTAGTTCTCTAGTTAATTATCCTAAACATGAACATTTTAAGAGAATAATTCCATACAATATAAAGGAAATTAGACTAGTTTCATATAATTCTAAACTTCCTACAAGAATTAAATTCACATCTTTAAGAAATAAAAACAAGAAAAAGAACTAATTAAAAAAATAAAAAGAAAAGAAAAATCTAAACTATGAACAAGAAATAAATCTAATTACAAAGAAAATAAAAATCTAAACTACAAAATAAATTGCAGAAATTAAATGCAAGAAAAATAAATCTACTCTACAAATTAAAGTGCAAAAAGAAATAAAAAGACAAGAAAATAAATCTACACTACAAGCATGAATTTAAATCTAACTAATAAGCAATAATAAAGAAATTACTAAAAAGAAATAAAAGAGAAAAGAAATGCAAACCTTCAAATTGCTCTTCATCTCCATCCTCATCATTCAACAAAGAGGAGAAAGAACAAATTTAAAGAGGAAAAAATTATTTTTATTAATTGCAACTAAAGTTACAATTTTTGGAAGGCCTTCTCAATTAAGAGTAGCCCTCCTCTCCAAAAGGAGTTTACAAAATTTTCACACCTCTAACCCCTCACTCTCTACCCCTATTTATAGTAATCTTCAATGAATATGAGCCATTGGATTTGTCTTGAGCCCCAAGCAACAATCTCCACCTTTGAATTTGCTTTTTGTTCTAACCCAACATAAGAGGCCCATATGATTTATTTGATTTTCAAAAGAAAATCAAAATCCAATTTTGCAACAATCAATTTTCGGCCCAATGAGCTCCATATGATTTTCACAAAATGAAAACTAAGCAAGTCCGGTGCATTCTAAGTCTTTGGCCCATTTTATTTGTTGATTTTCCAAAATTATAACCACAAGTCCGGTCTACAAGTTCCGGCCTCCAACATGATTTTTTTTTCGGCCCACATTTGCTTTTTGCTATAGTGACCGGCCCAATTGGAATTTCTCCTTTGTGAACAAAAATCAACACTGTAGCAGGTCCATGTCCGGTCTTGATGAGAATTAAGTCCAGCAGCAACAAAAATCTCCTTAAGTCCGGCCCAATTGTGTTTAAAAGCCAACTCCGGTCCATCATTTGAGCTTCCCATTTGATTTTCAATTTGCAAGCAAGTCTAGGCCCACACTTGATTTCTTGTGATTCAAACTTGCAACAACCAAATTGATTTCGGCCCATATGTTGCAGCAATGAAGTCCGCAGGTGGTTTTGTAATCTTTGCATAAAAGTCCATTCCATTCCACTCTTTTCATCCAAGTCCACCAAGTCTTTGGTGTAATCATTTTTCTTGATGGGCTTTGGGCTTCAAAAATGCTACAAAATAGAGAAGAGAGATTTTTGCTACAAAAATAGAGAAGAGAGATTTTGAGGGGTTTTTATATTTAATAATATTTATTTATATTTTTATTCAATTATGTGCAAACTAATCTAACAACAATTATTAATGGTATATTTATTCATATAAAATAGATAATGATGGTATAAAATTATAATAAAATATGATTATCAAATACCCCCATACCTAAACTTTTGCTAGTCCTCTAGCAAAGAAAATAAAAAGAAAATCCTAATTCACTTTCGTAGGAATCGCGATTGTATATATTTAGCGTATACAACAAGCCTTTAAACCCCTAGGTTACCCTAGTGGATGAGTTGTAGTCTCGTGAGGGTTTGCAGTGAATATACCCACAAAATTCGGTCAACTTGCCAAGTTAAATAAGTCAGTAAATAACAAATTTTCCTTGATATATTTAAACATTCTAATTGAAGCTAGTTAATAATCAAGAAAACGTTTTTATATATAACTCCAATGTAAATCCCCTAGAAAATCTTTTTCATTATAGCAATACAAAACCAAGTCAAATCTTAGAAATTTAATTAAAAAGTTTTGAAAAGAACATGCCAACTCTTTGTTTTAAATAACTTTCAAGTCTCTTGATCAAAAATTGTTTTTCAAGACCATATATACAAAACAACAATATATATATAAAAACAATGGTTAGTGTTATATATATATTTTTTTTTCACTCTCTAATTCTTGGTGATTGTTTTCTATTTTAACGGGCTTTCTAAGTGACCATTTAACGAGTTTTGGGCCAATGAATCCCAACCCAATTGGGCTTAGGTCATTAAGTATAGAGATACTCCTTGGGCTTAATTGCTCAGTCAACTTAGGCTTTATAAGATAGAATCACCTTGAATTTAAGAGTTTTTTTTTTGGTGGTGCCCCTTTTTCGCACTCTTCTTTTATAAGGTTAGTTTTTTTTTAATATATATATGTGTAAGTATATATAGTCTTAAAAAAAATTGTGTAAATCAAGATAACTTGAAAAAAATATTTTCAACTCTAAGTTAAGCATGCAAAAATTTCATTATTTTTAATTAAAAATCTAAGGTAAGACTTAAGTAAGATATACTAGTTGAAAAATCATTTCTTAATAATTTTATTTGGAGTTATCATAAAAGGTGAACTTGAATATGTCACTAACTAAGAATTAGAAAATTTAAAATCTATCAATTTGATCAATTATTACTTAACTCTATTAATTTGGCAAGTGACAATATTTTTATAATTTTTTTTTTAACAAAAAGAAATAAAAATGCAACTAAAAAGGTAAAATAAAGAGGAAAATATGTATTTCTCACCCCCACACCTAAATTTTGCATTGTCCTCAATGCAAATTCGCTGAAGCACAAAGTAAAGCAGATAAAATTGAAGAACTTACAGTTGCTCGGTTGACAATGATGATAAGAATCTGCAATTACTGTTAGTATGAGGATGAAGAAATCAAATAAGAGAAAAATTGTAAGTAATTATTTTTATTTTATTATTATTTTTTTTAAAAAAAACAAAAGAATTTTTTTTTTAAGAAACAAAAGGAAAATTAGTTTTTTTATAGATAATGAGGTTCATGAAGAACCAACACATCTTCCTCTCCAAGCGTAGAAAATTCTAAAAAATGTTTCAGACGTTGACCATTTATTTTAAAAATATTACCATTTTTAGGATTTTCTATCTCGACAGCTCCATGTGGAAAAACTTGTTTAACAAAAAATGGACCAGTCCATCTTGATCTCAATTTTCCCGGAAAAAGATGCAATTTCGAATTGTACAATAAAACTTTCTGTCCTAGAGAGAAATTTTTTCGCAAAATTGATTTGTCATGAGAAATTTTTGTTTTCTCTTTGTAAATTTTTGAGTTTATGTATGCATCATTCCGAATTTCTTCCAACTCATTTATTTGGAGCAATCTGTTCTTACCTGCTGAGTCTGAGTCAAAATTTAACTGTTTTATTACCCACATTGCTCGATGTTCCAACTCTACTGGTATGTGGCAAGCTTTCCCGAATACCAGTCTGTATGGTGACATCCCTAAATTGGCCTTAAAAGCTGTTCTATACGCCCACAGAGCATCACACAATTTTACAGACCAATCTTTTCTGTTATGATTAACTGTTTTTTCTAAGATTTGTTTGATCTGCCTGTTTGTGACCTCTACTTGTCCACTGGTTTGGGGGTGATAAGGAGTTGACAATTTGTGTGTGATTGAATATTTCCTCATCAAAGCCTCGAAAGAACGGTTACAGAAATGTGTACCGTTATCACTGATGATCGCTCGAGGTACTCCAAACCGGGCAAAAATGTTCTCTTTTAAAAACTTGACAATGACCTTGTTGTCATTAGTTTTGCAAGCTACCGCCTCAATTCATTTTGACATGTATTCAACGGCTACTAGAATGTAGACATTTCCAAAGGAATTGGAAATGGTCCCATGAAATCGATACCCCACAGATCAAAAAGTTCAACAGATAATATGGGTTGTAACGGCATCATATTTCTTCTAGTGACTTTCCCTAAAAGCTGACAGCGGTTACAGGTTTTACAAAACTCGAATGAATCTTTAAAGAGAGTGGGCCAATACAGCCCAGATTGGAGAACTTTTTCAGCTGTTTTTCTGGGACCAAAGTGGCCCCCACAGGCTTGCTCATGACAGAAGGATAGAATACTCCTAGTTTCTTCAGTGGGAACACACCTCCTAAAGATCTGATCAGGACAGTATTTGAACAGATATGGATCATCCCAGTAAAAGTATTTTACTTGGGAGAGAAAACGGGATCTATCCTGATTGGACCAATGAGAAGGGATCTGGTTCATGACTATGTAGTTCACAATGTCGGCGAACCAGGGAACAGATTGGATTTCTAGGAGTTGTTCATCTGGAAAATGTTCATTGATTGGAACGGTTGATGTTGGTGCATTTGGGAGTCGAGAGAGGTGATCTGCTACGGGGTTCTCTGTTCCCCTTCTGTCAAGAATTTGAATGTCAAACTCTTGAAGAAGGAGAATCCATCTAATGAGCCGTGCTTTAGCATCCTTTTTGGTCAAAAGATACTTTAGTGCGGCATGATCAGTGAAAACTTTGGTTAAGGAACCGATGAGGTAGGACCTGAATTTTTCTAAGGCAAAGACTACAGCTAAAAACTCTTTCTCTGTGACAGAGTAGTTTTGCTGGGCATCATTCAGAGTCCTACTGGCGTAGTAGATCACATGCGGTTTTCCATCAAACCGTTGTCCTAAAACAGCTCCAATCGCAGAATCAGATGCATCACACATCAGTTCGAATGGTAAGGTCCAGTCCGGTGCATGAATGATAGGAGCTGTGGTTAGCTCCTTTTTCAGATATTCAAAAGCTTTGAGGCAGTCGGGAGAGAAGACAAATGATGTATCCTTGGCTAAGAGATTGGTCAAGGGTCTAGCAATTTTGCTGAAATCCTTGATGAAACGTCGGTAAAAACCAGCATGACCAAGAAACGATCTGACATCTTTGACAGTTTTGGGAGGAGGGAGATTGGAAATGAGATCTACCTTAGCTTTGTCCACTTCGATTCCCCTATTGGAAACTACATGTCCTAAGACAATGCCTTGTTTGACCATGAAATGACATTTCTCCCAATTGAGAGTCAGATTTTTCTCCCTACACCGTTCTAGGACCAGTTTAAGATGATGCAAACATTGGGAAAATGTGTCACCAAAAATGGAAAAGTCATCCATGAAAATTTCGAGAAATCGCTCTACCATGTCGGAAAAAATACTGATCATGCAACGTTGGAATGTGGCCGGTGCATTGCACAGGCCAAAAGGCATGCGTCGGTATGCGAATGTTCCATACAGGCAAGTGAAGGTGGTTTTCTCCTGATCTTCTGGAGCGATAGGGATTTGATTGTAACCTGAATATCCATCCAGGAAACAGTAGAACTCGTGTCCTGCTAAACGCTCTAACATTTGGTCAATGAAAGGAAGAGGGAAATGATCTTTCCGAGTGGCTAAGTTGAGTTTTCTGTAGTCAATACAGACTCGCCATCCAGTTCAGATTCGAGTGGGAATCGGCTCATTAGCCTCATTTTGGATCACAGTGATCCCAGATTTCTTTGGAACAACTTGGACTGGACTCACCCATGAACTATCAGAAATGGGATAAATGATCCAATGATCGAGACATTTCAGAATGTCTTTCCTAACGGCTTCTTTCATCACTGGGTTTAACCTACGTTGAGCATCTCTAGTAGGTTTGGCATCATCTATCAAATGGATTCGGTGTTGAACAATGGTTGGACTAATCCCTTTGATATCAGCCATGGTCCATCCAATGGCTTCCCTATTCTCTCTTAAAACAGCTAAGAGAGCTTCCTTTTGACCGGTAGTCAACTCAGAAGAAATGATAACTGGTAAAGACTCGTTCTCCCCTAAGTAGGCATACTCTAAATTTTCGGGTAGAGGTTTGAGCTCTAACTTAGGGGGTTCCTCCATAGATGGACGAAGTTGGACTCATGGTTCTATCTCTAAAGGCTCTCGTTGCCAGCCAACAGCAAAGACATGATTAATCAACGGTTCTATCTCTAGTTCGTCATCAGAAAGCTCGTCAATCATTAAATCAGATGCATTTGAATCAGACTCACACTCTCCCTCTTGTTGTTCACTGGATATTCCTTGAATGAAATTCACTTCTATGGGTTCATTAGATGGATCACTAGGCTGTCTCCCTAGGTTGAAAATATTAAGATCGACAGTCATATTCCCAAAAGATAATTTCATCTGACCGGTTCTACAGTTTATCAAAGCATTTGAGGTGGCTAAGAACGGTCTTCCTAGAATGACGGAGATTTGACTTTTGAGATTAGAAACGGGCTGCGTTTCCAAGACAATAAAATCAACAGGGAAAATAAACTCTCCAACTTTGATCAGAACATCCTCTACCTCTCCTTTGGGAATTTTTACAGATCTATCGGCTAACTGTAGAGTGCATCTTGTCGGTTTAAGCTCTCCTACACCTAGCTGTTGATAGACTGAATAAGGAAGGAGGTTGACACTGACTCCCAAGTCTAGAAGTGCCTTATCAATGTGAGTGTTACCTATGACGCATGGAATTGTGGGACAACCAGGGTCCTTGTATTTCAAGGGCATGGGTTTCGAAAAAATTTCACTGAGGTTGGCAGCTAAGAAGACTTTCTTGAGGACATTGGTGGTTCTTTTCTTAGTGCATAAGTCCTTCAAGAACTTTGCATAAGAGGGAATTTATTCGATTGCATCTAGAAGAGGGATGTTGATCTTGACCTGTTTAAACGTTTCTAGGATTTTCTCAACCTGCGGGGAGTTTTTTCTAGGTTTGGGTCTATCTGGAAAGGGGGCAACGGGCCTATACCTATCTAGATCAGGCTCAATCTCAAGTTCAGCATTTTGGTCATTGGAAGGATTTGTTTCATCGGAAGGAGTGTTTTGAATGAGAGAAGGGGTTTGATCCGGTGGCATTCTAACCTGATTGTCTATTTGTTTTCCTGATCTCAGAGTGTGAATTGCATTCAGTTGAGCTGGGTTGTTGGAACTGGATCCAGTGTCTTTAGGGTTTGCAACAGGTTGACTTAGAAATTTTCCTTTTTCTCTCTTACTCACGGCAGCGGCTAATTGCCCAAGTTGGGTTTCTAACCGGGCTATGGCTTGTGTGTTCGAGTTGAGCACTTGGCCGGTGGTTTGCATGAATGAATTTACAGTGGTGGATGATTGGGTCAACATGTTGGTAGTTTGTGTAGAAGCTTTGATCATAGCTTCTAAACCCTTTTCTAAGACACTCAAACGTTTGTCATGATCAGAATTTGAAGGATTTGTAGGCTGGTGAGGATGAGGATGTTGGTTTGGAAAGGGTGGGTTAGCTTGTTGGAAATTGTTTGGTGCATTGAACGGGACTGTGTTTCCCCTAGGGAATTGTGGGTTTGATGCGGGAATGAAGTTTTGATTTCCGGGAGAGTTTCCTTGGTTCCAAGCAAAGTTAGGATGATTTCTCCAACTTGGATTGTAGGTTGGAGAAAATGGATCATTTCTAGGCCGCTGAAATGCAGCGTTCATCTGTTCTAATGCATGGTTGTTTCTTAGAAGAGGACATTCCTCTGAAACGTGGGTAGGAGACTGACAGTTATGACATCCCGGGGCAGAAATGTG
>NC_033797.1:97920416-97926466 GCF_001876935.1 Asparagus officinalis | reverse complement strand
TCCTCTTTGTAACAGCAAACCCCAAAAACAAACTAAACAAACTCAAACCCTTGTTTAAAACTTTCTTAACTTGTTTTTAAAACTCTCTTGATCAGTTTGAAAAGACATCAGCAATGGGGTATATATACCCACTAGAAATCTCAGCAAAAACCCTCAAAACAAATGACAAAACAGCCCCCAGAGAAACAGCTCAGAAATAGCCGTTAGTAGCCAACGGCTATATTGTCGGTCGACCGAAAATTCCGTCGGTCGACCGATGATGTCTGTCGACCGATTTGAGCTCTCGGTCGACCGGACCGGTCGACCGACGGCTCTCGGGAAAAATACTGACGAATGGTCAATTGACCGGTCGACCGTACCGGTCGACCGAAAACTGACATTCCAGAAAAAAATCGGTTTTAGAGCTGATTTTAAAACACTGTTTAAAAATATCAAATAAATTCCAAAAAATGTAAAACTTTGGGGAATGATTGTAGACATGATAATAAACATGATACAAAAACTAGTTTTCTAAAAATACTTCTCAAATGAGAAATATCATCATTTTGCAAAATAGTCCAAAACATAAAAATGTAAACATATGAATTTGATGTTTTGACCTAAACCAACTTTTAAAACTTTACAAAATGATTTTATAGACTTAGTAAAACATGTATAAACTAATATTAAAGTCTACAAACTAAGAATACAATATTTTCATAAAATTGCATATTCTATGTAATATTTTTAAAACACTAAATATGATTTCATTTGATATAAGCTTGTTAAAGACGAAATCATATATAGGCATATAAACATGAAACAAAATAGTATTTTCTAATTCTATTCATTTGTTTCATATATAAACTCGAAAACTATAAAACCAAAAATATATGTATATATATATATATATATATATAACCCAAGCTTGATCTGGTCTTCGATGTAGCTCAACTTGGTAAACTCGCGGATGAGGCTTGAACTTGATCTTTAACTTTGAATTGCATAAGCTTCACCGACATTCCGCCAACCTCCATTGGATTTCATCGTTGAAGCTCTATTCCATCCATCCTCCAACAACGTTGTTTGTCTACAATACATAAGAATGTACAAACACTAGACAAACAACATTAGTAGTAAATTGTTTGTTAAACATCATCAAAACAAAGAGACCAACAGATTATTAATCTGAGTAGAGATATTTCTGATATCAGACCATAAAGAAGATCTGAGAAGTTCAGAGTTCTCACCATATATTACACTCAACATCATAGTGAAACCTCCAATGTTTTGCATTTTAATGGTAATCTGTTGAAGAGTGGCTGAAATCACTGTCCCATTCCATATATCAGCATCCCATGCTACCCATATTCTCCCTCTACTTGAAGCAGTATAGTTATTACAATATGACCAGTGAGATGGAATACATTTTGTGATTCTGTAAGATTTAGTTGATTTAACTTTAGTCTCTAACAAACCAACAACATTTGGTTTCAAAGAATGGATGTGTCTTTTAATATCTCTTCTCCTTCCCCCATTATTCATGCCACGAACATTCCAAATAAGCATTGTCATGAGTTACTGTTGGAGGAGGCCCTAGTTACTCTTTTAGGACCCGAAGATAGCTCTTTCATCAATTTTAACTGATTTTTCTTCTTCATATGTATCTGGTTTTTTTCACTTAACCATTCAGGGTTATCAATAGAGATTGGAAAGTCAATATTTGACTCCTTCTCCTTATCACTTCCTACAAGTAAGGCATCAATATTTTCAGAACTGTTTATGTTTAGCCTTGAATTACCAGATTGATAAGAGGTATCATTCTGCATAGAAGGAATTAGTGTATCTGCAGTCTCTTTAGTGGTATCTTCATAGATATTCTTAACTGGTAACTCTTTAAAATGTTGATTTTTTTGATTTTCTTGATTCAGAGCATATTGAGTAACCTTTTCCTTCTCCAAATGGACCTCAGTATCAGAACAGTCTTCATCTATATTAATTTCATCAATTTTTCTGACTTTAAAACCAATTTCATCAGTATGTGGAAGAACCTCCTCTATAACAAAATTCTTGTTTATTTGTCTATCATTTCCATCAAAATACTCATCCATAGCAGTATCACCTGTAGAAAAAGAGTTGGAAACTTCCTCTTTATTAGAAATTTCATCTTGATTTTCATTTGGGCAGACACAATCTTGATTTTCATCTGGAACTGTTATATCTTGAGCCCCATCCTGTTTTGGATTAATACTCCTATCTGATTCAATAGAAGATTCTTTAGGGATCCATTTCTCAACTAGAACCACAGGACATTGATAATCAACATGACCAAAAATTAAACATTTGTTACATTTTGGTGGTATCCATTCATACTCTACGTTTGTTTCCAACCACTCTCCATTTCCTAAATCCAATCTGACAGAATTTGGGAGTTTGGATTTTGAGGAATTTCTACAAAACATCTAGCATAGGCTAATCTCTCTCCTGAAGCTGTTGCTTGATCAATATATAGAGGGATACCCACAAGACTAGCAATTCTCCCAATGATATTATTTGACCATAGTTTAAGATGCAAAGAGGGAAACCTGATCCAAACTGGCACAGTAGAAAGAAGTTCACGTTCAAGGCCTGAATTCTCAGTCCATTTTTTCAGAATGATTAATCTTCCATCAAATAACCAAGGGCCACCATTCAAGACTCTGTTCATCTCTTCATTTGATCCAAATTTAAAAAAGAAAAATCCATTTTCTCTAGAGTATATTTCAAGAGAACATGTTAATTTCCAAAGGCGGCCAACACATCCTTTAAGGTGTGAATAAAAAGGTTTGTCTCCAAGAACATACCCAATTAATGTACTATTCCATTTTTCTACATTCAACATAATCTCAGATCTAGGAATAGATGCATATTTCATACCTTTGCTATCAGTAGATGGAGGAAAATATTCCAGAGCACAGTTCGGACTAATTTCTCTGCCCATAGTACAGACATCCTTCCAAGTTGAAGAACCAGCAGACGTAAATTTGACAGTATTCTGTGGCCTCTGGATCATATTGAATTTTGACTTGGATTCGGAAGATATAACCCTTCCAGCATCTTTCCTTAATTCATAGTGTTGATTCTTTCGATAATCCGAATTAGATTTTGATTCAAAAGAAATGGCATTAGGTTTGCGAAACCTTTTTTGACGGGGAACAATTTTGATCCATTCTTGATCTTCTGAAGAATTAGCTTCTACTCTCCCATTTGGATTGGAGGGGGCTCTATACTCTTCTAAAGTGGGATCTGGATCATGATCCGTCATGGCCGAAGCCACCACAGAGGTCTACAAATCTTCAAAATCGCCTGACCGCCCAAAATCGCCCAAAATCGGTCTTTGATTTATCATGAGTCACAGAGTTTGAAGTCGCATGAAATAATCATATGAGCAGTCAAGTTCGCTTTGAAACATTGAAGACAGATATGATAATAGTGATCCTCACCTACAATGATCCTAAATAAAAATCATGGAATTGTTCATATCTATACAAATAAAACAAAATTGAAGTCGAACTCAATTGAGATGACTATCCATTAACCTCATTTTGTTATGTTTGGGTCGTTGTACCCACTACATATTAACTTTAATCAGTAACTATTAATTATATTCTATAACTATTAACTTTAGTTATTACCTGTTAACTATAACTAGTGCCTCTTGACTTCAGCTAGTATCTGTTAGCTATACCTAGTGCCTATTGAGTTTAGCTAGTATCTGTTAACTATATCAAACAATTGTTCATCATGTTAGTTTTAATATCTATTTGCTTATTAATTAGCAGGTGATGAGAAATTATCCAATACATGAATTATATGTTACTTTTAACATATATGGATTAGAGTTAGAGATTATATATGACACTTAACTAGAAAAATTTATACTTAATATATACTTATAATAATTAACATATACATGTGATATTTAACAAGAATAAATTATAATTAATAGGTACAGAGTACAAAGTTCCAATTCTGAATGTGACTTATCTTGTCTTATTTTAGTTAAAGATGAGTAAAATCTACTTGTAGAATCATCTTTGTATTAGAAATAGTTAACATACACTAGCTAAAGTTAATAAGTAGTGAATATAGTTAACAAATATTATGTATAGTTAATAGGTAAATGTAGGCGTCTAAAAATACGTATTGGTTCCCGCACGTAGCTCGAGATAAAGAGAAGATGACGAACGTCGTCATCCGAGTCAAGAAGGATTATCTGAGTGACTGTCGCACTTGTCGGTCAGCTCCAAGTACCATAAAGAAGTTAACGAGTGCATGAAGCAAGTTATCAAAGCGTACATGTCAATAAGATAACCAATTACCAAAACGCCAGAAAGTACAAATCCGGGAAAGTCGAAAAACACCAAAGAAGCACAAAAAAGCCTCGGTGTGGGGGCATGGGTCACTACTTGGTGACCCGTGCACACACGAGTCAACGAGAAGTGACTCGCAGACACGCGGGTTACCATATGGTGACCCGCAGGTATGCGGGTCTCCAACAGGTGACCTGCGACCATATGGGTCACCACATTGTGACCCGCAACCATGCGGGTCACCACTTGGTGACCCGTGCCCACGCGGGTCACCGTGTTCTGTCGTGCAGTCCTAAGACTCAAATGCGTTTTTGATAGTTTTAAGCAGTTTTTACAGGATTTATCTGTTCCAGAGGTTCCTACCTAAATTGATACCTTCTCTACACATGTGTAGGCCGTTATTGACTGAAGATAAGGCCAAATCTCCCATTCTCTTCGAAATAACCGCATCCGAGGCCCTATAAATATAAGCCTAGGGGCTCCATTTTACAGATTTGAAATTTGAGCGAGAGGACGAGGTGATGCTAGATTGAAGAATCAAGGAGCACGAAATTTTAGAGGAGGCTAACTAGATTCCGGTGAACTTTGGCATAAAGAAGCAGTCTTTTGAAGGATCTGAAGCCCCGTCCCAATTTCCTTGAGATTAGGCTTGGTCTTAATCTCGAGAAGAGTACTAATTTTGCTTGGTCGATATCAGTACTTTAGCGAATACTTCCTTGGTGAAGTAAGAGCTCTGATCAATTATTTTGTCAACCGGATCCGATCCGTAGGTGGTCCATGAATAAACCCCAGCATCGACAAAGATCCCACGCAAATAATAGATGATAAACATCTATTGTGTGTAGTTTAAAAGAGAGTTGTAATTTATTTTCATTGTGTTAAAAGTCTTATAAAAAGTCTAGTTTCTTGAATTTATTGTAACGCTCAAAGTTGAAATGGATTCTCCAATGAAAACAACTTTCCACCCAAACACTCTGGTGACCACAGTGGGAGCCGACAGCCTTTCTGCGAAGGCTTATGTGTCGTAACCTCGGATTTATATCCTGGTTGAAGAAGACGTTGAATATGAGTTCGACAAGCAGAAGTTTGAGGAGTACTTATCCTCCTCCTCCAGATCCGCCTCTCCTCGCGAATCCAGGAAGGTTCGTTGGTCTTCATATTTGAAGACCTAAGAAGATGATCTCTTTGTCGCTGCCGCTACAGTTGCACATCATAATGCTTCTCCAGTGTCTAACAAGGTCAGGTCTGCAGATCTAGACTACTCCTGGATCAAAGAGTTAACCATTAAAGGTGCGCCAACCTTATCAAAGAGAGCACGTCAAAGGCGACGCCACGCCTCACGTGCCAGCTGGCCAAAGCTTTGGAGCCAGTTGATGGGATTCTCTATGAGACAGATCTGAAATCCAGAAGACGCCAAACGCTACCACAATGAGCGGGTGGCCCCTCTTCAAAACCAGTGACGAATGAATGGGTCCGCCTTAAGAGGACCCGTTCAACCATTAAAGAGCGCATTCAGAAACGTCGTACATTATTTGCACACGCGAGAATCCTTGTCCAAGAAGCTAAAAAATTATAGAAAGAATAATTAGAAAAGAAGCCACCGAGAGTGCGCAAAGTATGGAGGCCAAAGTCCAAAACGACGACAGAAATGACCAAGGAGCGTGAGTCACCCCAAGGTGACCTGGCCAGCCGTGTGTCACACTTAGGTGATGCGGCGGC
>NC_033797.1:97902574-97920406 GCF_001876935.1 Asparagus officinalis | reverse complement strand
GCGGCCAGCACGTCACCCATTGGTGATACGGCCAGGCCCGGATCATCTCGTGGTGACTCGGCCAAGCGCGGGTCACCAAGTGCTGACTCGCGCCAAGGCCGAGACAGAGAACACTCCGCACCCATTTTTCTTATTCCATCGAGTTTCACCCCTAGTCCAACTGATCCCACACCTCTGTTGGAGCCCCACGACAGCATAGACTTGTCCTGATTTAAGATGAAGATAGCGGATCGCTTTGGTCCTTAGCAGGAAGATCGAGACAAAACCCCGGACAAAGAGAGCTTGGGTCGTGCACATCCTCCTAAGCAATGGAAGAGGTCCCATGGTGGGAAAATCCCTGTAACTGACCGCACTAGATTGTATTGAAGTCCAGGAGATTGTTGAGGTCCCACACTCACGAAAGCGTGGCTCTAAATATGTGACTCTTGAACATGTTGACAAAGTGTTATGTCCCCAGAAGGAAATGTATTCGTCTGACGATGGCGTTACACCTAGGGAATCATGCCAACAGATGATGGGTTGCTCCGATTATCAGACCGATGAGTTGTACTATCGGGCTGGGGGTGCAAACAAGTCTTGAAAAAGAAGTACCCGAGAAACGGACTCTCACTATTCGTGTGCCAAGATTATCAAGGTAGTGTTGTTAGAATGTTGCTGCCCCAAGACTCCAAAGAGGGCTTCGGTGTTCGAAAGGATCTCCACTGGAAAATCCAAGTCTAAGCCAAGGCGTTTTCGTAGAAATAAATTATCTACTCAAGACAATGAATTCCCAGAAGTGATCGTCAACATGGTTGATAAAGGGAAGTCAACATTTTTTAGGAGTACCCCAGGGTATAACCCGATTGCGATCAAGAATAATTAGACAAAGGAATTATCAAAGAATGCAAAAAGGGCTACCTTCAGATGACTAAACGTCAGATGCTTGCTCTGCAATAGCTTCTGATGATACGACATCCAGCACAGGGTAATCCTATGAGTCATTTATGATAAACGCCGAGCAAATAGCTAAACTCGAGGATGCTCTAGCCAAGCAGAAAGAGAATTTCAAATTCGAAATGGAAATGGCCATGCAGGAGATGAGGAAAATGCATGTCCAACAAATTACGGTACTAACAAATCAACAGGGAGAATCCAACCATCACAATAATTCCAACCAAGTGGATAATGATCGGGAAGTGGATGAGAATACGGATGTTCCTCCCATCGATAATAATACTGGGGGTGGTCCCACGGATGATAACAACACGAAGGATGACTACGTCAAGGACAAGAAGATAAGGACTTGAAAACAAAATCAATGCGTTGATGAATGCTCAAGAAGTAAAGAAGATCAGAATACCATGTCCATACCTGAGAGAGTGGGAATCAATTCTGTACCTGGCGAAGTTTAATTTGATTAACTTCACACCATTTGATGGAAAGGGTTCCTTCACTCAACATTTAATGTACTTTAAGTCTCATTTGGGAATAATCTCCGGCAATGAACCTTTGATGGTCTGGTCATTCATTGATATCCTTCGTAGGGCAGCCTTCGATTGGTACCACCGTCTTAAGCCGGGGAGTATCAGCAGTTGGGATGACATGAAATATATGTTTCTTACAAATTTTTTTGATGACGACACCGAGGTTTCAATCAGAATGTTGGTCGATGAGAAACAGAAGGACAGAGAGTTAGTCGAGAACTTTGTCAAACGATTTCAGAACAAAGCAATGAATTGTCGAGATCCGGTCAGCAAAGACTTTATTCTCGAAACTTGTCACAACAATCTTTCGTTGGATATCCTAGAAGCCATGGGAATGGCGCCACCCAAGACTAGGAAGGATTTGAAAGTGCGAGGAGAACAAACCGAACGCTTCCTCAAAAGGAAGAAAGCCGAAAGAGGTCAAGTGATAACTAATACTCCACAACAGAATTTTGTCCCTCGGGGTAAAGGGAAAGCACAAGTGAATGCAGTGGACGTGAAGCAAACATTCGAGCTGCAACCGTAACTGTAACAACAACAGCAATAGCAATAGGCGTCTCATCAGTCGTAGTGGCAACAACGACCTTAAAAACAAAAGACCTTGGAACCAAAATTCCCAAAGGTTTACTCTTTTAAGGATGACGAAATTCCCAATCTTTTCAAATGCCTTACGGAGAATAACAAGATCAAGTTGCCTCCAATCCAAGATCAAGAAGACACTAAAAGGGTTAATGACCCAAAGTACTGCACGTTCCTTACGCCCTTAAAGGCAAAATCCAAGCTTTGATTGATATTGGGGTCATTACTGTAAAACTTTCTAAGGAGAAGAAGGTGGGTGTGAACACAGTAATGATTAGCTTTGTATCTGTTCCTTTGAAATGGTTCCAGCCCGAGCCTGTGATGAAAGTGGCAATAAAGACCATCAACGATGACCCTCACGAATAGTGCCAAAAAGGACTCGTACCGCATACGACCCCAAATGGTGAGATTCTCTGGGTCCATCCTGATCTGATTGAAGCTAAACAATGGCATGGTCTTCATCCAAAAAGAAATAAAAAGGGAAGGGAAAGTCTTATTGTGGAGCCTTGGCCATCCCAAAAGAAAATGACGAAGGAATCCCTGCTTTCTCACTCTCCGAAGATGAGCAAAAAGTCTTTGTAACCAATGGAGAACCGATCTTTGCTAGCAGGAGTGGAAATGAATACTATTTCAAATATCCGAGTGCCTCTAATCAGTTAGCCGAGCAGGGGGTGACCAAAACCGTTCCTTCTAAAATATTAGCTAAAATGGGAGTGGTTATAACCCCCCACCTACTGAGAAGGCTCAACAAAAGAAAAAGGAGAAAGAGACCTTATACCAAGAGGTTCAGAACCAAAAGCAGTCTCGATTCAATCAATCGATTGGAAGAGACAAACCGGGGAGTTCGAATACTTCGCATCGTTTTGATATTATGACACAATTAGCCAATATACCGGCTAGATTAACTTTATATGAGTTGTTGCATCTTTTGAAAGACACAAGGGAGACGCTGCAAGAAGCTTTGGCCAATTTGGACGTTTTCCTGACTCAGATCAAGCCATCCCTCGAAGAGCCAGAGCCATCAGTCCAACACTGCAACATCGCAGTGAACCGATTTCCCTGCATTACCTTCACCAAGGAGGATATGTAGACAAAGAATTCAAAACATGATTGGGCCCTGTATTTCATTGGGTACATTGGCTACAGCATCGTCAACCGGATCCAAGTCGATCTGAGTTCCGATGTCAGCATCATGCCACTCCGATTGATGTATAGTCTCAAAATACCAGCTAGTAAACTAGCCTCCATGGGCACTACAATCTATAGATTCAATACCAACGGGTCCAAACCATTAGGGAAAATCCTAGTAAAGTGTCAAATTGGAGATTTGAAGTCAGAAGTCAAGTGTTATGTGATCGATGTAGAGACTTCCTATAAGTTATTGTTAGGTTGACCATGGATCCACGGTAATATTATAGTCCCTTTCATCCTCCATTAGTGTCTTAAGTATGTAGACACTAACAATGGGGTCAAGAGAGTGGTCGCGGATAAGAAACCATTTAAGGGGTTGGAAAATTACTTTACCAACTCCCTTCTCTATGATGCTGAATCCGATACTGAACCATCGGCCTAAGGTACGGACAACGGAGAAGAAGCTGATACCGAAGCTGGGTTTGATTCGATGGTTTTGTACTTAATGACATTGTACCTATTGTAATCGATCTTGACGATGGAGAGTTATCGGACAATAGTTGTAATTGGTAACTTGCCGAAAAAGTAGTAATAAATGATGATTTAGAGTACTCGTTGTGTCTTTATAACATCATGAAGGGGTTATACGATGACCCTGACTTGTATATGCCACTTCAATTGTCTTACATGACGAACAAGCATGTTCAGGATTCATTTGGAATGACACTTATCATTCCTGCAAAGGTAAGGGGTAAAAAGGAAGTCGTTTATAATAAAGGAAAGGAGATTCTAATACCAGACCACTTCTTGACGGAAGAGGACGATGATGATAAACCTGCTCCTTATTTATTCAGATATGGCTTAAAAGTGCGTGATCTCATGGAAAAATACGGATATGACTTCGCACTCGGGGAAGGTCTTTGTTTGGTCGAGGGCCGTGAGTTCCACCTTGTATGGCCTATATACCAAAATGAAAACCTGATAATTATTATAGCTACAGAAGAGGTTTAGGCTATGTCTCCTCACCTGATGACGTGTGCTGCTGGAAAGTCATTGATCAAATAGCTAATAGGGGTAAAAACGGATATTCTTCTGATTCGTCAGCCTGGGACTCCGACGCTAGTCTTGGAGAAATGTTTAAAATACTAATGTCGAACATGGCTATGATCGACCCCATCAAAATGGAGGAAGACGATCATATGCTAACTTGGGAAGACCCTTAGGTTCATCACCTGAGTATACAGTACGGTGATAGGTTTGAACAAAGGGAACCCCCTACCGAGGACCAAGTAATCCAGGTGAACATGGATGATGAGGATAACCCGAAGCCAATATTCATTAGTGATAGCCACCTGCCAAATGAGAAAGAAGAGTTAGTTGCCCTCATTAGGGAATACATCAATGTTTTTGCCTGGAACTATGAGGATATGCCAGGACTTGATCCAAATGTGGTAATGCACCGCCTCAACATTAAACCAGATGTCAAACCTATCAAATAACAGCAAAGATAGTTTCGTCCACAAATCATGCAGGCGATCGAATCCGAAGTTAAAAAGATTATTGATTCGGGTTTTATCAGGAAGGAGAAACATTCTAAATGGCTTGCCAATATTGTCCCGGTCCTTAAGAAGAATGGAAAAATTAGGATCTGTATTGACTTTAAAGATCTTAACACCGCATGCCCAAAGGACGATTTCCCTCTTCCCATCACGGATGTTATCATCAAAAATACATGTAGGTTCAAGAGAATTTCCTTCATGGATGGATTTTCTGGTCATAATCAAATAAAAATGCATCCAGATGACGAAAAGCATACCGTGTTCAGAACACCCCTCGGCATTTTCTGATACACGGTTATGCCATTCGGCTTAAAGAATACATGTGCCACATATCAGAGAGTCATGTCGAAGATTTTCTAAGAACATCTTCGGAAGACTGTTGAATGCTATGTGGATGATCAAGTCGTGAAGAGTCGTGACAAGAATGATTACATCAAAGATTTGAAGATGATGTTTGACCTAATGCGGACTCATCAACTGAAGTTGAATCCTACCAAATCTTTTCTCGAAATGTCTAGCGGCAAATTCCTTGGATTTGTCATCACCACCAGGGGTATTCACATCGACCCTGATAAAGTGAAGGCAATTAATGAGTTACAAACCCTAAGAAATCTTAAGGAACTCAAAGAATTACAAGGACGGTTGGCTTATATCCATCGGTTCATCTCGAACCTTTCAGGAAAATGTCAACCATTCTCTAGGCTTACAAAAAAGGGGGTATCATTCATATGGGATAACGCTTGTCAAAAAGTGTTTGAGAATATCAAAGAATATCTCTTGAAACCTCATGTGCTCGTTGTACCAAAGTCGGGCAAACCGTTCTTGATTTATGTCAAGGCGACGAGCCACTCGTTAAGTGCATTACTTATGTAAGACGACAATAACGGCCACGAACAGGCTGTATATCACCTGAGTCGGACCCTTGTAGGAACCGAATCTTTGTATCCAATGATTGAGAGGGAGTGTCTCGCCTTGGTGTTCGCTATTCATAAGATGCGGCACTACTTGGTTGGACAAACTATTTACATCATTTTGAATGTTAACCCAGTCCGAGTATTTATGATGCAGTCGGCTTTCATGAATTGATGGTTAGCAAAATGAGTGCTGCTTCTGTCCCAATACGATCTGTACTTTAAACAACATAAGTTGATCAAAGGATAGGCTATTTGTGATCTTCTGGCAGCTAAGCCAACTACGGATACCACCGAAATATATGACGATATGCCAGATGAAACCCACGAAGTCAACATAACTTCCCATCAACAAGTGTGATGTTTATACGTTGACAGTGTTTCTCGAGCAACTAATGTGGCAAGTACTCCCGAATGTTCTAAGATCTCCTTCAGAGCTAGAGTTGTCTTAGTTTCCCAAGGGAAACATGTGATGCCTCAAGCCTACTCACTGACCGAGCCATGGTCAAACAACATATCCAAGTATAACGTACTTCTTATTAGACTCAACTTTGCTAAAGAACTGGTGGTTGAGTATCTCGAAACTTTCGGCAATTCTTAACTGATAGTTAAACAAATTCAAGGAGAGAATGAGGTCAGAAGTCAAGACTTGATACTGTACTATAAAGCAGCCATTGAGATGGCAGAATCATTTAAAGGATTCTTCATCGAGTACATTCTACATCTATAGAACGCATACACAGATGTTCTAGCAGCGTTAGCAGTATCTCTGGCAGAACCCCCCGAAACGAAATAGTTTGTCATAGTAAGAACTCACCAGCTCTTCGTACTAATCTATGATATGGACAACAAAGAGAAGGATATTAAAGAAGTACATTCAGCCCAAGTTGGCTTCAAGCCTCGAGATTAGCGTTTCCCTATCATAGATTATGTCTTACATGGTATTTTATCAGAAGATGTGAAGGAAAGAGACTCAATTCGACGAAGAGCACCGAGGTTCTACTATAACACGGAGAGTCAAACACTATATCATCGAGGGTACGATGGTTTACTACTACGTTGCCTATCGACTAAAGAAGCAGAAAAGGTCCTTAGGGAGACGCACGAAGCAGTTTGTGGTGCACACCAGCCTGGCCCTAAACTTTACGATCGCATCAGAAGGATGGGATATTTCTGGCCCACCACGATCAACGACGCAGTCGTGTACACACGAAAGTGTCATGTGTGTCAAGTACACGCGAATTATATGCACCAACCCCCAGAGCATCTGCACCCTTCGGCTACGTCATGGCCTTTCGAGACTTGGGAAATGGACGTTATCGGTCCCATTTTTTCCTTCGTCAACCAAAGACGACCGATTCATCTTGGCGATCACTAATTACTTCTCCAAATGGGCTGAAGTGATTCTGCTCATTAGGTTCATCAAACACCATATTATCTACCGATATGGCATCCCAAGGCGAATCATACATGACAACGGTCCTTAATTTATCAGCAACGTCTTCATCAAGTTTTGCGAGAAGTTCAAAATTCAAGACGTCTCATCAACAACTTACAATCCCATAGCAAACGGATTGGTTGAAGCCTTTAACAAGACTATCATAAAGCTTTTGTCAAAACTCATGAACACTAATAAATGAGATTAGGATGATAAACTCGACGAAGCTCTATGGGCCTATCGGACTATAGTTCACACGCCTATCGGAATGACCCCGTACTCTCTGGTATACGGGTGTGAAGTTATTCTTCCATTGGAGATCCAAATTCCATCTCTTTGAATCGCTCTCGCAACAGAGATGACGACAAAAGAACAACATCAGAAATGTCTCGAAGAACTCGAGATGCTTGACAAAAAACGTTTGGAAGCTCAATTACACATTGAGTTCTACCAAGCCAGAATGTCCCGAGCATTTGATAAAAAAGTCCAACAACGGAGTTTTAAGGAAGGAGACTTAGTTTTAGTCGTCCGGCGGCCAATGATGCTTCGTTCCAAGAAGAAAGGCATGTTCGAACCCAAATGGGAGGGACCGTTTGTGGTAGAAATAGTCTATTCAAATGGCGCATAACGTCTTATTACCAAAGAAGGCGCTCGACTTATGATGCCGATAAACAGGAAGTTCCTAAAATAGTACTACCCTTAGTACATTTAGGATAACCCATGTAACGAGAAGTTCCTAGAAAAATACTATGTGTGGTGTCAGCAAAACTATTCACGAGAGTTGGTGAATTTATTCGGGTCATCATCAGATAGCAGAGTCTTGACTATGTCATTGTTATTAGGCCGGGAAGATGGCCCTATATGTAAAAGAGGATTTAAATATTTTGAAATGTTAGCCAAAGTTCTAAATCAGTATCGACATAAAAATTACCAAAGTCGAATGATGTTTCCTCGAGTTGACACGCCACGCTCGGTTCCGCCTGCACGACCTCACGAATTGTTAGGGTTGTTGTCGGTGTCGCAACCGTTGACATACCAACCTCTTTAGTTGGTCTCACGGCTTTCTCAACAGGGTTAGTCCCCACAGCTACAACGGTCATTTCAATTGTCAGGATTGTGGGCTAAGGTTGAGCAACTGACGACTGAGCTTCTATGATAGTTCCTGCCAACAGCAAGAAATCAAGACCTTCAGGATCCTCAGATATCCTAACAATATTAGCTGAATCAGTCTCAACGACTGGTCCTACATATAAAACTCCCCTACAGTTAAGCAAAATTGATAAATGAATAACTATCATAAAGGAATAAAATTCATACCGGCAGAGGAACCATCCTCGATGATCGGTTCGATGGCCTCATGATGAGCATGTTCTGACAACATGTCATCGAACGTCCAGTCGCCAGATCCCAAAGGGTTTTGTACCAGATCAGATAAATGTGTGTTAGCTGCGTTGTTAAAGGTTTCTTCGTCACTTAAACCTTCCATCGAAATATCTACAAAAAAGTCTAAGTGTTAAGATATGGAAAGAGAAGTTGAAAATTGACAATAAATGAGAATTAAATTTACCTCTGGAAGCAACAGTAGGCTCTGCGATCCCAACATCAGCACTCGCCTCTTGTAGTTTTATTAAAAGAGACAGAAGCATGTAAACAATTAGGGGAGGGATGGATTCTGAGTCGTTTAATGCCTGATATTGCCATCTAAAAGGTGTACTACCGGTAATAGATGTACCTAGGCTGGCGACCATTGTGGACAAACCAGGTTCTACAACGACACCTTCGTCAAATTCAATGGACGCACCTGTTTCAACACCCACCAGATCCTCATTCATAGCCTCATCTGTTTGTGGCAAAAATCTAGATCCTCCAAAAAAATCTAAGTCGAGAGAAGGAGGGTTGTATGTCATTTCATCTTCTTTCTGACCCCCTAAAATATAAAAGTTGATAAGTCTAAGACTTAATAGATGAAAAGATTAAAAGACAACAGGGATTAAAACATTACCTTCCCCACCGATGGGCACACCGTTGACCACTTCTGTTTGAGAAGCCTAGGGCCTGGCACGTCGCTTGAAAATGATTTTCATTCGTTTTGCAGGACGAGCCTCTTCAAGATCTACAGGTCTGTCCTGTGTTGATGTAGCACGCGGCTCAATTTGCAATCCAGTTTGAGTTGTGGTCCGAGATCGGGCATGGGAGACAAAGCTGCTTCTCCCCTCTTCTTCCTTAGAACCTACATCTGAAAGTTCAACCATCATTCTATTATAAGTGGCAAAATTTTCCACTTCTTTCGAGCATTAAGTCGGCGATCTCTATTAGCAATCGATAGATCCCATAGCTCTTTATGAAAAGACTCAGACAAACCTGTCGCATGTTCCTCAAAATTGTTGTCAACTTCTATACCTCCACCAGCAGTGACTTCTTCCTCATCAGAAGTATGCTCATCGGAAGCAAACGACTCCTCTTCTACTTCCTCCATTTTTCACTTCCCTTTGCTTGAGGGACAAGCAAGCTTCTTATCACGTCTTCTTTGTTGCTATATATTTTCTCGGACCATCCTGTTAGTAATCCGTGATGTAGCCTTAGCCATCAACTCCGTAATTAGCCTTAGAGGGACAGGATCATTAGCTACCATGAGCCACTTGTAACAAAAATATGTCACCTCTAAGCGGCGTTCAGCATTTGGAAGACTGAACTTAGCGTTGGTACAGCCTGGTTGTGAATGGTACAGCCTGTCACGTTTCACAGCCAAGCTCGAGCACCGTCTACTAATTTGCCATGAGTATGAAACTGTTGGTTCGGGTTCTTGATGAATAATTGGTCGCATCCAAGTTGACGGGCGAACTGACACGGCATGTAAGGCTCCAGGTAGCAGCGATCCTTCACTTGAAAGATGAGATGGTATGGCGTTATATTAATCAGCCATCTAAAGTAACTAACATCGAGAAAAGTTTGACTTGTTCCTAACACCTTTACATCGGCTAGAAACCCACTATATCGGCTAGCAAATTGAGGGAAGCATGGATTGAACACCCAACCCTTTTGGATATGCAAACTCCTCCTGACTTCTGAGAGGTCCCGAGATTTCCATTTTCATTCCTTGTGTAATTGTAGCAAAGGAGTGGATAGATCTGCATTAGTTGGGGCTGACATAGGATCAGGGTGATGAAGAACCAGCCACACCATCAGATAGGTGTAAGGGAGCTCCGTTTTCTCCATAGGGATCTTATCGGAAGGAGTATCATCCACTTGAGTAAAAGTCATGACCACTTGACGAAGCCCACGATGGATGTCGGTGATCATCGTTGGTAGAAGAGATAAGCTTCTCCCGTAGGTGAGCTGGACAGTAGGGAATATTACCTCTATTGGCAGAGCGTCGGAAGTTTGATAGGGCACCACACACTTCTTCAACCAGATTGTAATATAACTGGCCAACAAAGTCTTAGGGTTAATAGGCTTCTGGGCGCACCATAAGAAAATATTAAACTTAGTCCCCGCAGAGAATCTACCTTCGACACTCACAATGGTGTAGGACCAGGCACCACATTTCTCAATCAGCTCATTGATCTCCGAAAGGAGTTAGCGGTTTCAGCCCACAAATTGACTCGTCGAAATTTTCCAAATTCTTGAATAGATAACTCGAGAACTGCTTCAGGTTTATATGAGAAGACTTCTTCTTCGCTATTGGATTGATTTTGGCTATGGTTATCTGATAGTGACACATAAGTTCCCATAACATGTCATATTGAACAGGCTTGTGGTTTTTCAATTGAAGCAATTCCCGGTTTGAAGGAAAATACTCCTGGTATGACATGACTCCCATCGCTAATCCAAAGACTTTATGCATCTTGTGGAAATATAGTCCCAACTCTCTGTTCCTGGTTAGAAAAGTGTTGGTGTCTGGATTATACAGCTCTATTAGTCTGATGAAGTGGATAACGCTCACCGGTAGCCTGTATTTGGTGGCACGAATGGCTTCATTTAACCCCATCGCCTTCAATTCAATACCCCATCGGTTGAGGACATAACCCGTCTTCCTACCCAACCATAATTTATCTGAAGAATGAGACCAGCCATAACATCTAAAACCTTCGACAGGTAACTCTCGCCCTAGCATAGCAATGCGATTCTTTACTGTGCGAGCCACTATAAATAGCCCCCCTTTAGGCGGGTCTTCTAATGCCATTATGCCGGGATGTAATCAAATAATGTGATTTCTACCACTCGAGCCCGGGAGTGAGTGGCTAGTAACATATCCGTAATGAATATTGGTGTGCTCCTCTGTCGGGGTCCATGGCATTTGTCGCATCACCGCTTGCCTTTGCAATTCTATCAGTGAGCGATGACGAGGGAATAGAGGAAGGTATAAACAAATTGTGCCATCCCTATATAACCACAACTCATCTCCGAGGGAAATGGCGGTTGGATCTATCATGGAATCACCGAACAGATAGTTCATCTTCCTTAGAGGATGAACAGGATCCGTATCTTCTACGAATGACTCATTTAGTAATTAGCTGGCGTAGGGTGCGGCGATCCCCTTCCCGCACCAGCTGAGAGAGTTAATATGGGATGTCTGAAGCAAACTGAGAAGTAGACGGAATTGACATTGGATCATCGACAGCAGTGTAATACCTACTCCTGTGGCCATCTATCTCGAATAGAGAAAATACTATCGCAGGCTATTCAATTGAAAGAAGTAACATGTGTTTATTAAGCACGATCATAAGAAAAGGTTAAGGAAATATAAGGCATTGAACTCATCTCACGAATTCGTGAGATAGAGTCATTATCTTACGATCGGCGAGACAATTTTAACGGTATCACACATACGTAAGACAATGTACATTGTCTCACAAATAGCGTAAATACACCTTGTCCTACGGAGAGTGATACGATAAGAAATCAACCCATATTGCCTAAAGATGCATCTTGACAAAGCAAAATGCACCTGTGAAGCATCAACCCCCACAAAGGAGGGTGTCGGCTCTTCCCAGTTGCCTCACCAAGGAGGACAAAGAGGAGATATAATATAGAAACGTCAACCCCCACAAAGGAGAGTATCGGTTCTTCCCAATTGCCTCACCTAGGAGGACAAAGTGGGGATGCAATATGCAATATGATATGTTAAATACTGAATTCACAAGTAGAAAATTATACCTGTGAAAGATAGGGGTTCTCTCTCAGGAGACTAAGTGGCTAATTGACTCCTCAGGATACGTGATCTCCTCCTCGATATGATGAATCTGCAACGGAAGACAATAGTTCAATTATATAGAGAATCGAGGAAGCATGAATCCGATATTAAGAGGGAAATTGTGACATTTCACTGAAATTCTATGGAAATATGTTTTTCCGATTAAAAATCCAATTAAACTTACAACCCGGAGTTTAATCGATAAAAAATTAAGACGAAGGCCTCAGGTGTCTACGTGGACATTTAAATGCTTAAGGCCAAGGGTCTTAGTTATATCCCTTACATCAAAAGCTTCAATTCATGTTTGGGAATAGAACCAAAGGGTGGATATAAGCTCAATTCTTACACGAAGTTTAAGCTGAACAAATACAAGACAACAAACTCGAATATCTTTCTCAACCAAGATTTAAGTTGAGGGGTTACAGTTCAAATTGGTTATTATCCAAAGGCCTTAACCAGGCTCAGTTTGTATACAAAATCAAGACAAGAATACAAACATGCAACCAAGTCAGAGGATTTTGGCTATCATCCCAAAAGCTCAAACAACAATAATTCGATTCAACACTCGTGAATCCGTCAGTTCGGAATCCGTCAGTTCGAGCACAAAGCCTAGGTTTCCAGTCAAGACCAAATTGAAGGGGGGCACAAACCAAAAACCAAAACACTAGCTTCGGACACTATTCAAGGGCTATGAAGAAGATTGATTCCTACACAAAACCAGGTTCTTTCAATATCCACGAATAACCAAAGCTTCCGTTTAACTCTTATCAAACTCAAGGCTCAACCAACAATGAGAAATCAAAGTTATATATATAACTCCAGTCACATCCCCAAGCCCCAAATTGAAAATTCAATATTTTCCCAAAATTGGAAATTTAAGGATTAAACTTAACTAAGATTGAGAATAAGTGAGCATGGGTTCACCTGAATTTGAAGAACTGGATTCAGCAAGGAGAAAATCACGAAGAGAGAAAGTTCGAGATCCTGTTGGATTTAAAACAACAAAAAATCAATCAACAATCAAATTAGGGTTTTGACTAAACCCCCAAATCAGATTTAGGGTTTGAGAAATAAAGAAATCACCAAAGATTTGAAGTCATGAAAGGGGGAAAACTTACCCAAAGATCGAAAAGGAGATAAACCAAGCGGTACAGACTGAATCCACTACAAGCAAGTTGGGCACAATCCGAAACCCTAGACCTCGAGTTCACCATGTGGAGAAGAAAAGGGAAGATTTAGAGGAGAGGATTCAAGGAATTTAAAGAAAGGAGCTTGGAAGAGTTTTAATCTTGGGTGACTTCTTAAAGGAGGGAACTCTGAATTTGAAGAGTCCTTAAAGAAGAGAAGTTCTGAAACGATGGAACTGAAAGGAGGGATTGAGAATTTTATAATCCCTACAAACCGCTTGGTGCGAGTCAGCTCTTAATGACCCGCGCTCATGCGGGTGTTGGTTGGAAATTTGATGTAAAAAGACAAAGAAAGAAAATTTGACTTGTATTCTCTCAAAATCGATTTACAATTTTGGATTGCCGATCACAAAGCATGAAGAGACATGGAATTTGATTCTCTCGCTTGTTTAAGACTGTTGGGTTCCTTTCTTCGTGTAGCGATTGGGTTGCTTCCTCGATTGCGGTATCGCGTCGACACTTGCTCTCCGTTGACGATGCGCCCCCGAACTCGCTCTGTCTTTCACTGCGATATCACTGAAAGTGGATCTCTTTGATGTACTCTCCGGCTTTTTAGACACTCTTGACGACGCTGTGAAGAACTCTGAACGACCGCTAACGAACTCTGATAAGGAGTTGGTTGGAAAAACCGCGGCCGAATGTCTGGTTTTAGATGTGGCAGATGCTTTAACTGCAGTTTTACAAACATAAATTAAAAACGCGTCTTGACGGTCTGAAGAACTCACGAATGAGTTAAAGACTCTACAACAGATAGGTGTTGTGGGACCGAGAAATGTCCCGTGATACTTGCCAAGTTCGCGATGGGCAGTACTCTTGAATGAAACAGGTCCCTTCGGGATTTTGGATTAACTGACCTCGCTGAATAAGTCATCCCCGCCGTTCTCTGCTTGCACTCCCCCCGTAAGCTCCCTTCCTCCTCCTGGACCCTCACTCAACCGGTGCGCGGACGATTTGTTCGACCTTGCGGTGGGTCTTCTGTCAGCCCGCTCATCCCCGTGCTCCTCGCCGCCTGAACCCTCTGTCCGTCGCGCTTACTTTGTATCGTGCGAGAACGCCGACACTTGTACCACTCCAAACTATCACCCCCGCCCAACCTTATCAGGAGCACGTCACAGTTTTAGCTCCCCTCTCATACCCCACTCGGGTCTCGCGTCCCCCGATGCAGACCGAAGCCCCTCATTTCGCTCCTGTTGTGGCCGAGAACCCTTCCCTATGCCTTACGGCTCGTGCACTCAGGGGCCCTCACATGCTCGCCCCGGGAGCCAGATAACGGTTTTCGAGGGCCCTGCCGTTCGCCACTGCCCGTTTTGACACAAGTCAAAACGCTCCAGTCTTGGCGTTACTGGCTTTAACTCTGCGCTCTAAGGCTTGACCAGACCGCAGCTCACGTTACGTAATCTCTGGCCTCTAGAGATTTTGAGGGTCCACACCCCATCGAAGCCCGGCGCTCGCTGGTCGTCCCGGCGCTCCTCTGCCGCTCCCACCAGAGTCTTCCTCTTGGGCCACGTGGGAGTCCGCACCCTACTTGAAGACACGCACGTTAACCCCCACCCTGCCACACCCACCGTATGTGGCCCTTGCCGCTCTCCTGAGTTGCGTTGCAAACTCTGCGTGGTGCCACACAGGGGTTAGACATTCGCTGTCCGGTCCTTCGCCGTTCGCTTGACGTGAAACGCACAAGTTCTGCTGCGTCTCTTGCTGTTTCCGTTGAACTCTGCGTATCGCCCCAGAGTTAGACATTTCGCTTGTTCTGAGAACGCAACAAGGTTGCCCCTCCTTGTTCTGACCGTTCGGCAATTTTGAGTAAGAAGGCGCCAGACAGGTTAAACTGTCCTGACGTTTGATAGAGGATTGTGACTTGGTAGAATCGGTCGCCCATGACATTGCAAAGCGCCCATTGTTTATTGGTCTTCTTGCCCCTGTATATAGAGGCGCGGTGGAGTGGAGACGGTCGTCAGATTGTAACTCCTACCAACGATCCTGTGCAAGGGGCACTGAATAGGCGTGTTTCATGCGAGCCTGTCGCCCTTGGGAAGCCCGGCTCCCGTCACCCAATCTGTCAACTTTGCTCCCGATCTGCTTGTTGAAAAGGTCTCCTTATTATGCCCTTTCCGACTTGATCGCACCCAGAAAGGCTATTTGATTTAGCTTTCGTTGTGAGAGACCTTTGACGGCGGAATCAACATCCATAGATTGTTTTGAAGATGGATATTTGCCCCACAGCTCGTCGTACCAGCGAGTCGCGCCACAACTAAGTCCAACCTTTTATTTCTGAAATTATTACCTGGCCCTCTCTCAGGGCATCCTCTAAATAGTTGCTAAGTATAATAGTTAGTTCAGTCCGTGTTGTCGCACAGCCATCAGTCCAATTGCTCGAGAAGATGAGGCACTCTGTTTATAGCGGTTGCAGGTTGCGGACTGCAGTGATTAGCAAGTCGTCCTGGATTGTAACTTCCATGTATCCAGGCCCGCTGCTAGGGCATTAAGCTATCCATTTTGATTATTTAGACAGCCTACAGAACCCCCTCCAAGTTTTCGGACAGCATCGTTCCGGCGCCCGACTTCGCCTCCGGCGACGCACACTTCTTTCAGAACTTACTTTCGGATCTCAAAATTCTAGATAAGACGTTGTCAGGGACCTTAGTGGTGATCATGGAAATCTAATTGTATCATGCCAATGGCCTCTTTTTGGGGGCTGGCGTCACCCTGCCTATCTTCTTCTGGGCTTTTAGTCGCCTTTTTATAGCCTACATTGAGCCCTCCATCTATGTTATGTTGGAACCATGTCTTGGCTGGATAAAGACATAGAGCGAGTCGGGTGGTTGAGTACACGAACACGGCAGAAGATTTCGTTGCGTTATTAGAACTGGAACGCAGTTAATTCCTTGGTTTTAGCGGATTCCTCAAATGTGAGAATGCCGGCCCGGATGTATAACGCAGGTGTCGTGAAGTTTCTGCGTCAGCAAGGCCTCAAGCGTTCACAGCGGCGCACAGGCCGTTTTGCGGGGATTTTGGGCCTCAGAACCCCGACCCGATTTGCAGCTCTACCCTGTCTATAAAGTAGACCGTAATGGCGTCAAATCAAAGTCACCCGGGACTTTTTGCCTCCTCCTCTTTCCGGCATAGTTTTAACCGAAGCCTCTTCCGTCTCTCTCGCACGTGTTTCCTGGGTTCATCAGATCTCCAACCCTACTGTCCATTGGGTTCCAAAGAAAGCTGCTCCCACGCCAAGATCCCCTGCGTGTGCCCCAGCGGTGCGCGATTTCACTGGTTCGCCCTGTCCAGGGTGGGTAAGCGTCGCCCTTCGGTGGCCCGCTCAACAGCTCGCTTCGGCGAGCGCTTCTTTAAACCCTAGATGTGCATCGCCATCAACTTGCTTCGCGCGAGTCTCCCTCTGAAAAAACCCTAGTGGGTTCTTGCTAACGACCGGGAGAATGACTCGCGTTTTGTATCTGCTCACGCAGACTGTTAAGACTCTGCGTTTTCGAATTTCGGACAAGCTCTCCAAACGCGTATAAAAACAGTCATCGATCACCTCCAATTGCCAACCTTATCCACAACAATTAAGCATCTCGGTACGTGTACTAAGATGGCTAAATCTTGTCGAATTCAGCAATAATTGCTATTGTTCTGGGCCTCGCCATGGATTTCAAAGCCAAGTCCGTCAGCCTCACATCGGTCGATTTTCGGGTCGGATCCTGCCACGCTTTAGCCGCGATATTTGCGAGGAAGACTGGGCCCACCTGCTCCAACACAGAGCACGACTCTGACTGCTGCCGCAGCATGGACAGAAAGTCCCTCCAATACTCGGGGCTGCTATACCTCCCATACGGCACACTTGTCGCGCCGCCGCGAGCAGATGACCATCACAGCTTTGCGGAGCACTCCGGGCTGGGGACGGGAGGCGGCCATGCCGAGTGCGATGAAACCAGTACACCACAGCGACCGCGTGAACATTGGTTGCGCACCCGTGGCCATTGTGTCTTACTGGCTGGTACAATGGAAGGAAGCCGATGCCCTGAACTACATCAACCATCGATGCCCAATGGTAAGGTCATGTGACAGACGAGCAAGTGGGGCGCATGATCGTGACTGTCCTGTGTGATCGTGTGCACGGTTGTTGCATCGCGTCATGACCTTCCAACCTCCCTGTCCTAATATATACCGTGGATTGCTTCGTCGGCAGTGTGAGAACTGGCGTGTTGGATGATCCCGCAGTGCTCAGGTAGGGGGATTTATGACATTACATTCGGTCCGATGCTTGCCAGAGTTCGGAGTCCTGTCACATTTAAGGCGTCAGAAGCTCTCCGTCGTTTGATGTGGTATCAACTATAGTTAGCCGCTGCTAAACGTCTGTACTGCCTTGCCTC
>NC_033797.1:97899045-97901574 GCF_001876935.1 Asparagus officinalis | reverse complement strand
ATGGCCGAAGGACAAGGTGGCTCGGCCACGAGCACCTCGGTGAGTTCGGCATTGCGCCGAGCCACCTTGGGGTGGCTTCGGCCTTGGCCGAGCCACCCCGAGTGGATCGGCCACCGCCAGCCACCATCAGGTGCTCGGCCTGGCCGAGCCACCTTGAGCGTCGGCTCGGCTTTGGCCGAGCCCGCCGCGCGGTTTTTCCGACTTTTTCGAGTCGTTATTCCGTTGTTTTCCGGTTCTGCTCCGATGAATCGTTGATTGAAGACTCTGATTGGTTGATCTGGATTTGGGCAGTAAGTTTGGATTCTCTGATTTGGCCATAAATCCGCTCTGAGTTCGAGTCCGAAATTGATCTTGATTCGATCGTGCAATTCCTCCGAGTCCGCATCGTCGGTTGGATGAACTCAGTTGATCTCGCTCAACTCAATTAGCTTGATGTCTGCAAGCGGCGGTGGGATGGCAGTTCCGCTCGCCTTCTGTGCGATTCGTTCGATCGTCGTCGCCTCTCGTTGGTTCGTCGGTTTGTGCCGAGCTATGCTAGGGGACCTATAAGCAATTTTATATGCCTACAACCTTATGAATATTACTAATATTTCTGATTTATTATATTATTTGTCGAATACATGTGCAATTATGTCCTTATTATGTTTTATATAATATGCCTATTTTGAATCACTTGTTTGCTCTTATGTCTATTTTATCATATAATATTTTATAACTATCTCCATCATAATTTATCTTATTAGCATGATTAGTACTATGAGTATTCAGACTTTTATATGTTTATTATTATGTATGTGTTTTCATTTTTAACAGCTATTATATATAATGATTTTATTTGCTACATTATATAAACATGTTTAATATTTGAGTTAGTATTCTATCTTGTATGATAATTATTTACTGTTATATGCTCTCAAAAATTATTGATTATAACTACCACTATTTTGATTGAATTTATCATGATGTTCTATCTTTACTGTTTACTATTTTTTATTATTATATCTATGCTTTCTTACATGCGTTTATATTTTAAATTCTTTAAACATATGTTGTTATAATACTATCTTTAAATCTTTTTAACATAGTTGCAAATTTTTATTTTCAGAATTTGTGCCTTATATGTCTTATTTGGTTGAATGTGATTTGCTGATTCTATTCATGTGTTTGGTTGTAATTATATATTTTTTGTATATCTTGAATGTCTATTCTACTAATTGACTGTATGATATTTCTATTGTGATTTGATTTTTAGTATATTCATGTCTTTTTATGTTGTCTATAATGTTGTCCAAGCTATATGTATGTTTGATTCTTTGCTATTTTGTTTTACTTACATACTCTTTAAATGTTTCTTTTGCTTTTGTATGTATATGATTCATTTGTTATTGTACTATGTTTTTATATTTTTATGTTTTATTATGTTTATCATCTGCTTACGTATGAGTGATTTATTTTGTTGAGATCTTTTTATCTTTTATCTTCTTTATGCACTTTTTTTAATTATTTATATTGTTGAGTTGATATAATTTATCATATATTCTAGTGATTGATAATTATTAAATTATGTATTTATAAAAAAAATTTGTATGCTATATATTTGTTATATTTTACCAATTCAGTGTTATTGATTATATTTTAACACTATGATGTGTTGTCTTATGATACTATATCAATAATATCATATTGATATTACATTTTTCTATAATTGTATATTTGTTGTTTGACTTCCTTGCAATCACGCTATGTTTGACTGATATTTATATTTTTGCCGGATGTTGTGTTATGTTATTGTTATTATGGTCTGCTATATGTATGCTAAATCTTAGCTGTCATGTCTTGTATCTAATCTTGTATCGTTCTTGTATTACATTCCCCTTTGCTTATAGACATGCAGTTTATTTTGAATCCTTCTCTATATAAGTTGAATTTAGTATCTCGTTCTATATTTTGTCCTTATTTTCTTTGTACATCACCCTTATTTTAATTCTCAGGATGAAATTTATTTTAAGGGAGTAGAATGTAATGACCATGAATTTTTGATATTGGTTTAAATAATTTTTTTGGTTTTTAAATATTAAATTTTAATTTTATAAAGAGTATTTATATTTTCTGGATTTTCTAAAATTTTCTATGATTTAAAAATCTAGTTTTATATTTATTTTAATAGTTTTGTTAATTATATATTTAATTGTTACGGTGAAAACTTTTTAAATTAATATTTGATTTTTTTTGTTTCTTTTATTATTATTATTATTATTATTATTGTTGTTGTTATTAATTATTTTTTATTGATTTCTCCCTGATTTTCTCCCTAATTATTCCTTTAAGTTCTCCATAATTATCTCCTTAACTTTCTCCCTTAATCTCCTTTCGAATAAGCCCAGATCCTCTCTCTTTCTCTCTCCTCTTAATCCTCTCTCTCTCGTTCTCATCTCTCTCTCCCTCTCAACTCAACAACCCCGACCTCCTTCCCTCTCACCTTCGTCTTCTCACCGACATCACTACCACCAGCTCCTCCTTTCATCTTCC
>NC_033797.1:97888758-97899020 GCF_001876935.1 Asparagus officinalis | reverse complement strand
ACGACATCAGCTGGTTTGCTGGAGGCTAGGAAAGGAGGGTAGGCGGGCGTTGTCCTGGAGGCGACTGTGGCTGCGAGCGGAGTCTGGAAGAGATCCGAGGGCTGCGAGCTGTGGTTCAGAGCGTAAGGCCTTGGTTAATAGGCGAACAGAGGCAGGATGGTGCGAGTGATGGAGAGAGAAGGAGAGGGGGGAGGTTTGAGGTGGGACGGGGGGCAGGTGGGTCGGTTGCTCAAGGGGGGGCTGCATCGGGGTCGAGGGTAGTGCGAATTGGATGGTTGCGAGTGTGTTGGTCTGACTGAGGCGTAAAGGGGCGTGGGGAACTGGAGTGAAAGAGAGGAAGAGGGGTGGGTTGATTAGCAGATGAAGGATGTGGTTTGGAAGACGGGCGAGCGATGGTGAGTGAGGGCCTGACGATCGGCTGCAGGAGGGTGGCTTAAGCGGGAGGCGATAATGAAGGGGTAGAGGGGGTAGACAGAAGAGGGCTAACCACGGTGGTGGGTAAGGGGCTGTTGGGGACGCGCAACCAGCGATGTCGTCGACTACATACCAAGCTCCGTCGTTCCTCCTTCTTTCTGCCTCTTCGTCGCTACCCAGACCCGCTGCTCGCACCACCGACGGTCAATTGTAGACCATCGATAGTTTGAAATCTAGTTTATATTTCTCTAATTCTTTCTTGTAGTCTATAGATGTAAGACCCTGTAAATTTGAATATATTGTGATGAGTAATAATAACTATGTTATATGATGATAAATAACATATATTGATGTTTGAGTATACTAAGGATTGATTTGAGATCAATGCAATGTATATATATGAATATAGGAGTGAAATCATGCACGACATGCACGAGCCTGAATCTGGAAAAAACGACCAGTTAAGAGTATTTATATTTTACATGCAGATACAGTTCGAATTTAGAAAAACACAAAAGACAAACATTGTAGGTATCTTCAGTAGTTTTCTAAAAAATCTTAAATCTCCTCATTCCGAGGTCGAACAAGAAAGTTATAGCTAAAATACCGAAGGTTAATTTTCTAGTCAGACTAGGCTTCCTGGTTCAGGTTAAACGAATTTGTTTCGGGTTTGTCTCTATAAATACCTATGTTTTTTATGAAAATTCTTCTCTTTTATCATATCTCTGAACCCTAGTAGTCACCATACTCTCCCCTCAAAAATCCTAGATCAATTTCTTGTGAGTTTTGTGAGCTTTATGAAGCAAAATACCGACACGAGGACGAGATCATCGACGCGTGGTAAGGGAGAACGAGTTGTTTGCATTTTTGGATTATTTACTATTCATTTCAGAGGCTTACACATGAGATTAAGGTAAGATCATCTTCATCCAAACCTTACTCATAGTTTATAAACATGTTTTCATGAAGTGGTATGATAGATATGATACTTAAAACTTAATCTAATGTAAAACTTAATCTAATGTGGAAAAAAATTAGATTTTTGATATTAAACTATAAGTAACTGTTAGATCTACATGGTTTTCTTGTTGTTTACATTAGAAACATGATCACGATCATTAGGATAAATGTTAATTCTACTTAGATACAGGAAAAATGATCTAGGTATACTATATTTAATAGATAGAGCCTCAACTCCATCAAGTAGCCCTTCCCCTGGGGCGGATGGAGGTGATTTTGTTGTAACGGTCTGACGTTTTTTATGTGATCTTTTTGTTGTTTTCTCTTCTTTCAGGCGATATAGAGGTTTGGAGAGCCGTAGGATGACAGAATTCTAGCATAGTCGCCGTCGCACATTTTAGTAGTTGAGACTCCACTATAGGTTCATATTCACATTTAGATATTAGAGTTTTGTTTTTATATGGTAAAGGTAGTGTGCCTTAGTACGATTTTTAGTTGATTCATATTAAGACACTTTCATTATTCCAGATATCATATGTATTTCAGTTGAGATGTGATTTCCATTTATGAGATATCTCTTTCTATATCATGTCTATTGTTTTTATTTCCTTATTTTGTCTGTTTTGTACCTGCGCTTATATTTGATTTCACTAGAGGATATTACTGTGATTGGTGAAACATATTATTGCATAATATGAGTGCATGTCAGCTTTGACATCTCTGGGTTCACATTGGACTGCACTCATGTGTGAAAATAGGGGCGTCATAATAAATGGCTTGACTTGACTAGCAATGGTGCCTTATGACAATCGATGGCTCAAAGGCTAAAATCAATGTTCGTGTTGATTTTTACACCAGTTTGAATCATAACTTATTCGTACCTATTTATAACTGAAATATATCACCTCACAAGCATATCAGTAGCAAATAAGAGTTTGTTATTAATCAAACAAGAGATATTACATGAATAATGTTCTACCCGAACAATGTTCTAACAAAATGAAGCAAGTTTCCTGCAGTTCCAGCTCCTTAATATCTTCACATTGTTAAGGAGCTAGTCAACCAATGATAAATGAGAAAAAGAAAAAGGAATATGTAACAACAGGAAATTACTTTGTGCCTGCTCATAGCTCGAAGAAAACACTTTGTAATACACTTGTAACCGAGAGGAGTATGGGGTGAGAGACAGGGTCGTCCCAAGAGGAGTAGGGTAGGTGGTAATGCCTAGAGGTAGGTTGTAATTCCTAACACTTGAGGGAGACACGGGCTAGAGACCAACACTTAGAGGGTGTAGAGTGTGATTGCAAGAGTATTGATTATAAAGTTTTCGGTGAGCTAGAAAACCGAGTGTGATGTGTAAACATTATTCGGGTGAGAGTAAAAAACCCAGTTGTGATAGTGGAGATCTCCTCGAGGTGAGGAGCGGAGATGTAGGTCGTGGGGACCGAACTCCGTGATCATATCATTTGTTTGTGATTGCATTGGCGCACTTATTTTTGTGTTCATATCACCTTTGTCTATTGCTTATAGTTTATCTTACCACTATCTTGTTTGCTTTCATATTGCCCTTAGTTTATTATCCTTGCATATATCTTGTCTATATCTCACTTGCAAGGATATATTGTTAATAAGTTTTAAATTGGTATAAATCGAATTAGATTAGCATAAACCATATTCACCCCTCTATAGGGTTCCTTCCTAGTACAATTAGGGTGCTTTCAATTAGTATCAGAGCTTGGTGCTCTTTTATTTAAGGTCTAATTACCTTGAGTTAAAGATCCAAGTTATCTTTGTGCTAATCTAGTTTTGATTGTTATCTTGTTTACACATAATTATCATGAATATGGATGATGCATCTTGTTTAGGCTATGATCCTAGTATTGCTCCTAAATTCAAAGCTTTTCCCTATGCTCAATGGTATTTTAGATTTAAAATATTTGTTGAATCTAAAAATATCGATTTGTGGGAAATTATTAATAATGCTTATATTGTGCCCACTTTGGAAGAATCCAAGTGGAGCAAAAATGATAAAAAGATGTTTACAATGAACAAGATTATTTAGAGTTTTTATTAAATGCATTTGATTCATCTATGTTTAACAAGCTTGATTCTTTTGATAGTGCTTACAAACTATGAAAATTTATAGAAGCACATCAAGGGAACTTAGAGGTGATCTGACAAGCTTTGGCGGCTTCCTCTTCAAGTTCTATTGGAGCATCATGCACACGTCCACTAGGGGATAATCCTAGTGTGGTAACCGATTTCGATTCCGATGATGAATTATCTATTAGTGAACTTGCTTGTGCATAGGATAGATTAGCGCATGCCTACAAAAAATTACAAAATAATTTTATTTATTTAAAAAGTAAGCATGTAGAATTAAAATCCGATCATGAGTTGCTAGGTTCTAAATTTGATATCATTGCTAAAGAGAATGTTACACTTAAAGAAAACAATGATATGTTAAATTTGGAAAATAAAAAATTAATCTCATCCATCACTAACTTATCTCATGCTAAAAATAATGTCATGTTAGAAGTAGAGAACATAAAAAATCATGCTGTTTTTTTCATAAATGACTATTTTCATAGATATTTTTATGGGTTGAAACAAGCTTAAGAGCTTGATATATTTTCCTCTCTTACCTTGTATGGTTTATTTTTATGGATTTTATTTGATTTATGATCTTATTTGAGTGATTTGTTTTCATTTGAAAACTTTTTTCATGATACTCATGTTTTTCTTTCTTTTGATTTTATAAATCTATTTTTATACATGGATTTTAGGCTTGTGTTGAGACACACTATCTTATAATGACATGTCATTATGTGTCCTCATTGTATTTTCTTGTATGTGAGTGGTGTTTAGCATATTTTTTATTTATGCTTACTCACATGTTTGCCTTGATCATTATTGCATATATTCCATAAGGCATTTGGATAGGGGGTGTTTTTTCCTATTTTTATGTTATACTCATCATGCTTGTAGGTAGGGGGAGCCTTCGCTCTCTTATCATTTTTTCCCTTTTTGATGTTATCAAAGGGGGAGAAATATTGTGAGTATGTAATTCTTATTTATATGCATGATAATTACAATTCATATATTCATTTACTTTCATGCATATATATCCTTTTGTAAATTGTTTGTCATCATCAAAAAGAGGAGATTGTTGTGTCCTTTTGTTTTGATAATGATTTACAAATAATTTACATCTAATGTTGTTTGTCTAGTGTTTGTATTTTGTATCTATTCTCGGCAAACAATATATCGGAGGTTGGATGGAATCGAGCTTTTACGATCATATCCAATGGAGGTTGGTGGAATATCTCTATGAAGCTATTGCACATCAAGTCATATTCAAGTTCAAGCTTCATCCGCAAGTGTACCAATTTGTGCTTCATCGAAGATCTAGATAGCTTGGGTAATTTAGTTTAGGTTTTTTCTATTATGTGTGTTAGTACTTTAAGCTCAATATCATATACACACATACACATTTTAGTTTTATATATATATATATATATATACATATTTGAGTTTTTGGTTTATAGACTTAACAATAATAATATACATCTCTTATCAAGTCTATATAATCATTTTACAATGTTTCAAAATAGTGTTTAAGTCTTTTGTCAAAAACATGTATGTTTAGTTTTCATGTTTTTGGACTATTTTGAAAAATGACGAGTTTTCACAAATGTGAAGTGCAAATCCAAAAATTCCTTTTGTAACATATTCATTAACATGTATATAAAATTTCCCAAAGTTTCATAATTTTTGGAATTTATTTTCTATTTTTAAAGACACTTCAAAAATTAGTTTTTTAGTTTTAAACAGGCTGATAGTGTGTTATCAGTCGACTGATCAGTCAATTGATGATTTCCGTTGACTGATTAGTTGACTGAGGAATGTGTCTGGAATCTTCATTTTCTCTTTGCTTTGTTTTAGTTGACTGATCAGTCGACTGATGTGTCGACCGAATGACCTGTTTATAGTTTCTAGATTTTTAGTTTTTTGACTGGTTTACAAAATAAATTATTTCTCTCAAATACGAAGCAATATTTATAAAATTCATTCTCTAGCATGTTTACATACATGTTTAGAAACTTCCCTCAAAATTTCATGAATTTTGGAGTTGATTTATTATGTCAAATTGATTTTATAAGGTCGGGTGTTTTAGTAATTTTTAGAAACTATAATATCTGTGTTCAAACATTCATTTCTATCAACTGAGAAGAGATATTTTAGAAATTCTTTCTCTAACATATTTATCTACATGTCTAGAACATTCTCTAAAAATTTCATGATTTTTGAATTTGATTTATTATTTTAAGTGATTTTACAATACCAGATATGTAAAATTCCAGCTCTCTGAAACTATCTGTGTTTCCTCTGTCGAGGTCATCAGTCGACTGATGTACATTTTCAGTCGACTGACAACCTCATACTAGCTAGATTTTCTGGTTTTCTATGTAACCATTATTTTATCTTTTTGCTTGGTTTTCTTGGGTTTTGGGGGGTTATCTTTTCATCCTATATATACCTCTTACCCTCAAACTTCTGAAGTCATCCAAGAAATGTTTTAATCAAGTTTTAACAAGGGTTTAAGTTTCGGTTAAGTTTGTTCAAGTAGTTTTTAAGCATATGAGAGTTTGTTTTGTGAAAATAACTTCACAAGAGCTTGAGGAGATCATCCATTGGTGTTTGAGCATCCAACTCTTCTCCGTCTCTCTCTTGATCTATAGAGAAGTTTTTCTTAAACTCAATTCTAGTATTTTTATTTGTTTGATCTTAATTTCATGAGCTAGATTTCATATTGAGTTTAAATTATTTCTATTGAATCTTTTTGTTCACACACAACCATTGGGCTTATTGTATTTACATTCATAATATAATTGGGTTGTGGGATTGTGACATAGAGTGTGAGCTTAATTGAGTTCTTATCCATTGTAGAGAACAACGATTGTTGTATTCGTGCTTAATTATGAGGAAACACTCTGTAATACACTTGTACACCGAGAGGAGTATGTAGTGAGAGACGGTGTCGTCCCAAGAGGAGTGGAGGTGGTAATGCCTAGAGGTATGTTGTAATTCCTAATACTTGAGGGAGACACGGGCTAGAGACTAACACTTAGAGAGTGTAGAGTGTGATTGCAAGAGTGTTGATTGTAAAGTTTTCGGTGAGCTAGAAAACTGAGTGTGAGGTGTAAACGTAATTCGGGTGAGCGTAGAAAACCCGGTTGTGATAGTGAAGATCTCCTCGAGGTGAGGAGCGAAGATTTAGGTCGTGGGGACCGAACTCCGTGATCATATCGTTTGTTTGTGATTGCATTGGCGCACTTATTTTTGTGTTTATATCGCCTTTGTCTATTGCTTATAGTTTATATTCTCACTATATCTTGTTTGTTTTCATATTGCCCTTAGTTTATTATCCTTGCATATATCTTGTCTATATCTCACTTGCTAGGATAATTTATTAATAAGTTTTAAATTGGCATAAATTAGATTAGATTAGCATAAACCCTATTCACCCCCCATTTAGGGTTCCTTTCCAGTAGCATTAGGGTGCTTTCACATCCGACTATGCACATCCTCGAAGATATTTGGGCTACCCCCATGCCGACCTCTGCGAAGTTCGTTTGCTGGCGGATTATATCTAACATCTTGCTAGTGGACAAGCGAGTTCAACAGAATGGTATTTCTCTAGCCTCCAAATGCATATGTTGCTTTAATCACAAATCTGAAACTTTGGATCACCCGTTTGTGTCAAGCGAGCTAGCCCACTCTTTATGGTCCTATGTTAGCATAATATTTGCAATTGCATACTTTCCCGCCCAATCCATAACCATACACATCAAGTGGTGGTTTAGGATATGTAAGGGGAAGTCGCATTTTTCAATCATTGGTAGGCTAGCTTGTATTGCTATTTGCAGACAGATATGGAGCTACAAAAATAACATCATTTATGGCGGCATGAAAAAAACCATTTGCATGAGAGAATGGTGATCATTGATGCCTTCAACACGTGGACTCCCTTATCACTCCATTAATACATTACTCTAAATATGGAGTGGACTCTCTGAAAACTATCGGCATCACGCCGAAATCCCCAAAGGCCAGAAGAATTACCTTATGTGCTTGGTCACCCCCTTGGCCAAATTCTTATGCTTTGAACTCTATGGCTTATGCCGAAATAACCAAATGGCAATAGGGGGTGATTCGAGACCAAACTGGAAACCTGATCTGTGCCTATGCAGGGCCCAGGGGTGTTGGTACTAGTTTCAAAGGGGAAGTCCACATACTAGCTCTGGGTGCGGAGATGATTGATATGATGAACATGCACCCGACGACTGCCTACACTAACTCCAAAATTTTAGCTAAGAGCATTGGTAATACTTTCCCTCACTGGCACATTCATAACATCTGGAAAACCATGCAATTCCACCTCAGAGAAATTCTTGTCCTACACTATATGAGAGAGGCAAACATTGCTGCAAATGCACTATCTAAACTAGGCCATGTTCTTCCTCAAATTCATTTGTTCTTTGATCCTAGGGAGTTGCTGCGGCATATATAGCATCTCATTTGGCAAGACAAAATGGGCTTCACATATACTAGAAGATGATAACGGACCAGACTCATGCATGTAGCAGTTCAGTTTCATATATGCACAACCTGATGAATGTCCAACAGATGCAATCGGGTATGTGTTTCTTCTATTTTATGAAGTATGGTGTTCGGCATTTTCTTGGTCCTTCTTTCTACCTAGATTTTCTATTCTGGAGCCTTGTTTGCTGGTTTTGGTTTTACTGGAAATGGTTGTCTTGCTTTTCAGAAATCACTGTAGCCGAGGATACTTGTTGAATGGCATTGGGTCGGGCTTTCGGCCGATCAAAATTACTGTAGCGAAGGACTTATATTGCGTGATTATGGTCCTCTCTTGTTGTCAGTTTGGTGGTGATCTCTTGTCTTCAGTTTGGTTGTGTCGCTGAACCTGATGAGTATATTCATGTTGATGGGGTGCAAGAACTCTACCGCAAAGGGAGTGTGTTTACATGATGGATGTTGTATTGTTTTTCCCTTATTGGTTGATCTGTCATTTGGTAATTTTGTCATATGTAGCAGGTGGCTCCCTAGATTGGGATGTATGTTCATTTTGTGTTTTGTTCAGGAGCTCTTTATGAAGAGCTCAAAAGTCTTTTGTAATAGCCTCTTATATTTTGTAGCTTTTGTGCAAGTGAGGGATGCCTTGCTAAAAGATGTAGTCGCTACCGAGTTCATGGTAGCATCATGTAATTTTCCAAAATATCAATGAAAGTTACATTTTAAATTAAAAAAAAAAACAAATGCATCATTCAAGCTTTCAAGAAGAAGGTGGACAAGCTGATCGGAAATTGGGTTGAAGAACTGCTTGAAATCCTATGGTTTTACCACACAACTCATAAGTGCTCTACGGGTAAAACCCCTTTAAGCTTGCTTATGGAGCCAAGGTGGTCGTCCCAGTTGAAGTCTTTGCATGCAGACAATTTGACTGCAACGTTTCGATGAAGACTTTAATTTAGAAGGGCTTCGAATAGGGCTCGACCTCATTGATGAAGTTCGGGAGAAAGCTCTCCGATCCCAAGTCAACCAATAATGTATTGCAAGGCACTACAACAATAAGGTCAGGCCCTGAAGACTCAATATTGGCGATCTAGTTTTACGAAAAGCCATTTTTGACAAAGATACCAGATGCAGCAAATTGGCCGCCAATTGGGAAGGTCCTTATACAGTCTTCAAAGAAGTGAACCCAGGCACTTATCGACTGAAAGCCCTGATGGAAAGGTCTTACAACATTCCTGGAATATTAAGCATCTCAAAAAATACATTATGTAATCTTGATTGTAAGACTCACTTGTAATATGAAATCTTTTGAGTTTTAACAAATTTATTATATTGTTCTCTTGTGGTGCTATAAATATTTGCAATAACACAAGGTTGAGTCATCCCGTAAGTGGTCAACTCATACTAAGACCTTAACATCATTCTTATAAGTCTAAGGCACATACCTAAAGGCCTTGATGTCATTCATATGAGTAAAACCAAGGCACTCTGTTAGCAAAAGACCTTGGTACCCTCTTAGGATAAAACCGAGGCGCATAACAACTCGATCGAATCAAAAGACCTTGGTGTCATTCACATGAGTAAAACCAAGACACTCCATTAACAAAAGATCTTAGTACACTCTCAGGATAAAACCATGGTGTGCCAACCAATCAGTTGGCTTAAACTCAAAAGACCATGATGTTATTCACATTAGTAAAACCAAGGCACTCCATTAGTAAAAGACCTTGGTACCCTCTCGGTAGAAAACAAAGGCACACGACAAGTTGATCGAATTAAAAGACTTTGGTGTCATTCACATGAGTAAAACCAATGCTTTGTATCAGCAAAATACTTTGGTACCCTCTCGGGATAAAACCAAGGCTCGCAACAAGTTGATTGAATCAAAAAAACCTTGGTGTCATTCACATGAGTAAAAGCAAGGCACTCCCTCGATACTAAAGACCATGGTACTTATCTAGGGAAAAACCAAGACATACCAAGAATTTGGCCGACTACAAAGACCTTGGCCGCATCCATGAGTAAAACCAAGGCATACAACAAGATCGAGAAGTTATTCTTGCTACACATGCAGCAGAGTCGCCTCGGTCTTAAAAATCAACACACTAGTTGAGAATCTCATAAATGAGGTAAAATTGTAGAGATATACAAATAGAAGTATACCAATCATGAAGACAAAAGCCTAATTTTTATTTATATATCAATATGTTTACATTCGTATTTATAATAATAAAGATACAGCAAAAATAGATACATTAGGATCTCAGGGATCCTGGCTCGGATCTGGA
>NC_033797.1:97880354-97888748 GCF_001876935.1 Asparagus officinalis | reverse complement strand
GTGCTGCAGTAGAGGCAACTTTATCCATATTGTCCCATTCAGATTCTTCCCTCGATTCCTTATCTCCCTCATCCCCATCGTCCACATCTAGCATTGTATCCCCTTCCGTTGCCTCTATCTCCTTTAAAACATCAAGTCAGTTGGTGAGGTGTGAGGGATATAAAGATGATCCATGGTGGGTCTAGATTCGTAAGAAAGCTATTCCAGAAGATAGTTGATACCACCCTTACAGGCAGGATAAACTTCTACTTTACCTATGGGGCTATTGCGATATTTTCCCATGATTTTCCCCTCTATAGTCCTCTAACTCCAAGAAAGCAATGTGATCCTGTCACGCCCCGCTTCCCAAATTACCAGGAAATCGGGACGCGAGCAAGCCCGCGACGTATTAAACTAAGAAGAGATAAGTGCTAGACCCCGTCTTCTCAATCTAATACGCTAAGCATCAAGAAATACAAACGAAAGCACAGGTCCCCGATCACAGTAATGAGAATATAATAAACAACTCAGAACCAAAATAATAAATATCACAAATGAATTGATCATCCAGACATAATATTCGGGCCAAACATGCCCTTATACAAACTATCTGAATGAAATACTGGAGAATATAAAATACAATGATCAGGCGGAAAAGGAAATGCTACGAAAATAAACTGAAAGGAATAATTGAGCTTCAACTCTTCTTCTGCTTCGTCTACAAGACACTCCCGCTGAGAATACTCGGCTCTAGCGCATCTCCAAGCTGAACCTGTTTTTCTTCTAAGTCTGACGTACACTAGAAAAAACAGGTGTACGTCAGGGTGCATGGCACACGGCAAGATCCCACAAAAGAAAAGAACGAACGAAAACCCAAGCGGAAAATGATACGATAACCAAAACGACAAAAGAACGTGCAACTGGTAATCCAACAAAATCACATGCAATCCACTAGCAAAACATGATAATCATAAGAATCCGTAAATCAATCGGGTAACGAAATCAAGCAGCTAGCGATCAGAATAATCATCCAACTAACAAGGTCATACAACTAGATGGAATTAATACTTAAAAATCTACAACAAGAGACGTAGTACGTCGAGCGAAATAATCCAAACAAGGAAACCCTCATGTATATACCATATGTCTCAAATTATAAATAATTAAATATTAATTTTGATCTATGTATGAAAAGAAACACAACTGGACTACTTCTCACAAGAAATCATACCTAGCCAAGAAACGAGGTCATGTAACTTGCCATCTTATAACAGGTCAATGGTCACATCTCACACAGAGTCAATGCTCCTGTCATCGGATACTGACTGTTCACAAATCCTCTATGTGCATCTAATCTCGTTACACATGCGGTCTAGAGGACTACACGTAAACCGTTTTCTGCCTGGTCCGAACTTCAAACAGAACCCGGGTGACGAAACGATTTCACTAACTAAAGTTATGTACACACTTCACTTTAGCCCTACAAACCAACCCCGGTGGCGACACCAACCACGGGAGCCAGCCTGGAAGATACATCAATAATCTTATCCGATCACATGAACATTAACTTTCTCATCCCAACTCTTCTCGTTTTTCTAAAACAACACGACACATGTTTCTAGGTCACACAAGACTACTACGGTCATGACTACTAATGGTTCTCAAACACAACCAGAGATAACGAATACGAATGATCATGTACGATAATATCAAGGCATATCACATAATTAAAAGAATGATTCATTACCGGTTCAAATAAAAACCTCACTATCCTAAAAACTAAAAACCAATCCTCTCCATTGGATCTAGATGCATCCAATGGCTGAGATTAAAGCTGCATAAGGGTAATTAGGTAAAATAAACAGCCTACTAAAGAGGGGTAATTAATGCTTCTCTGTTGAGTTCTCCATTTCCCCATGCAACTCTCTCTCTCTCTCTCTAAAATCACAGCAACTCTCTCTCTGTCTTCAACATCTCTCTTCTTCAACCTTCGTCTTATTCAACCTCTCTCTCTCCAAAATCACAGCAACTCTCTCTTCTTCAACCTTCGTCTTCATGGTTTATGAAATTATTTTGACGCTTCGTCTTCACGGTCTTCTTCAACCTTCGTCTTCATGATTCAGTGGGCTGTTAAATTATTTTGACGCTTTAATGGTAAGTTTATAAAATTTGTTTGATTTTTCGTCTAAAAGTTTTAGTTTTAACCTTAAAGATCGTAGCTTTTTGTTGTAAAAGGTGAAATATTTCACCTTTTAGTCTGAAAAGTTTTTTGTTTTTTGAAGAAACCAGTTGAAAAACGAAGACACGCATAAGTGAATCTAGATTCACTGCAGTGAATCTCGATTCACAACAGTGAATCCAGATTCAGTATGTGAGGTGTTTGTTTTTTACCATAAAAATCATAATTTTTTGCTGTAAAAGATGAAATATTTTCATGGTTTAAAATTTTATAGCTTGTTTTTTACCATAAGTTTCTTATTCTTTTTGTTTAAAATTTTATAGCTTGTTTTTTACCATAAGTTTCTTATTCTTCAATATAATCCAGATTCACTCCAGCCAAAGCTTGGATGGTTAAGATGGTTTTTAATGAATTGTTGAAGAAATAAATGCATGTGCTGTAATTTCGAAGAAATAAACCCATGAGTGAATCTAGATTCACTGTAGTGAATCCAGATTCAGTTATGTGAGGTGTTTGTTTTTTACCATAAAAATCGTAACTTTTTGCTGTAAAATATGGAATCTTATAATGGTTTAAAATTTTATAGCTTGTTTTTTACCATAAGTTTCTTATTCTTTTTGTTTTTTGTTTTTGCAGGGAGTGAATCCAGATTCACTAGAGTGAATCCAGATTCACTCCAGCGAAAGCTTGGATGGTTAGGATGGTTTTTAATGAATTGTTGAAGAAATAAATGCATGTGCTGTAATTTCGAAGAAATAAACGCATGAGTGAATCTAGATTCACTACAGTGATGTAGTGAATCCAGATTCAGTTATGTGAGGTGTTTGTTTTTTACCATAAAAATCGTAACTTTTTGCTGTAAAATGTGAAATCTTATCATGGTTTAAAATTTTATATATATATATATATATATATATATTATGAAATAAAGATAATGTGAGAAATCCTAAAATCAAATTCGATGATCGATAGGTTAATGCAGAAAATAAGGAAAACGACTCATATCGATCGAAAAGGAGATATACACGCTACACTAGGAAGCGATCCAAGAAAATGAAATATAGAAAATAATCACAAGTACAATGACGTCACAAAAGAGGAATCCTACAACGTCAACAGAGAAGAAAACTCAGGTTTAGTTCAATTGATGGTAGGTCGACGCAGGAAACGAGGAAGCTACTTCGGGTCTAATTTTGAATAACGAAGCAATAGAATGAAAGAAAGAGACCAAACGAATCATCCTACCTATAGAGGAGGTCAAATCGGGGTTGTTAATAAATCAGGACATTAATCTCCCCTCCCTATTTTAGTGAAAACGGCAAAATTACCTACAAGGATATAGTCGGTTCATCTCCACAATTTGGAGGAAAATCAAGGCGTATAGCCGACACAGGAATGAAACAAATACATAGGCACGAAGGCCATCCACCAAAATGATACACAATCACAAATGAGTCAACGATTACAATACAAGGCCATCAATAATATACACGGCCGACAATTATTTATACAAAGCCGCAAATAATAATATATTTACCGGCAGCGAATTTGCAAAGCAAACCTGCACGACATTCTAAGCTAGTGCATAAGCGAGTACGATAAGGATATGATATCAGTCAATAGCACGAATCAAATGAGTAATCATATGACAGAATATAATTACGAGTATCAATATGACATGAGCATGACTATACAAGCTAACGATGAATCAGAAATGCATATATAATATGAGTGAGTATAAATAAGAGTGTCAACATGTCGATGGCAAGGTACATGAAATGTCATTTCTACAACTATCAATTACATAGTCATAAACTATTAATTCAAAAATAATTATTTTCTAAAATAAACTCTTTTCCAAAATAAATTCTTTTAAATTATTTATAATTATTCTAAAATAATTCTTTTGTCAAATAAATTCTATTAATTTATTATAATTACTCTAAAATGATTTTTCACCAAAATAATAATTATTTTAAATTGATTATTTTGTCAATAAATTATTTAAAATTATAAATTAATCTAAAATAATTTTATTTTATTTTATCTTTATAGTATCTATTATCACAATATTATTTTTAATATCATTCGTCAAATAAATCCGTGCAGGTCATCACAGTATATGTATTATAACGTGAATGGTCATACGTTATTGTCCACAATCCATTTCGTTCACAACAGTTCTATACGTTATAGTTCTCAGTCCAATATGTTCACGACAGTTTTATATTTGTAACGAGTAATTATTCGAGACACGAGTTCATATGCATAATTAATCTGTGATCAATCTAAAATTGTACCGAGCAAGAATAGGGATCTTGCAAGCAACTAATTAATTCAGAGCGGTCTAAGAATGGAATGATAAGTCAAAAGAGTATCGGGATCTTGCCTCGGTTCGTTGAACGTATCGACGTTGACACGTGAGTCCGTGGGTGTGACGCCCCTAGGTTCACACAAGGCTGCAGTCCGAGGTGAAACCAGGAATGTCAAACCTGCCATGCACCACACCGTGCAATAACATGTTTCACCATCACAATCACTATCTCTCTAGTGGAGTCAACAACAGATGTAGGTACAAGGCAAGTAAAAGGTTTTATAGCAGAAACTTGGTACAATGATAGAACATTAATTTAACACATCTCATCAACACAATAAACTGAAGTGCATAGACAAGTCTGAAGTGAAAAGAAATGACAATCTGGAGATCTCACATGCCTCAAAATACATAATGACTGATACAGGAAAATAAGGCACACAGCCTTTACAACTCTAGAGCATATATCTCTCTAGCCAAAAATATCTCAAGTGGAGAAAGAAAATAAAATACATCTAATGAGAGGATCAAAAGACACTAGCAAGAGTCGTCCTCATACGTCGAGCGAAATAATCCAAACAAGGAAACCCTCATGTATATACCTTGTATCTCAAATTGTAGATCCCTAAGTACAAAAACCCAAAGCTAGTTACAAGAAAAAATAAGGAAAAGGAAAACATGCCCATCTCTACCAATAACATGTAAGTGAAACAAGGCTACAATAGGTGTCATGATCAACCTAGGTAGCTATCATGTCCCGGCCAAATATAATGTGTCGTATATCCAACTTTACTGAATAACGTGCTTAAGGTTTAGCAAAAGTCTAATACATGATTGAAATGGATTATAGTCCAACACCAGGACTTCTATGGATTATAGTCCAACACGAGGACTTTAATGGATTATAGTCCAACACGAGGACTGCGTACCAAAAAGTATACATGTCTATATTCCCGTACATACTCTGCTGTACTGACTTAAACTCGTGTTCAAAGTATCATCTTACATGAACAGGTGAATTCATAATCACCGTATGCATAAATACTTATATACACCCAACATGTATTTTAAACTGAAGCATGAACGAAACAGAAAGAAAATACTATGATGAGTCGACTCGTTCTCAAATATGAGTCGACTCAACAGAACACATTTGATATCAGAAAAGGACTCTGTGAGTCGACTCATGACAGTCATGGGTCGACTCATGGCTTATGGGTCGATTCATATACTGACGAGTCGACCCAGCAGAAACAACATGCAACACAACAAGACTTCGTGAGTCGACTCATGACAGTCATGAGTCGACTCAACATGATGAGTCGACTCGTGATGAGTCGTGAGTCGACCTACGGGCTGAAATCTTCATATAATACAAGTTAAATTCACCCAACATGATTCTTCCCTCTAATTCACTAATCTGCATCTTTATAACCATCAATTCTAGACTATGATACAGAGATAAATTCACATATAGCATAAGGAACATTTACTTATGTGTTAAATCTAACAATTTACCCCTAAACATGAAAAAGGGCATTTGATCAAAAAGAAAACTCATGTTTTTATTTCTTAGAAATATTTTTAGATCTGGGTTTTTCTTCAAAAATTCGTGGGTGGGGATTTAAAATCTGAAACACGTGATTTCTAGCATCTACCCTAACAAGAATATTGTTTTATACTTGAAAATAAGTCTTGGGCTCAATAAAACTCATGGAAAACCATTGTAAGCTATTAAAAACGTGGGAGAGGGGTTTGGCGAGATGTTACTCGCCTGAGAAATGGTAAAGAACAGATCCCTTCTCTGAAATCCTCACAAAGCCGCTGAGAAAGCCTTCGAAACGCCCCAAAATCTCCAAGAACACCTAGGGTTTTAGAGAGGAGAGAGGGGGACTAGGGTTTCTGGGGAAACTGATGGAAATGAGGTGATTTCGGGTAGGGGAGTATATATATAAGTGGATAAAACCCGACCCGAAACCCAACAAACCCGAACTGAGAAAACTGGAAAATCCTCAATGAGTCGACTCATCACAGTCATGGGTCGACTCATGACTTCCTGGGTCGACTCGTAACATAATGAGTCGACTCAGCAGAAACAAAAGGCAACAGGACTCGATTTCGTGAGTCGACTCATGAAAATCATGGGTCGACTCATGGACTAAAAACCGCATATGATGGTTCTGCTGCATATAATGAAATTTGCACACTCAAACCCATTACTGATGCACATAAACATGATCAAAATCTACGGGGTCTTACATTCTTCCCCCCTTAAAGGAATTTCGTCCTCGAAATTCAGAAATCATATCTAACTCATAAAGATACAAGAAAGACATGACAAGGGTTAAATCTAACCCGCACACATACACATTTTAAAATACCGAATTCTAGTTAGCACACAGCGATATTCATATTTAACGATCTAAAATGATGATATTGTTACCTAACCCCTAATCTAACGGAACTAGTACGTCGGGCGAAAAATCCAAACAAGGAACCCCCCATGTATATACCACGTGTTCCGAAAGATTAAGAATTAAGTAAAAGTACCCTCATTCTAGTGTTAAATATAAGTATCAAAACATAATATAATTATTCAAGTAAGAAGTCATATCGGTTTTACCTACTCGAACAAGTGTGGGTAGTCGCATCGCATGTCCTCATCGCGCTCCCAAGAAGCTTCCTCTACTCCACTTCGGTTCCATTGAACTTTTACCAATGGAATCACCTTGTTCCTGAGTCTCTTGTCTTCTCTAGCAAGTATGGCCACTGGAATCTCAATAGTCGACAAATCATCCCTAAGCTCGATCTCCGGTGCATCCAACACTCGTTGCCGCTCCTCATCGTGCAAGTGTTTCTTGAGCATAGAAATGTGGAATACATTGTGTATACTAGACATAGAAGCTGGAAGATCTAGTCTGTATGATACAGCTCCAATGCACTCCAAAATCCGGAAAGGTCCAATATATCTCGGTGCAAGCTTCCCTCGCCTCCCGAATCGCTGTACGCCTTTCATAGGCGATACCTTCAGCATAACCTGATCCCCAATCTGAAATTCTAGGGGTCTTCGCCTCTTATCTGCATAGCTCTTCTGCCGACTCTGAACGGCTAGAATCCGCTCTCTGATCAAAGCTACCTTCTCAGTAGTCTGCCTCACTAGCTCTGGCCCAAGCATCAAGCTGTCCTCCGGCTCGGCCCAACATATCGGTGATCTACAAGGTCTCCCATACAATGCTTCATACGGGGCCATACCGATCGTCGCTTGATAACTGTTGTTATAAGCGAACTCTGCTAGTGGAATATGATCCTCCCAACTGCCTTGGAAGTCAATGACACATGCCCGCAACATGTCCTCCAACACCTGATTCACCCTCTCTGTCTGACCATCTGTCTGTGGGTGGAATACACTGCTATAAAATAGCTTGCTGCTAAATGATTCCTGGAAACTCCTCCAAAAGTGTGAAGTGAAAATCGATCCCCGATCTGATACGATCGTATCTGGCACTCCGTGAAGTCGAACTATCTCCCGAATGAAGATCCTCGCATAAGTCTCGGCTGTATAAGTAGTCCTCACTGGGACAAAATGTGCTGACTTCGTCAACCGATCCACTATCACCCAAACCGAATCATTCCCCTTCTTTGACTTCGGCAATCCCACTATGAAGTCCATGGAAATATCCGCCCACTTCCACTCCGGAATAGGCAAGGGCTGAAGTGTCCCTGCCGGTCTCTGATGCTCTGCCTTCACCTGCTGACAGGTGAAACATCTAGCCACATAGTCTGCAACCTCTCTACGCATGCCGCTCCACCAGAACTGTCTCTTCAGGTCCTTGTACATCTTTGTGGTCCCTGGTGTTCGCGGGGAAAACTGTTGCTTTCTTCATTAATGAGATAATTGTCATCTTGGGTTACAAAAGATCCG
>NC_033797.1:97858718-97879354 GCF_001876935.1 Asparagus officinalis | reverse complement strand
AACGTGGATCTAAAATCCAGGCAACGCCAGGAGCAACCACGGCAAACAACCAGCCCCTCCTCCGAAGCAAGCAAATGGGTTCATGTCAAAAGAACTCGTTCTACTCTCGAGGAGCGAATCCAGAAGCGCCGCGCCTTGCGTGCGCATGCCCGAGCCCTGGTCCAAAAAGCACGAGAAATGCTAAAGGGAGAGGCCGTTAAGAGATCGCCGAGATCCGAACGAGTTTGGATACCGAAGGCCAAAACAACGCCTGAGGTAAAAGCAGGTAATATTGCTCTCCAACCTTCGTCAATTTCAGATCCCGAACCTCTGGAAAAGCCCCACCGCAGCGCGGATTTCCCCAAGTTCAAGAATCCTCCAAAGGATCGTATCGGTGCTCTACCCGAGGATCGAGGAAAAGCGCTTGATAAGGAGAGCTCGAGATCATCAAACGAGCCGCAAGCCAATACCCGGAAATCTCCTAACAAATCGATCTTTGCAACAACCAGCTCGGCGGTGCGTGCAAAGGACCAAGAGCCCGTTAAGGTTTCACCCTCACAAAGGAGTGATTCCAAACGTGCGACTCTTGCGGAGGCCAACAAGGCAATGATTACTCAGAAGAAGACGCGTCCGACAAACGAACGCGTTATACCTGAGAACCCATGTGAGCAGCCGATAGGTTACTCCGACGGCAACGTCGATGAGTTGTACTATCAGGCTGGGGGTGCGAATGAATCTCGAAAGAGAAACACCCGGGAAGCGGATTCTCACTGTCCGTGTACCAAATTTATCAGGGCAGTATTATCAGCCTGTACGGTCAACAAAGGAAAATCCCCAATCATCTCAGGTGATTCCGACTCTAATTTCTCTTTGGGAAGCAGGGTCAATTCGGGAATAGCTCAGCTTCAGCCAGAAGCCGTCGGATATAACAACGACAATGGAGTCCATGAAGGAGTCCATTCCGATGATGAACTCTCGGATTCCTATTCCGCTCTCGCTTCTGACGAGACAACGTCTAGCATAGGACAAGCTCGAGAGGTGCTCATGGTCAATACAGATCAGATAGCCAAAATCATTGAAGAGGCCCTGACTAAGCAGAAGGAAATCTTCAAGTTTGAAATGGAAGTGGCTATGCAAGAGATGAGACAAATGCACGATCAACGAATCCGAGCTTTGTCGAACCAGCTAGTTGAGTCCGACCGTCGCACCCAGAACGCTGCAGTCAACAGCGAGCCGGAGGTGGTCGAAATCGTCATGGCCAACGCACCACCCAAGAATACTGGGGGTGGCCCCACTAAAATTAACAGCGCTGGGGGTGGACCCACCAGTGATGATAGCGCTGGGGGTGGACCCACCAGTAGTGACAACACTGGGGGTGGCCGTATGATTCCTCTCGAAACTTATCCAAAACAGGATATGGGTGAGGCCGAAAAGATAAAGGAGCTCGAAAGAAAAATCGAAGCCCTGATGTCTGTTCGGGAGGTGAAGAGGACCGGCATTCCGTGTCCTTACCCGAGAAAGTGGGATTCGATCCCGTATCCGGCGAAGTTCAACCTGATCAACTTCACGCCGTTCAACGGAAAGGGCTCGCCCACTCAACATCTGATCTACTTCAAGTCTCACTTGGGAGTAATCTCGGGCAACGAGCCTTTGATGGTTCGGTCATTCGTTGGCACCCTTCGCGGGCCTGCCTTCGATTGGTACCGCCGTCTCAAGCCCGGAAGCATCAACAGCTGGGAGGACTTGGAAGGCATGTTTCTCGCCCATTTCTTCGATGATGACACCGAGGTGTCGATCAGGACACTCTTCGACGAGAAACAAAAAGGCGGAGAGTCGGTGGATACCTTCATCAAACGCTTCCGCAATCAGGCAATGAACTGCAGGGATCCCGTCACGGAGGAATTCCTCTTGCAGACTTGTCAGAACAACTTGTCCATTAACATCTTGGACGTGATGGGAATAGAGCCGCTCAATACCTGGAAAGAGTTGAAGGCTCGAGGAGAACAAGCTGAACGCTTCATCAGAAGGCGGAAGATCGAGAGAAACCAACCGATGGTTAATCCTCCGGATTCGGATCTCGTACCTCATGATGAAGAGGACGTACCTGCAACAGTTATTGACGATAATCAAACGTCACAACAGCAGTCCTGGGAACAACAGGAGAATTCAGACGAGGAGCTCCAAAACGAGTACTCGTTCAAAGACGAAGACGTTCCAGCTATTTTCGAGACCCTTCTCGAAAACAACAAAATCAAACTCCCGCCCATCACGCATCAAGAGGAAGATGGCGATTCTGCGGATCCAACGTACTGCGAGTACCACAGAAGGATCCTCCACCCCACCAAGGAATGCTTTGCACTCAAGAATAACATTCAGACCTTGGTTGAAGCCGGCGTTATAACGCTAGGGTAAGCCGATTGAAAACGGCAAGACTCCGACAAGTATAAGAGTATAAACTGCTCCTTAAATACTCCAAAGAGTACAAGAGTATAAACTGTTTCTCGAAACTCCGATAAGTATAAGAGTATAAACTGCTCCTTGATACTCCGATAAGTATAAGAGTATAAACTGCTTCTTGATACTCCGATAAGTATAAGAGTATAAACTGCTTCTCACTCCAAAGAGTATACGAGTATAAACTGTTTCTCATTCCTCCTACCGGTATATGAGGTTAAACTGCTCCCTGATACTCCAATAGGTATATGAGTCTAAACTATTTCCTACCATTGACGGGAAGTTCCTGGAGGATATTACGCTAATATTCTTAAGGATAACCCGGTCGGACAACCAAGTCAAACCCAGTTCCAAGAGAGAAACTGGGGGTGGATTATCCAATGCATCGGGAAGTTCCCGAAAGAATACCACAGGGGTATTCTTAGGGATAACCCAATCATTGTGGAATTGGTGAATAAGAAATTCACGTTCGAACTCAGAAGGCCGGAATGTCTCTTCTCATTCTCTAACTCTTATGAGTCGTTTTTGTGAGATGAGATCCAATCCTCTGATAGGTTAATTTTTCCTCACCAAACCATCCGCTGATCAAATTAAACGACAGTGGATCCACCAACGTTTCCATTTGCCCATTGTTGGCATTTCTCAGACTTAACGTGCTAGGTCCTAGCATTAAAGCCTCCTCTTGAGTGATAATACGAGTTGGCATTTTCTTTGCTACCCGTATTCCACTTTCTGTGTTTTCTGGTCAAACCTGTAAAAGTTAGGGCCAAAGCCAAAATCCCCTCTCGATTCCTCCAATGAACGAGAGGTCCACCTTCAAATCGAGCGATCAAACCTTCCGACAGTTAGGTCGTCTCAAACTCCTGCTTGGTCAAACATTCATACAGTTAGGGCCACAGCCAAAATCTCCTCTCGATTCCCCCAATGAACGAGAGGTCCACTTCCAAATCGGGTAATCAAACCTTCCGACAGTTAGGGTTATCCGAATCTTTTCGATTCTCGGAGTGGAGATCCCACTCCTAGTTTCACCATTCTGGATTCTGGGGGTGGAGATCCCACCCCAAGTCTCCTTTCCGGCCGAAGATAGAATATAAAATTCTTCCTCTTCAGCACCGGGAGATAGAATATAAAATTCTTCCTCTCCCGTTTCTCAATCTGTCTTTGCTTTTAGAAAAGACACGATTGTCAAATCCGGGCACTCGATGCACGGGGAATTTTATCCCGAAGCCTGAGTAGGGATAAGTCAACGCCTAACACGCGTTGCCGGGTAGTCTATTCCCGTGAGAAAGACGAAGTCTATGTATTCAAAATCATAGCATTAAGTCTAAGAGAAGCAATTCTCTTAGCACAACGTTACATGTGAAACGGGTTTTAATAATTCACATGCTAGCCCGATTCAAACGGTAATCGGTAAAGGCACATCAAACCCGTTGATGGCTGGGGGTTTGCCAAAAATCCCAAAGCCTATGTCTAACACGCATTGCCGGTTAGTCCTTGACCGTAAAAAGGACAAAAGACCACATATTCAACATTGTGGCAGGTTGTTATTAATAACACCATAATCCGTGCCTCACACGCACGGGGAATTTTATCCTGAATCCTAAGTAAGGATAAGTCAGTGCCTAACACGCGTTGCCGGGTAGTCTATTCCCGTAAGAAAGACGAAGTCTACGTATTCAATATCGTAGCACTAAAAGGGTTAACTCTTTTAGCTTAAACGTCACATAGGAGCGGACTTAAACAATCCGCACGCTAGCCCGACTCAAACGGTAGTCGGTAAAGGCTAATCAAATCCGTTGAAGGCTGGGGATTAGCCCAAAATCCTAAAGTCAACGCCTAACACGCGTTGCCGGGTAGTCTATTCCCGTAAGAAAGACGAAGTCTACGTATTCAATATCGTAGCACTAAGAGCGTTAACTCTCTTAGCACAACGTCACATGCGGAACGGACTTAAACAATCCGCATGCTAGCCCGATTCAAACGGTAGTCGGTAAAGGCTTGTCAAACCCGTTGATGGCTGAGGGTTTGCCCAAAAATCTATAACTGCGAGTCATTGACGCATCAACTCCCCTAGTTGGTCTCGTGACTCGAGCACCCAACAAATTCAGGATAAAATCCACACATGCAGATGAATCAACTTTAATAGTTGGTCCTGCAGCCCCAACATTCAAGACCACGATGCTCCAATACCTTAAGAGCTTAAACTGTGTATACTCCAGCAAACGTACGAGTATAAACTGTGTTAATGGCGATCCGTAAACCCTAGGGTCAACGCCGGTCAACGCGTAACCCCTGGTCAACGCCAGTCAACGCGTTGCAATAAGAGTCAACGTTCGACGATCCAAAACCCTAGGGCCCACGCCAGTCAGTACGAGTATAAACTGTGTTAATGGCGATCCGTAAACCCTAGGGTCAACGCCGGTCAACGCGTAACCCCTGGTCAACGCCAGTCAACGCGTTGCAATAAGAGTCAACGTTCGACGATCCAAAACCCTAGGGCCCACGCCAGTCAACGCGTAACCCCAGGTCAACGCCAGTCAACACGTTGCGACAAAAGTCAACGTTCGACGATCCGAAACCCTAGGGAGGACGCCGGTCAACGCGTAACCCTAGGTCAACGCCAGTCAACGCGTTGCAATCAAAGTCAACGTTCGACGATTCGAAACCCTAGGGTGGACGCCGGTCAACGCGTAACCTTAGGTCAATGCCAGTCAACGCGTTGCAAGCGAAAGTCAACGTTCGACGATTCAAAACCCAAGGGTCAACGCCGGTCAACGCGTAACCCTAGGTCAACGCCGGTCAACGCGTTGCGACAAAAAGCCAACACACGGGGATCCGAAACCCTAAGCCAGCACAATGTGGCGGAGGTAATTCAAAGTCAACTCAATGACACGAGCCAAACTCAATTCATCAGCTGCACACTCGAGACTCCGACGACGGCCAAGCGATAAACACAGCGCTGGAAGAACTTCGGATATTCGTCAAAGCATCGAATAGTCCGAAAATCGAAGGAGCCAAGAGTTGAAGCTAACTACAGGTCCTGACGCCGATCACATCCAAAGTATTCCAGCCTCTTCTATAAAAGAAACGAGTCAGGAACACTTTGGAGGGGGTATCTGTAGGCATCGAAAATTGCCTATAGGTCTCCACGAACGGTTCAGTGTTAAAGAACGACGATGAACGTCACTATCCGATCCACATGAGCCTAATCGACGTCGACGAACGACTGAAGTGAATCGACGAGTTACATGAGCGGATAGGACTTCGGAATCACGAAGACCCGGACCAATCGGGAAGCCCGGCACTGTTCACAAAAAAGACAACGCCCTTCATGCCTCGACCACTCTACAGATAATCCAATCACCAGAGCGGGTCAAACTCTTCGTCGCGCATCCAACGCACCCGGAATCACTCAAATCCGAATCCGGACGAAGAATATACAGGGGAACCAACAAAACACCTAAACGGAGTCTCGGCAAGCTCGAAACACCCGAGGGGTGTCTTGGCAAAACCAAGACACCCCAAGGGTGTCTCGGCATGGCCGAGACACCCAAGGGGTGTCTCGGCCAGGCCGAGACACCCTAGGGTGTCTCGGCTTGGCCGAGACACCCCTGGGGTGTCTTGGTCTTGCCAAGACACCCCTCGGGTGTTTCGAGCTTGCCGAGACTCCTTTTGAGGTGTTTTGTTGGTTCCCCTGTATATTCTTCGTCCGGATTCGGATTTGAGTGATTCCGGGTGCGTTGGATGCGCGACGAAGAGTTTGACCCGCTCTGGTGATTGGATTATCTGTAGAGTGGTCGAGGCATGAAGGGCGTTGTCCTTTTTGTGAACAGTGCCGGGCTTCCCGATTGGTCCGGGTCTTCGTGATTCCGAAGTCCTATCCGCTCATGTAACTCGTCGATTCACTTCAGTCGTTCGTCGACGTCGATTAGGCTCATGTGGATTGGATGGTGACGTTCATCGTCGCTCGTTAACTGCACTGTGCCCAAGGCACAGTGAGGGTATCCTATAAATAGGCCCCTTTTTGTTCATTTTCAAGGGTTGGACTTTTGAGAGCCGAAACTCTGCCGGATTGAAGATCGAGCTTAGAGTTTTGAAGACTTGAAGACTTGGACATCAGGATCTGATCCTCGACGAGCATCCACGTCACCAAAGGCAGGAGTTCGAGAGAGGGGAAGAACAGATCTGAGATCTACACGAGATCACACTCCGGATCTAAGCTTGGTCTTAGATCCCGAGATCCGAGCGATTATTTCCTTAGTGAACTAATCCCTCCCGGCTATTATTCCCTTCGTGGGATAATACCCGTCAAATCGTGTAGATCCGACCGGATCAAGATCGCACGGTGGTCCACGGATTAACCCCGGCGTTGGCAAAGAACCCACAAAAGCGAGTGACCGCAAAACAGGAGCTCGCGATTTGTTCACAAGGAGAAAGTTATAATTTTTTTTTATTTTCTTTGATTTTGTTGTAACCGGATCTAAAAAAGACCGGATCTTTTGTAACCATAAAAAGTTGTTATTTTGAGATCACAATGACATCAATGAAGAAAACGATTTTCCCCGCGAACAGTTATCACTTCCGCGCTACGTCAATTGGTATCAGAGCCTTGTTCCTCCGATCCGATGGCAGGTGATGAAGCCCATATCTCTTGAACTGAGTTCGACGTGCTAAAGGTCGATGTCAATTAGATGAAGACTGTCATGGATCGACTAGTTGTAGCAGTAGAGCGTCTGGACATGACAGGAGATCGAAATCACGTTGATGGTCGCCAACGACGTGATCCGACTCCATATGATAAATTCAACAGGGACAATAATCTTAAGCAAGACATTAGAGTTGGGAAGAACAATGAAGAAGTAATAAAGAAAGAAGAACCACCTCCAGAGCACAATATCTTTCGTACGAGATGTACTGTGATGCAGAAATTTTGTAATATTATAATTGATAATCACAGCAGCAAGAATCTTATCTCTCGGCGTATGGTGGAGAAATTAGGACTGAAGACAGAGAAACACCCACCTCTCTACATGATTGACTGGATTAGCATGGACAATGTTGTGCAGAACGATGAGAAGTGCCGGGTACGTTTTTCCATTGGCCGAACTTATATTGATGAGGTTTTGTGCGAAGTGGTCGAGATGGATACTTGTCATATGATTTTAGGTAGGCCATGACAATTCAATAATGAAGCTACCCATAGGAGCAGAGACAATGTTTATATCTTCAAGAAAGATGGACGTCAAATTGTGCTCAAGTCTCTTACAGAAAAGGAGCCATTTAAGATAAAAGCTACTGAGAAGAAGAAACCTTTGGTGACAAACAATGAGGCTTTAAAAGAAAACTTAAAGCAATCTGAAGAGGTCTATCATTTGGTTGTAAAAGAAGAACATGCCTCTACCAAAATTCCTCCTAAGGAGCAAACACTTGATATGCATGAGATTCATGATGGTGATATGATAGTGAAGATGGATGATACACATGATATTCTTAAAGTGGTTGAGAGTGATATTGCACATATTGATGTTGTCCCGATAGAGGAGAAGGATAAAATAGAGAGTGATGCAATTGATGGTATATGTGAATTGCTTGGTGGAGGGCTAGAGACAAAGGAGATGAAAGAATTGTGTATGGAGTATGACGCGAGTTTCTCTTCTCTGGAAGCAAAGATTGTTAATAATTTCAAGGTGATGATACTTTCAGCACTAGAATATGAGAAGCAACATGGAACATATTTTGAGGAGCAATAATTTCAAGGTGATGATACTTTCAGCACTAGAATATGAGAAGCAACATGGAACATATTTTGAGGAGCTTTTCAAGTCAATTGCAGATCCACATGCTGTCAGACAAGTAACCATGGTGTGTGAAAAATTTATTCAAGAATTTGAGTCAGAAGAAGTCCTAGCTGAAGAGGCAAAACAACAGATGATAAAAATCAATGCTAAGTACAAGGCAGATGCTGATCGTTGTAAGAGAAAAAAAATTATCTATCAATGAAGCTACTATTCTAACAAATATAAGCTCGGGGTCGAGCTTCTTTCAACAAGGGGAGACTGATGTAGGACGCTTAATCTGAGTTGGAGTCTATTTAGATTAGGAAATATAGATTAGGAAATAAATTCAATTTTAGAGTCAGATTAGATTAGGAAACAAAATCAATTTTGATTCATAATTTGTTTCCTCTATTATAAGGAGTCTTTTTAGGATAGAATTTGACACTTTTTTTTTTGTAATTCTAGTCTTACTAGGAGTCTTATTTGATACTTTCTATTTTTGTAATTCTAGTATTACTAGGAGTCTTATTTGTTTTTCTATTTAAGAAGAGTCATGTAACCCCAAAGGAGAATAACTTTTTTATCAATAAAATTTCTCTTTTCAATCTTTTCTTCGTGGATTCGAAGTTCTTCGTGGATTCGAAGATCGTTCTTTGTGGATTCATAGAACACCCTTGGTGGATTCCGAGGTTATCACTTCCGCGTTGCGTCAATCTGGATCCAAACAAACTTTCTAAAACTTGAGCATGTCATTAGAGCTTCTAAAACTCTAGCATGTCATTAGACCGTGTCTTGAATGTGAACAATAAACATGAATAACTTCCAATAATATAAACTGACTAATAACAACAAGAATATAAATTGACTAATATCATTGGGTGCACTCTCCTAATGGACTCTCAAAATCATAGGAGAAAATGGGGAAAACATATGTATGAAAATTATTTTTGAAGTTTATATCATAACTGAGAGACCCTAATTAAACTTTATTACAGGAATAAAATCATTAAAATAATAATATTATTAAGTGATTCAAAGCAAATAGGAGATAAACTACATTTTCTATCATTCATATGGAACTGTTTCAAGGAGGTTTATTCTGATTCTCGATCAATGTGCATAATAACACCTCCTAATCATATTGTATTTACTATGGACAAATGAGAAAATATATCATTTAATTATTCATATGCACATACCTCCAATTTTATTTCAATGCAAACCAATATCATTTTTTTGGTATACTACTTATATGCTTTATTGCATTTTCATACCCCTATTTCAAATAAGTTTCATGCTAAAAAACAAGTAATATTATGTTTTTATCCTATTTTGTAGGAAAAATAAAGAAAATAAATAAGAGCTTAAATAATGATATCTTAAGCCCAATTGAAGCTCAAGAAAAGCCCAAGTAAAGCTCATGAAAGTTAAGAGCAAAAGTGACCACAATAGCTCACCGTTGGAGGTGTTGTAATGCATTTTGAGTAGAAGTGTGCGCGATAATTTTTCTTGACCCAGCTAAATCATATAGAATTGTCCATCTTTGAATTATGAATCCAATAATTAAGTTTGAGCAAAATCAAAGCTGTAAAAGCTCAAAATATAGCAATTTTAGTGAACTAATGGCAGAATTGTAAATATCTTAAATCCGATGCAAAATTTTCTACCCATGCATCTTATGACCAAAAATTGATTCTTGGGGGCCAAATTTGATAAAAAAAAACTCATATTGATTTATGTAATCTACAAACAGGGGTAGAGAGTGAGGATGGGAGGGTGAAAACTTTAGTAAGTTTTCTTTTAGAGGATAGGAGTACAACTTTTTTGACAATGGATTCTGAATATTGTAAAAATTTTAGTTTTGTAATAAAACTAAAATATTTATTCTTTTTAAGATTTTTTTTCTCACGAAGACCTAAATAAATTTGGCTTTACATGAGGAGCCAACCCCTTGCAATTTGAGTTTAATTTTTAAATTTTCTTATTTAATTAGAATTACATGTTTAGGAATAAGCTTAGATTTAATTCTTTTTAATTTATTATTTACTTTATTTCTTTAATTTTTATGCTTAGTTAGTTCTTCATGCTTAATTTAGAAGTAGATTTATTTTCATGCTTAGATAGTTAGTTTATTCTCTTGCTTATATTTACTTTTGATAAGTTGTTTTTTTTTGTTACCGTTTTATTCATGTTTTCTTTATTAGCTTATAATTTAAGATTTAATAAAATAAGTGGCCAAAATTTATAGGATAATTAGGTGTTGTGTCATCAAATAACTTAAGAATTAACCCTCCCCTGAGAGTCAACATGAGTCCCATGTTAACTAATCCTCAGATTAGCTTCGCCCTAGCCATGACGACTCGATCAGCTTTACCCTAGCTAGGACGACTCGAGCATCATGGGCCCTCCCCAAGAAGGGCCGAGTCAAGAAGCATTATCACTTGAACTTACCATTTGAGTTAACCTCGTTCATTCACTCTACAAGGTTAGGTTGACAACTTTCAAGGCCGACTAAAAAGGCGGTACTTATCAGCCTGATCGCAAGATCGAGTTGAGGCATCCTTTGCTGGCCCTCTCGTAGAGCCAAGTTGAGAGGCGTCCGCGAACCTCTGATCGACAGCTAGTCAGCGTTATCATCATTGCTCCTACCACGATAGTATTCATGACTCATTGCCCTCCACCAGCACTATGTTTCCCTAGTCAACATCACATCAAGCTCATAGACGACTCATCTTATCTACATCCGATACCTGTAAAGTATTTGCAGACTCAGCTGCCTGCCTGGGCTCGGGCAAATTTACATATTCACCACTCTCAACTGAGTATATATAGGCTCATTGCCTACTAACCAATGTGAGCTATCCTTGGCTAAAGAGAGCAATCTCTTACTGAATAGTGCAATTTCTACACACTTAACTTGTTCTGTTTATTGATCCCCTTCTCCACTCAAGCTAATTCCTAACTTGATCTTTGGAGGGATCACCGAAGAACTCAACTTTGGCCCTCTAATGTATTGTGGTTTTGCAGGACTCTCCTCTTACCAGGGAATTAGCCACTAAAGGGGATGAAGAGATCCCCAATATCTTTGATGTCGATCCTAAACTCTGCTATTGCTTGGGATTCCCGCAGTTGAGAACTCAGACATCAACATTAGGGTAAGACGAAACTAGTTAACTTATTTATTAGTGTTGATTTACTCTCTTTTATAGCTTAATTATTTATATATAGATCAATCAATCAAAATAATAGTTGATAATGTATTCTAACTTGATAGATATACTTTTTTAAATAAATTTATAATCTATACTTATTAGTGTTATAGGATTATTGCTATCAATTGATTGTTTATGCATGAATTTCAATTTTATTTTTAGTAAATATCTTGATAATATATGCTTTTTCATAAGATTGATATAGCTTATGCTTGATAATTCTAAAAATGAATAAAAAACAAGAGAGTAATTTCTAGATCTGATAAATAGTTATATAGTGGAATCTATCCTAATTTCATAGTTTAATTCTCTCTCTCTCTCTCTCTCTCTCTCTCTCTCCTCTCTCTCTCTCTCTCTCTCATTTTCTAGTTTTGTTAGTTGTCATTTTTTCTTCTATTTATTTTGATTTTTGCATTTTCATTTTAGAAGTTTCCCCTCTCCATTTTCTTTCCCCTATTTCTCTTGTTTTAATTTTTTATTTTTTAATTTATTTTTCCTTTCCTCTTTTCTCTTTTCTTGCTTTAATTCTTATTTCTCTTCCTCTTACCAGTACTATTTTCTTTTCTTTATCAAAAATCCAATAACCCTTTCTCAATACCTTTTCATAAAAACCTCTTTAATTAACTTCACAAAAAGAAAATTTCTAATTTAGTTTTTTTTAGAAAACTCCCTTTTTGTAGTTCGACATTTTTTATGCTATAACTTGGTTGTGCACATGCAACATACATATTTTCTCACAAAACAAGTTTTTAGCATCCTTGTAGGGGAGGAAGTTATGTTTTATTTATTTTAGAACTTTTCCTCTTTGGGATTCTTTGATTTATTTATTGTCTTGTGTTGGATACTTAATAAGATTGAAGGAGATTTGAAAGAGGATGTTAATCTGGCTTTTCATCTAGAAGATAAGTATTCTTCACTTTTGTAACATCACAATTTTTCCTTTTGATGATCAGATACCATTACTAATATCGGTCCAGGAATCGATATGTTTCCTTGCTTCCTTTTTGTCTCATATAGTCTTTTGATACGAGGATACTAATTTAGCTAATTTCTCATTTCTGATAGAGTTAATAAGTTATAGGATGTATATTAACTCAATATGAACCCTATGTCAACCGTGGTCACAACCAAGTTCAACCCTATTTCAAAAGAACCATTCCAAATCATGATATATTGTATTTTATTCTAGATTTTTGTCAGCCATGAATAGTAGGAGAATTTTGCACAAAAATTCCTAATCTTGGCCATAATTAGAGAATCCATCCCACATGGGTTATGGCTATATACGCAATCAACCTTCTCTCTCTCTCTCTCTCTCTCTCTCTCTCTCTCTCTCTCTCTCATTTCCACATTTTCAAGAGAAAACCCCAAACCCTCTCCCCCTTTTTTCGCTCCTTGGCCAGCCACTTTAGCCCCCAAAATCCATTCATCCCTTGACAAAACAAAAACTCTTTTCTTCTCCCAATTATTAGAAGTTGAAGTAAGAGGAACCTAGTTCCTAAATCTTCTAGGAAGAGGAGAGCTAAGACAATTTCATAGATATATTTCTCTAACCACCTCTACTCCTTGCATTCTTTTAAGTTAAAGATCTAATTTTGACATAGGTCAGAAGTAATTTGTTCATACATGCACATTTTAAGATGAATTTAGGCTTGCATGTAGGATTTTGGTTCATGCATGTCAAGAATAAAAATATGATCTTTATGCTGAAAAACATGTAAAACATGGTCAATTCTTATTTCCAATCTCTTTATATTCAAATTATGGTGGATATGCTCTGTTTTCGTGATTGTATAACTCTCATGCCGATATTCAAAGCATAGTCTAAAACTTTCCTACAATATACCCTATTAGTATTTTGGTCATAACTTTCTCTGTAAGTATCCTTTTTAAGTGCATTTTTCCATTTTGAAATCTTAGTTTTGCACCTTTCTATTGAACTTGATTTGGTCTTATTTGGATATCATTTTCTATCTGAAATGCTTAGTAGAGTTGGATATATGTGTCTTAAATAGATTTCTTGAGACATGTTCGCTATAGAGAGCCTAACTCTCAATATATATCTTGCATGCTAACGTTAGATTCTTTCTATTCCTAAAAACTAGACTTATGTTACCGTCTTTTGAAAGTAGTTTGACTCATTTTTTATATTATTTTCTATCTCTGATTCATGATCAAATCTATCTTATGTGCATTGGAATCATTGTGATAGTGCTCTGTGACACCCATGCACCATCTTATCCATAACTCTATGATCGTTAGCCATAATTTAATCTAATTAGATACTCTAAAACTATACTTCCATATATTTTATTTGAGTCTAATTTTATCTAATTATAAGATCATTTACTAGTCTGAACTTATGATGTAATTTAATATATATACACAGAAGATATAGTCTACCATTCATGGATGTTTTACATGTTCCTTAATTTATTTGAGTAAAGAAAATGTTATAATTTAAACTAGATTTTTAAGTTGTCTATAGCATAATTATTGTTGCGTTTTGATTATGACTTGTAAAAGAGTAAGAAAGTCGTGAGGATATTTTTTGTTTTGGAACATGCCTGAAATTCTAAACTTTATGCATTGTAGAGAGTATAACTTCCTCTAAAAGATTGCATGCGTGAGATTCTTCTTGTTTCCAAAATTAGACTTCTACAGGAACAACTTAAACTTTTTTTCACTAACTTTGGATATTATTTGGCCCCTTAATCATGCACTTGAATATGCTAAATGGTCTACAATTATAGTTCGTGTAGGTCCCACCTGAGATATGTGTATTAATTTGAAAAATTGCATATTGTTCCAAAAAATATATACATGTAGAAATTATATGACACTAGTTTTATAAATTTTGGACATCAATTGCTTTCCCGTCCATCCATATCAATTTGTTACATGTACACATCATTTATTGTTTGTGCATATCATAAGTGTTGAGTATTATCATCTCAAGCATAACATGTAGTTACAAGCTAGGAAAATAACTAAGACCTAGTTGATTAGAATCTTATATGGGTATATATGCATGCATATATTGGAGCAAGACCTTTGGATTCATTCGTCGAAACAAAAGAACTGGTATAAATGGTAGGTAACCTTTCATTATTTTCTCTCAATTCTTTGAGAGTTCGATTGTTACTTTTTTGAAATTCCTTGGGTTGATTTTTGATGTTCTGTTGTATATTTTATTTCTTTCATAATATTCCTGCTTGAACCACTTCATCTGTGGGCCATCTGTTGATTGCTTAACTACTGCTATCCCATTGTTTCTTCATTTTGGTAATACATCAATGATATTCTCCAAATGACTACGTTGTGGAAATTTCACCTACTTCGATGATTCCATTATTGAGAATGATTCTTTAATTTGTGGATTATTAATACTCTATATTCATGGATTATGCCTTATGTGAAGTAAGCTTCACTGGTTGGTGGTAATGAAAGTGGGTCATGGTAGGGACATCCCTATGTGAGGATGCTCATCAGTGGGCGTTTAAAGCCATGCGTGGTTTATTGATATATATCCCATGATTGGGAAAATTTGAAAATTTAAATATTAGAGCTTGGTTATTCATATTGACATTAATTATTTCATTTCGGTTAATGATCATGACATGAGGATTGGTCACTTATTATTGAGAATCATTCATTCAATTTTAAATGTCAATGTATATTTCTTTCATTTAACCCCTTGTGTTGTACTCGAGATTTTTTTGGTTACCTAATGGGCTTAGGCTAACTCTTGTTATTTCTGCATCCATTCACAGGTCATATAGTTAGCAAGGGTAAGGGGATCATAGACCCCGGCCTAGAAGATTAACTCCTATAGCAATCAATGTAGGAGTTGTTTTGTATTTACTTTTATAGTACTTTTGACTTATCGGACATGTACTAATGTGTATTGTACCTATTATTAGACTTTTACTACATTATTGTACTCTTTAGCTTTTTGCTATTTTGGTATTCTGTGGACTCTATTGTCAACCTTGTGATTGGTAGTGAGGTGTCTCATTCCCATCCACTCATTCAAATGGTGGCATATATCCACATGCACTCCCTAACCCATATGAATGTAGTCCCCCCATTTGAATGAATGAAGGACAATATGACACCTCACTACCAAGCATAAAATTTGTGCTTAGTACCAAGCATACCCATATATATATATATATATATATAAATTCCCTCTTTAGTATTATTGTATATGTATAGAAGTGTATATAAAATTGAGGTCAACTCTACTCATTACAAATATATCATGCCCAATTTTTAGGTAGCTCCAAGCATTCAGAGTGGTATCAGAGCACAAGTTGATGCCTTAGGACTCTTACACAGAGTACTAAGGGAACTTAGGATTAGATAGAGTCAATGTTGAATACTAGTAGCTTAGAGAGGAGGATCTCAAGGTGAAGGATATAAAAGAGGAGGATCCGAAGAAGGAGGATCCTGAAGAGGAGAATGTCGAAGACAAGGATCTCGAGGTGGAATGTCATGAGAAGCATGATACAGAGGAGGAGCCAGAGATGCATATCATGGAGGAGGAGTATGTAGAGGCCGAACTCCATGAGGAGGGTCCCATTATTTGGGAGCTCAAGGTGGAGATAAAGTCTATGGAGGAGGTTCATAGATAAGATGAGCAAGAAGTATCTTTGAAGGGTAGTAGGGATAAATGGGCTATCTAATTTCAAGAGTTGCATCTGAACAACATTACAGTATAGGAGTATGAGGCTAAGTTTACTCAACTATCGATGTTCGCTCCACATCTGATAACTAAAAAATTTGATAAGGCTAAGAATTTTTAATGGGGACTCAGGGGAAACATCAGGGGAAACATCAAGTGAAACTAATGGTTCTAAGGATTAGGAACTATGCAGAACTGATGGAGACTGCATTTAAAATTGAGAAAGACAAACTAGAGTGCCAAGAAATATGCAATAAGATGCATATTTCGGCTAAACACTAAAGGATTGACGGAGGCCCCATAACTGACAAGTCAGTGTTGAATCTGCCTGGGTGAATGGTGATAACAAAATTTTCCTTTCACCGTGATCAAGTAAACCAGCCGAGCAAGTCATCAGTTTGCACCACATGCGGCACTAATCACTTCAGATATTGCAGACTTTCATGGATGCTATAGTGTGGTCGGCCTCAACATTAAGAGATTGTCCAACCTTGAGGAATCAATTGATGACAGAGCGAGCACTAGTGGAAAACCGCACTATTCAAGCTAATGCCTCACAACAATCAAATACTCCATCGCAGAAGGATCAGTCTCAACAGAGTGTGTAACAAAACCAGAGGAACCAAGGAAGAGTCTTTGCTCTGACAAGGAAGGATGCTCAAGCATCCCCATCTATGGTGGATGTTAGACCTTAGAGGGGGTGATTAGGGTCTTGTGCTAATCTAATCCGATTTTATACCAATTAAAACTTATTAATAAATTATTCTTGTAAGATAGATATACAATATGTTATGAGCAAGAATATACAATATGAACAAAGATAAATATCCTAGCAATGAGATATATACGAGGATATACAAATAACACAAGCATAAACAATCTAAACTAGATAGTGTGCAATATAAGCAACGAGCAATATACAAAGGCGATATAGGATATGAACATAAAAATAAGTGCGCCAATGCAATCACAAACAAACGATATGTTCGCGGAGTTCGGTCCCCACGACCTACATTTTCGCTCCTCACCTTGAGGAGATCTTCACTATCATAACCAGGTTTTCTATGCTCACCCGAATAATGTTTACACTACACAATATCGGTTTTTAACGCTCACCGATCAACGTTCATAATCTCACAATGTAACTACACTCCACACCCTCTAAGTGTTGGTCTCTAGCCCATGTCCTTCCTCAAGTACTTGGAATTACCATCTCTCTCTAGGCTTTACTGCCGACCCCATTCCTCTTGGAAGCGACCCCGTCTCTCACCACACACTCCTCTTAGTGTACTAGTGTAATACAAAGTGAATCTCACAATAAGCACAATATAACAAATGATTGTTCTCTAATATAGATGAGAACATAATGTAATCTTACACTCAATGATACACTTCCCACAACCCAAATTATACTATGTATGAAAATACTAGAAGCTCAATGGTTGTGTGTGTAAGCAATGAGTAAATCAAAACTAAACTCAATTATGAAAAACTAGCTTGTAGTGTTTTCGTCGAAAGTTGCCTTAGTCATTGATTTCATTAAATTTCAAACGTTACAAATGAATTCAAATAACAAAAGAATAAAAGATTACAACTTTCTTGAAAATAACATAAGATCCGTTCGTCATCTCTTGCTTGCGTGGGTCTTTAGCTAGTGACGGGGATGTTGATATCCGTGGACTACCTGGCAATCAGATCTGGTTCATAGCTTCGTTGATCCGCAAGGAGATCTAAAAACTAAAGCGCTTATCTCGACGAAGCGAGATAATTGCTCTTTTTAGAATTACCACAACGGGATAATACTAAGGATTGGATGCGGGTGATGTAGATCTGACGAAGAACTCTCTTGTGTTGAAGTGCTCGATCACTCTTCAGTTCGGCAGGGCTTCGCCAATTCTCCAAAATTCCAGATCTCAAAAAAATGAGGCCTAAGGCTTGTATTTATAGGCTTGAGGGGATAACGGAGCGGTTAAAAACACTTAAAGGCCCAAATATGCCTTGGAGACACCCCATGGTGTCTCCATTTGATCGGAGACACCCTAGGGTTGTTGGACCCTAGAGGGGGGTGATTAGGGTCAAGAGGCTCTAATATGCAATTAAAAAACAGCACAAGCAAACCACAAAACAGAAATGCGATAAAAGTAAGAGAGATAAGGTTAGGAGTTCGTTATCCTTGACGCGCGATGTGTTAACGAGGTTCGGCCCTCTAGCCTACGTCCCCGCTCCCCACTCTCGAGGAGAAATCCACTACACACCCGGTTTGGAAGCCGGAACTTCGTCTACACAGCGATCTCCACAGATCTCTCTCACTACACAGTTTGATCTCAACAGATCACACCCTCACAGTAGATCTCACACAAGATCTCAACCTCACAGCAGAAGAAATAATGAAAGAACCTCTCTTTACACAGCCCCTATAGCAAAGAGAAGGTATACTGAAGCTGGGAGGTGAATCACACTTGAAACAGAGAGAAAAACAGAGTTTTGAAAATTTACTCAGGAAACAGAAAAAGCTCTCTGGTTTTTCAAACGTTAGGGCTAGGAGGAAGAAGAAGTCTGGGGGGTTTATATAGAAAAGTTTAAATCATTTTAAAACAAAAACAAATCTTCCCAAATGAGATAATAATCTCTTCTTCAGACCCTCATCACAGACTGTGTCAAACACTAACAAGTGAAAGCACAGTAAACGATGTAAATGACCATTTAAAAAAGTCGCGGCTAACCAGAGGCAAAAATCGGTTGACCGAAGGAAATTTCGGTCGACCGAAAAATGCCTTCGGTCGACCAACCGAAAAATTCGGTCGACCGCGAGCAGCTAAGGAAATTTGGTAAAACACGCAGAGACTCATCGGTCGACCGGCACGGTCGACCGATTAAAGATTGAAAATTCGGTCGACCGTACCGGTCGACCGACGACACTCTGGAAACATACTGAAGAAAGGTCATCGGATCGGTCGACCGGACCGGTCGACCGATTTCTGATATTTTCTGAAATCTGATTTTTGACCAACTTGAAATATTTGCAAAATATTTATTTGACCTCTGAAAATTCTGAAACTTTGTAAAATGTTTTTAATACTAAAAACAAACTGCTTGGAAAAAGAATTTTGCAGATAGGTACTCATACTTGTGAAAAATAGTATTTTGTGAAAAAACGCTTAAAAGCACAAGTCTAAAAACGTGTGTGTGATTCCCAATAGCTTCAAGTAAACTCAGTAACTCTTTGCCTACATTCTAGCACTAGAGAGAAAAACAAAAGAAAGCTAATATCCTCATATAGAGAGCAATATACTTGAGCTTTGATATAGCTTGAATCGGATGAAGCTTTTGATCGAATTTGTCGTTCTTGAAATAACGTTGCTTCATCTCTTGGCCTCCTCCTCCTTTGGATATCTTCGTTGTAGCATATATTCCATCCATCCTCCATTAATGGCACTAACGAGCTTGACAAATGAGTTTACTACATTTACACTCAATAAGCCATTAGTACCGATAATGGTGGTTGTAAGAACATCATCAAAACATAAGGGCTAACAATCTCCCCCTTTTTGATGATGACAACCAACCATTATATAAGAGCAAAAATAAGATAGCTTATAGATAGGTGCTCCCCCTATCTATGAGCTCCCCCTAAATATATGCAACAAATGAGGAGATTTCTCTCCCCCTTTGTCACCATCAAAAATGGGGTAAAGAGAAATGCCAAATGCAAAATGCAACTAATCAAGCAAGCAATGTAGAACTTTCACATAGTGCATAAGCCCAAACCATTTCTTATGCGACAAAAATCATCCTCTCCAAGAGGCTTAGTAAATATATCCGCTAGTTGAGATTTGGTGTCAACAAATACTAGGGATACATCTTGTCTCTCTACATGATCGCGTAAGAAATGATGGCGCACGTCAATATGCTTAGTTCTAGAATGCAAAACCGAATTTTTGGAAATATTTATGGCACTTGTGTTATCACAAAAGATTTTAATATTTTGAAAATTCAAATCATAGTCAACTAAACTTTGTTTCATCCATAAAACTTGAGCACAACATAGGCCGGCGGCAATGTATTCCGCTTCCGTAGTGGACAATGCAACACAATTTTGTTTCTTGGAAGCCCAAGAAACAAGGGAATTTCCTAAGAATTGGCATGTTCCACTAGTACTCTTGCGATCTACCTTACATCCGGCAAAGTCGGCATCACAAAAACCATATAAATCAAAAGTGGTGCTTTTTGGATAAAACAAACCAAGGTTAAAAGTTCCATTAACATACTTAATGATCCTTTTAACCGCAATTAAATGAGTTGCTTTTGGAGAAGCTTGAAAACGTGCACATGCACATCACTAAACATGATGTCGGGTCTACTAGCGGTGAGATAAAGAAGACTACCTATCATACCTCGGTATAGTTTTTGGTCCACATCTTCACCACTCTCGTCCGCATCAAGTTTAACACTAGTACACATGGGAGTAGGCGCATGCTTAGAATTCTCCAACTTAAATTTCTTCACCAATTCCTTCGCATACTTGCT
>NC_033797.1:97846028-97857718 GCF_001876935.1 Asparagus officinalis | reverse complement strand
TGTGGAATAAATGAGACACGAAGGGTATTTCATCTTTTGTAAGTGACACGGGGCTCCCGATCCGTTCGTGTCCTTATTATTCTGAAACTCCGTTGCTTCACATAGTTCGTCAACCCACTTCATGTGTTTGTCGACATTAATCAAGCTCCTGTGACTTAGATTATGACGTTCATCATCTTTTCTTAGCACTGAGCCGTTCGTAGGGACCTATAGGCAGTTTTATACGCCTACAGATACCCCCTCCAAAGTATTTCAGCCTCGTTCTTTTATAGAAGAGTCTGGAATACTTTGGATATGATTGTCCCATCCTTCGATTGGTTACGACTGGATATTTGGAGTGGCTTCCATTCTTGATTCCTTCAGTCCTCCAGGCTGTTCGGTGCTTTGTCGAATGTCTGTAAAGGTTCCGGTGCTGCATTTATTGTCTGACCGTCTGTTGGAATTTTGAATTTGAAGTCGATTTTCGATTTTCTGACTTTTTAGCTCGAGTTGGTTATTTCAACATAGAACTGACCATCGGTCGTCGGCGTTGAATCTCCATTTACAACGCATTGTCCGGCGTTTGAGCTTCATTGTGACGCGTTGTCCGGCGTCCAAGCTTCATTGCGACGCATTGTCCGGCGTCTGACACAGTTTATACTCATATGTTTATTGGAGTCTTAAGAAGCAGTTTATACTCGTATACTTTTCGGAGTATTGATTCTTTCATTGCAACGCATTGATCGGCGTTGACCTAGGGTTACGCGTTGACCAGCGTTGACCTAGGGTTTCGAACGTCGTACGTTTTAAGTTTGGTCGCAACGCATTGATTGGCGTTGACCTAGGATTACGAATGTCGTTGGATGCTCAAGTCACGAGACCAACTAATGAAGCTGATGCGTCAACGACCCTCGCATTTATAGGATTTTTGGCAAACCCTCAGCCATCAACGGGTTTGATGAGCCTTTACCGACTACCGTTTGAGTCGGGCTAGCATCCGGATTGTCTAAATCCGTTCCGCATGTGACGTTGTGCTAAGAGAGTTAACGCTCTTAGTGATACGATATTGAATACGTAGACTTCGTCTTTCTCCTGTGAAAAGACTAAACAGCAACGTGTATGAGACGTTGACTTAGGATTTTTGGCAAATCCTCAGCCTTCAACGGATTTGACGTGCTTTTACCGACTACCGTTTGAATCGGGTTTACATGCAGATTGTTTTAATCCGTTCCGCATGTGACGTTGCGCTAAAGGAATGAACTCCCTTAGACTTTGTGCTATGATGTTGAATACATAGGCTTTACCATTTGTTACGGGAATAGGCTACCCGGCGACGCGTGTTAGGCGTTGACTTTAGGATTTTCGGCTAACCCCCAGCCTTTAACGGATTTGATTAGCCTTTACCGACTACCGTTTGAGTCGGGCTAGCATACGGATTGTCTAAATCCGTTCGCATGTAACGTTGCGCTAAAGGAATGAACTCCCTTAGACTTTGTGCTACGACATTGAATACGTAGACTTCGCCATTGTCATGGGAATAGGCTACCCAGCAACGTGTATTAGACGCTGACTTATCCCTACTTAGGCTTCGGGATAAAATACCCCAGAATCGAACTCTGGTGTCTTTTTCTACGAAAAAAGACTAAACCGGCAGCGCGTGTTAGGCGCAGACTTATCCCTGCTTAGGATCCGGGATAAAATTCCCCATGCGTATGAGGCATGGATTTTGGTGTTATTAATAACAATCTGTCACAATGTTGAATATGTGGGTGGGTGTAATAACAACCTGTCACAATGTTGAATATGTGAACGGGTGTTCTTTTTAACGGTTAAGAACTAACCGGCGGCGCGGGTTAAGCGCAGACTTATCCTTGCTTAGGTTTTAGGATAGAATACCCCAGAATCGAACTCTGGTGTCTTTTTCTACGGAAAAAGACTAAACCAGCAGCGCGTGTTAGGCGCAGACTTATCCCTGCTTAGGATTCGGGATAAACTTCCTAGGATGAATCCTAGATTGACAAATTTTGAGAAAAGATTGGTGCGGGAAAGGGAGAATTTTATATTCTATTTCCCGGTCTTCTTTTAGGGTGAAGGCGAACCCGAAAAACAAGGAAGGAAGAATTTTATATTCTATTCCTTGATTCTGGAAAGGAAGAATTTTATATTCTATTTCCAGGGAAAAGGAAACTAGAAGTGGGATCTCCACTCCGAGAATCTGGAAAATTTAGATAAACTTACCTTTTTATAGGACTGGTTATCTGATAGGAAAATGAGTTCTTCATTCATCGAAGTGGAATTTCAACTTCGGTTATAACCATGAGAAGGCTTAACCAAAGAGAAAAAGAAAGGAGTTCTTTCGTTTATCGAAATGGGGCTCTGAACTGGAAGTGGACCTCTTGTTCGTGGAAGAGTCAAGAGGGCCAGAAAGACATTTTTGGTAGACCCACTGTCAATTGAAATTGATCAGTAAGGGATTTTGGTGGTGAAAATGATTTTGGGTTATCCTCTAGAATATTAAGTGTAATATTCTTCAAGGAACTTCCCGGTAAATGGGTTATCCTGAATGTACTAGGGATAGTACTTTTTCAGGAACTTCCCATTTATTGGCATTAATTGCCTGGCGCCCTCTTGAGTAATCAGGCGATATGCGCCGTTTGAATAGACTGTGTCTATTACAAACGGTCCTTCCCATTTGGGTTCGAATTTACCTTTCTTCTTGGAGGTGAGAATTATTGGTCGGCGAGCAGCGAGGACCAGATCTCCTTCCTTGAAGCTTCTCTGTCGGACTCTTTTGTTAAAAGCCCTTGACATCCTGGCTTGGTAAAACTCGATGTGTTGTTGATCTTCCAAGCGCTTTTCATCCAGCCTCTCAAGCTCTTCGAGATGCTTCTGATGTTGTTCTTCTGTCGTCATCTCTGTTGCGAGGGCGATCCGAAGAGATGGAATTTGAATTTCCAGCGGTAGCACAACTTCACACCCGTATACCAGAGAATACGGGGTAGCTCCCGTAGGCGTGCGTATGGTGGTGCGATAAGCCCAGAGTGCTTCACCGAGTTTATCGTCCCAGTCTCGTTTATTGGTCTTCACGAGCTTTGACAAGATCTTGATGATCGTCTTGTTAAACGCCTCCGCTAATCCATTCGCGGCGGGGTAGTAAGCTGTCGACGAAACATCTTCGATTTTGAACTTGTCGCAGAATCTGACGAAGGCATTGCTTATGAACTGTGGACCGTTGTCATGAATGATCCTTCTTGGCACGCCGTGTCGGTAAATGACATGATGCTTGATGAAATTGATGACGTTGTTCGTCTTCACTTCTCTAAGCGGAATCGCTTCAGCCCACTTTGAGAAATAATCTGTGATCGCGAGGATGAACCGATCACCTTTGACTGAAGGGGGAAAAATAGGACCGACTATGTCCATGCCCCAAGTCTCGAACGGCCAAGACGTGGTTGACGTGTGCAACTGCTCTGGCGGTTGATGCATATAATTCGCATGTATCTGGCAAGCGTGGCATTCTCGTGCGTATTCGATTGCGTCACGAACCATCGTTGGCCAGAAATATCCCATCCTCCTGATGCGATCATACAGTTTAGGACCGGGCTGATGCGCACCACATTCTCCTTCGTGTGCTTCCTTAAGAACTTCCTTTGCTTCTCTGTTCGAAAGGCATCGGAGTAAAAGACCGTCGTACCCTCTACGGTATAATGTATGGGTTTCAGTATTATAGAAGAATCTTGGAGCTCTTCGGCGGATTGATTCCTTTTCTTTTACATCCTCTGGCAAGATACCATATTGGACGTAGTCGATGATAGGAAAACGCCAATCTCGGGACTCAGACCCAATTTGAGTTGAATTCACCTCTTTGGCGTTCACGTTTCTATCCTCTTCTTCTTCAATCTCCGTACTGTATATGGGTACGCAGAGTTGATGCGTCCGTACTGTGACTAACAGCTCAGCTTCGGGAGGCTGTGCCAGTGATACTGCTAGTGCCGCCAGTGCGTCTGCATAAGCGTTCTGGAGACGAGGGATGTATTCAATAAAGAATTCTTCGAAAGATTCTGCCATTTTGATGGCTTCCTGGTGGTACGGGATCAGGTCTTGATTCCTGACTTCATACTCACCGCGAACTTGGTTGACTATCAATTGCGAATCTCCAAAAGCTTCGAGATATTCGACCCCCAGCTCTTTGGCGAAACTGAGTCCAATGAGAAGCGCGTTGTATTCGGCAACATTATTGGAGCACGGACTAGTCAACGAATAAGCCCGAGGCATCACGTGCTTTCCAGGGGAGATTAAGACGACTCCAACTCCAGAGGAAACTGTAGGACATCCCGGGGTTATTACTCTATTAACTGCCCTTGAGGCACCATCGAAGTATAATTGCCATACTTGTTGGTGTGATGTGGTGTTAACCTCGTGGGTTTCATCCGGCAAGTCATCATATACTTCTGCCGTATCTGTGGTCGGGTTTGCCGCCAAAAGGTCACAAATCGCCTGTCCTTTTATCGACTTCTGCTGCTTGAAGTGCAAATCGTATTGGGACAAGAGAAGGGCCCACTTCGCTAGACGCCAATTCATAGAGGCCGGTTGCGTCATAAACACCCGTACTGGATTAACGTTGGAGATAACGTAGATCGTCTGTCCCACTAGGTAATGCCGCATCTTTTGCATCGCAAATACCAATGCAAGGCATTCTTTCTCAATCATCGGATATCGAGACTCAGCGCCTACCAAGGTCCGACTGAGGTAATAAACTGCCTGTTCGTGACCGTTATCATCGTCTTGCGCTAGTAAGGCACTTATCGAGTGGTTCATCGCCTTGAGATAAATCAAGAACGGTTTACCAGATTTCGGTGCAACGAGAACAGGAGGGTTCGCCAGATATGTTTTGATATCTTCGAACGCTTTTTGGCAGGCATCATCCCAGATGAATGATACTCCTTTCTTGTTCAGCTTAGAGAACGGTTGGCACTTCCCAGAAAGATTTGAGATGAAACGCCGGATATAAGCTAAACGCCCTTGCAATCCTCTGAGTTCTCTCAGATTCCTCGGGGGCTGCAATTCATGTATCGCCTTCACCTTATCAGGATCGATATGTATACCCTTAGTGGTGACGACGAACCCAAGAAATTTTCCGCTGGACATTCCAAGAAATGATTTAGTGGGGTTCATCTTCAACTGATGACTCCTCATGAGATCGAACATTGTCTTCAAATCCTTGATGTGATCTTCCTTGTTGCGGCTTTTCACAACCAAATCATCAACGTAACATTCGACTGTTTTCCTGAGATGTTCTTGGAAAATCTTAGTCATCGCTCGCTGGTATGTGGCACCGGCATTCTTCAGGCCGAAAGGCATCACCGTATAGCAGAAAACGCCGAGGGGTGTTCTAAACGCCGTATGCTTCTCATCCTCTGGATGCATCTTGATCTGGTTATATCCCGAAAATCCATCCATGAAGGACATCCTCTCAAATCCACATGTATTGTCGATAATGACATCCGTGATCGGGAGAGGGAAATCGTCTTTCGGACATGCTTCATTCAGGTTCCTGAAGTCGATGCAAATCCTGATTTTGCCATTCTTCTTCATGACGGGAACGATGTTGGCTAACCAGTCTGGATGTTGTTCCTCTCGGATAAATCCTGATTCGATCAACTTCTTAACCTCTGCCTCAATGGCTTCCATAATCTGCGGACGAAACCGTCTTTGCTGTTGCTTGACAGGTTTGGCATCCGGCTTGATATCGAGGCGGTGCATTGCGACATTGGGGTCGAGCCCTGGCATGTCTTCATAATTCCATGCGAAGACGTCGATATATTCCCTGATGAGAGCAATCAATTCCTCCTTCTCATCTGGGGGAAGACTGTCGCTGATGAATATAGGCTTTGGGTTAGCTTCATCACCCATGTTAATCTGGACTATTTTATCTTCAGTGGGTGGTTCTCTTTGCTCGAACCTATCGCCATACTGCATATTCAGATGGTGAACCCACGGGTCTTCCCATGTTGGCATTTGATCGTCGTCTTCCATGGTGGATGGATCAGCTGTAGTCATGTTCGCCATTAGGGTTTTGAAAACTTCTCCCAGACTTGTATCGGAGTCCCACTCTGAAGCATCGGGAGAGTATCCCTTCTTGGCTTTGTTAGCAATTTGATCGATAATTTGCCAACCACATTCGTCATCTGATGAAACATAACCTAAGCCTCGCCCATATTTATAATAATCCTCAGGTTTACCTTTTGGTACATATACTGCTTTGGCTGGATTACGAGGACCTCGATCGAAGTATAAACCTTCTCCGAGTGTGAAATCGTAGCCCTGCTTTTCCATGAGCTTGCGCGCTTCTGGACTATACTTGGATAGATGTCGACCAGGTTTGTCATCATCTTCGTCTTCACTTAGGAAATGATCTGGTAACGGAGAGCTTTTTCCTTTACCGTAAATCACTTCTTTAGCACCTCTTACTTTGTTCGGGATGACCATGGTTGTTCCGAAAGAATGCTGGAGGTGTTCCTTCGTTACATAGGATGATCGGATCGGCATATACAACTCAGGATTGTCGTACAGCTCTTTTATCACATCATCAAGAGACAAGGAGTACTCTAAATCATCTTTTATTGCAATATCGGCAAGTTGCCAGTTACAACCTCCATCTGACGATTGTTCATCGTCAAGATTGATTACAAAGGGTACAATGTCATTTAAAACAAAACCGCCATTGTAATCGAATCCGGCTTCAGAATCAGCTTCTTCTCCGCTGTCTGTGCCCTGGGCCGATGGTTCAGTATCGGATTCGTTACCATAAAGGAGAGAATCGGTGAAATAATTCTCATACCCCTTGAATGGTTGCTTATCCGCGACCACCGTCCTAACCTCATTGTCAGTGTCGACATACTTCAAACACTGATGGAGAGTAGAGGGAATTATCACGTTACTATGGATCCAAGGCCGACCCAATAGTAAGTTGTACGAAGTCTCCGCATCGATCACATAACACGTGACTTCTGTCTTCAGATCTCCCATCTGGCACTTCACCCGGATCTTACCCAAGGGTCTTGACCCACTAGTGTTGAATCCATAAATAACAGTGCCTGTGGACGCCAACTTGCTTACTGGGATGCCGAGGAAATGCATCAATCGAAGCGGCATAATACTCACAGCAGAACCCGGATCCACTTGGATTCGGTTGACTTGGCTGGAGCCAATGTATCCGACGAAATATAACGGCCGATCGTGGTTCGAATTCTTCGTCTGCATATCTTCTTTGGTGAAAGTAATGCAGGGAAGGTTCTTAGTCGCTATGTTGCACTGTTGACTCAGCGGTTCTGGCTGTTCAGGTATCGGCTTGACTTGAGTCAGAAATACCTCTGCATTGGCCAAAGCTTCTTGTAGGGCCTCCCTGGTTTCTTTGGATAATCGCAGCAACTCATACAGCGTTATCCGTGCAGGAATGTTGGCTAATTGCGCCATAATGTCGAAGCTATGCGGAGTCTTCGAGCTTTCCGGTTTGTCTCTTCCAATTGGACGACTGAAACGAGACTGCTTCGGATTCTGTACCTCTTGGGGATTCTTCTCTTTTGGTTTATTCACCGGTTGTCGTAGAGCTTCTTTACCCGGTGTGGGACTTGCAATCACTCCCATCTCCGTGAGAGTTTTGGCTGGTCCCCGCTTGTTCACCCCCTGCTCACTAGGTGGCGGATAATTGTAGTGGTATTCATTTCCGCTCCGTGTCGCAAAAGCTTCTTGTTCTTCTTCAGAGAGCAGGAAAGTGGAGATTCTTTCGTCATCTTCCCCTGGGATAGCAGAGACTCCATAACAAGACTTCCCTTTTCCTTTAGACTTCCTCCCGGATGACGAACCGGCCCATTGTTCATCTCCAATCAGATCTGGATGAACCCAAAGGATTTCGCCATTTGGGGTTGTGTGCGGCACAAGTCCCTTTTGGCGCTGTCCGTGCGGATCGTCATTCACCGTCTTCATCCCGACTTTGGTGACGCGTTTTGGCTCGAACCAAGTTGTAGGCACCGACCCAAAACTGATTGACACTGCGTTGGCCCCCACATTCTTGGCTGGTTTCGGGGTTATGACTCCTACGTCGATTAACGCCTGGATCTTGTCCTTGAGGTGGTAGCATGATCTCGTAGGGTGGTGGACCGCTCTGTGGTACGCGCAGTACTTTGGATCCGTCACTTTGCTGGCCCCTTCTTGATCCACGATCGCCGGCAACTGGATCTTGTTGTTCTCCAACAGGTATTTGAAGATGCCGGGAACTTCATCATCCTTGAAGGAGTACACTTTAGGAAACCTCGGCTCCGCAGATTTCTGCTTCTGAGGCCGTTGTTGCCATTGTCCTCGAGATTGTTGGGGTGCTTGTTGCTGTGGCTGCTGTTGCTGTGGTTGCAATTGAAAGGTTTGATTAGCATCAACTGCATTAGCTTGTGCCTTACCTTTCCCCCGTGGGACGAAGTTTTGCTTTGGAACACTCGTCGCCGGTTGGCCTCTTTCCGCCTTCTTCCTCTTGAGGAATCGCTCAGCTTGCTCTCCCCGGACTTTCAAGTCCTTCCATGTATTGGATGGTGCTGTCCCCATTGCTTCTAGCACGTCCAACGCGAGGTTGTTGTGGCAGGTCTGGAGGATGAATTCCTCGGTGATCGGGTCCCGGCAATTCATCGCCTTGTTCCGGAATCTTTTGACGAAGGTATCGACTAACTCTCCGTCCTTCTGCTTCTCATCGAGCAACGATCCGATAGATATCTCGGTGTCGTCGTCGAAGAAGTTGGCCAGGAACTTGGTCTCCATGTCATCCCAGCTGTTTACGCTGCCTGGCTTGAGGCGGCGATACCAATCGAAGGCGGCTCCGCGAAGAGTGCCGACGAATGACCGCACCATCAGAGGCTCATTACCAGAGATCACCCCCAAATGCGATTTGAAGTAAATCAAATGCTGGGTAGGTGAACCCATCCCATTAAACGGCGTGAAGTTAATTAGATTAAACTTCGCCGGATATGGGATCGATTCCCATTCTCTTGGGTATGGGCAAGGAATGCCTGTTTTCTTCGTCTCTTGAGCGGAAATTAGTGTGTTGATTTTGCTCTCGAGGTTCTTGATCTTCAGGTTTTCGCCGGTTTCTTCGCCAGCATTCTCATTACCACCCCCTGCGTTGACGGGAGGATCATTGGTGTTACGAGCATTTGTATCCTCATCTTCCACATTAATCGGGTTACGATGATTCTGCTCGCCTTGTTGGTTCGCCAATGCTTGGATCTGTTGGTCATGCATTTCTCTCATCTGCTGCATGGCCATCTCCATCTCAAATTTGAAACTTTCTTTCTGCTTAGCCAAAGCGTCTTCAAGCATCTTGGCCATCTGCTCCGCACTTATCATCAGGGCCTCGCGGGGTTGTCCCTCGCTGGATACTGTATTATCTGATGCCACCGCGGAGCCGGCATCAGATTCTTCATCTTCTGAAGGGCGTCTTGTCCGAATCCTACCATAAGTTGCTCGCTCTATGGTTCCGGACTGCAGACGGGTTCTAGGTCGGGAAGCTTTCAGAATCGACTCGAAATCTTCTCGTGCCGATGTCCCTTTGCTCGTCATGTTGGTGGTGACCCTCGGAAATTCTCCGTCTTCAATCACCCTTCTTCTTCGTTGGAAGCGCCTAGGCCTTGGTTTTGGCGTTTCCGCATTAAGTCTTTCAAAAACTGAAACTCTTTCGGGGACCGCCTTAATGCAATTGCATTCCGACAATACCGCCCGAATGAGTTTGGAACAGGGACATTGAATTTCCCGTTCTCGGGGACTCCTCTTCCTGGTTCTATTCGTACCCCCAGCACGATAGTACAACTCGTCATTTTGACAGTCAGAGTAACCTATCGTGTGCGGGCACGCCTTCTCAGGTACAACACAATCATTATCAGATGATAATGTTTCCATCTGAGGTTGACTTGCCTTCTTTGGGCTTTCAAAGGTTACCCGCCTCAAAACATGCCTTTTTGGGCGTGAATTTTCGGCGTGATCTTGGACTTCAATGCGCAAATTGGTGCGCGCAGCTGCCTTGAGGTCTTTGTCATGCTGGAGGTGATGGCGACCCCCAGTATGTTGAGTCGTTCTGGGCTTCTTCATCGGGCCCAAACGCTCGTGAATTGGAGCTTTGCCTCTCACGTCAGGAATTGGACCGAGGCGCTCCAAAATTGGTTTCTTCTTGCGGGATGACTCTGCATGATCTCCCGGAGAAGTTATTGGGATTGACGGCGACTTTGGTTGACTCGCCGGAGTTTGACCTTCCTTAGAAGGCTGCACTGGTTGCTTTTTGGCCTGAGTCGCCACTTCAGACTTAGGCTTCCAGACTTGTCGTGTTGGTGGTGGCTTCTTCTCCACCTCCTTTTGCAGCTTTCTACGGGCTTCCTGAGCTTGAGCCCGTGCCTGCGCTGACATCGCGCGGCGCTTGCGAATGCGCTCCTCGAGTGTCGAACGGTTCCGTTTGACGCGGACCCATTCTTTCTTTGGCGGCTTGGAAGAGTCGCCATTCATTGGTGGTTGAGGCTGTTTGCCTCTTCTGTTCTTCAACTCCGCGTGGTAGCGGAATCCGTCCGTAGACTCCATCGCCTTAGCGAATTGCCGCGCAAGGCGTTGACGACGCCTCTGGCGGGCTCTCTTTGAGAGAGTCACAACGCCCTGAACAGTAGAGGCGTTGGCGGGAGTTGGGTTGACCTGATTGGAGGTCGGTGGAACTTCATTTGACGCAACTTCGGCGTCAGTTGGGTTGAGAGCTTCGTGGGCTTCCCGAGCAGCTTCAAACCAACGAGCTTTTCTCCCGGAGGAGAACTTCTTGGACTTGCGGGGGGAGATAGAGCCGGACGAGGACACGTACTCCTCGAACTTGGCTTGGTCGAACTCGTACTCGACCTCCTCCACGACCGGGATTGCAATCCGCGGCTGCGACGCATCGATCTCGTTGGCGAGATCGTCGGCTCCCACTGTGGTCGCCAGATTGTTCGCGTGGAAAACTGTTTTCTTTTTCATTGATATGATTGTCATCTTGGGTTACAAAGATCCGGTCTTTTATAGATCCGGTTACAACTAAATCAAAGAAAATAAAGAAAAATTACAACTCTCCTCTGTGAACAAATCACGAGCTCCTGTTTTGCGGTCGCTCGCTTTGGTGGGTTCTTTGCCTGCGCCGGGGTTAATCCGTGGACCACCGCGCGATCTAGATCCGGTCGGATCTACACGAGTATGCGGGTATTATTCCACGAAGGGAATAATAGCCGGGAGGGATTAATCCACCAAGGGAATAATCGCTCAGATCTCGAGATCTAAGACCAAGCTTAGATCTGGAGTGTAGTCTCGTGTAGATCTCAGATCTGTTCTTTCTTCCTCTCGAGATCCTGCCTTTTCTGACGTGGATGGTCGCCGAGGATCAGATCTGAATGGTGCAAGTCTTCTGGTCTTCAAGCTCCGAGTTCACTCTTCAATCCGGCAGAGTTTCGGCTCTTGAAAGTTCGACCCCTGAAAATGAACATCTCTAGGCCTATTTATAGGCTCTCAGGACAGTGGCTGCAAAAAGGGAATTGTCGGCCACCTCTGGCCACTGTCGGCCACCTCGGGGTGGCCGACACTGTGCCTAGCCACCTTGGGGTGGCTCGGCTCATGGCCGAGCCACCCCAAGGTGGCTCGGCCACCGAGCCACCCCGAGGTGGCTCGGC
>NC_033797.1:97836230-97840396 GCF_001876935.1 Asparagus officinalis | reverse complement strand
ATTTAGTGCACTAACACGGTCAAAGCAATAATCACTCAAATGACCTTTCCGATTGCAATTTGTGCAATGAAAGAGGCCCATTTGATTTTGTTGACCATAAACATGTGCACGAGAAACATTAGAAACATTTGCAAACATGGATGATCTTTTAAAATTATTTTGCAAATGTGAAACTCTCTTTAAATCAAAACAAAATTTGGCCAAATGACCAAATCGACCACAAAAATCACATTTGTACACATGGACATGCTTATGATGAGCAATGAGTGCATGTGTGTGTACATGTGATGAAGAAACTACATGAGATGCACAATGAGCATTAGTCTTTGTTGGTTTATGTGCATCATAGCAAAATTTAGCTAAATGGCCTTTATCATGGGTGTGCGTGGTAGTTTATGATTCTCACTTAAGCACATTTATGTTTGAAAACTTTTTTAATTATGGTTGAAGACTAATATCGTTTGGTTTAGAGACAATACTTTTTTATATGATTTTTTTTGTGGTTGTCGAATTGTATGACAATAACTAATATTATATTTATATTGTAGTAGGTAGTTATTTGCTTTTATTTTTTAATATTATCTTTCATAGTGTGAATATTATGGTGTACTAACCTTTAAATTAAACTTGCGACTGCAGGATATTTCTAAGTCACCATACAAATTTCTAAGATGCAAGCAACCATACAAACTTGGTGACTTTTTTATTTTTAGGCTATGATTATTGTCATACTATCTGAGATTAGCAACCTGCAATATCTATTGATATTGTACTGGATGGCTAACAATGATGATGTTATGCTTGCTTTTAAGATTAATGAAATCATTTTGTAATTTCTTGTAGGCATGCAATAATTTATCACTAGCACAAACAAGTTCATCATTAGGTAAATCATTTATGGTTTTGAACTCGCAAACCTCACTAGGGCTATCGCCTAGTGGCCGTGTGCATGATGCTCCACATGAACTTGAAGCGGGGCTCCTTTTGAACTTGAAGCGGGATCCTCCAAAGCTTGTCGGATCGCCTCCAAGTCTCCTTGATGCGCTTCTATGAATTTCCATAATGTATAAGCGCTATCAAAAGAATCAAGCTTGTTAGACATAAATGAATCAAATGCATTTAATAAAAATTCTAACATAAGCTTGTTCATAATAAACATCTTTTTATTATGTTTGCTCCACTTGGATTTCTCCAATGTGGGCACAATATAAGCACAATCAATGACTTCGCATAAATCGATATTTTTAGATTGAACAAATATTTTGAATCTAAAACACCATTGAGCATAAGGGAAAGCATTGAATTTAGGAGCAATACTAGAATCATAGCCTAAACAAGATGCATCATTCATATTCATAATTTGTAAAAATATGCAAGCAAGATGCAAATGCAATCAAAACAAGATTAGCACAAAAAGATAACTTGGATCTTTAACTCAAGGCGATTAGACCTTAAATCAAAGAGCACCAAGCTCTGATACCAATTGTTAGACCCTAGAGGGGGGGTGATTAGGGTCTTATGCTAATCTAATCCGATTAAATGCCAATTAAAATTAATTAACAAGTTATCCTAGCAAGTATGAAATACCACAATATATATGAGCTAGGATAAGCAATGTAAACAATGAGATATATCCTATATGATGAAATATATATATATGCAAGGATATATAAACTAACACAAGGGGTAAACAATGTGAACTAGATAGTGGATCATATAAATAATGAGACAATGGCGAAATGAGCAATGAGCATAAATAAGAATAAACGCCAAAGCACACTCAAACACAAGATATGATCACGGAGTTCGGACCTTCCGTCCTACGTCTCCGCTCCCCACTCCCGGGGAGAAATCCACTATCAACCGGGTTTTCTACGTTCACCCGAACAACGTTTACACCTCACACTCGGTTTTCTAGCTAACCGAAAACTTTACAATCATTACACTATTGTAATCCCACTCTACACCCACTAAGTGTTGGACCTAGCCGTGTCTCCCTCAAGTGCTCGGTTACAACCTCTCCCTAGGCACGTCAACCGACGCCACTCCTCTTGGGACGATCCCCGACTCTCACCACACACTCCTCACTCGGTGTACAAGTGTATTACAAAGTGATTCTCACAATAAGCACAAATATGACAAATGATTGTTCTCAAAACAATGTGAGAACTCAATTAAGCACAACTCAAAGTTACAAACTCTCACCACCCAACTATACTATGTATGTAAATACTAAAAGCTCAATGTGGGTGTGTGTAACAATGAGTAAAATGAAATCTAACTCAAATAGCAAACTAGCAATAATTAATATATGATAAATCAATAATGAAATTGCTAGGGAAAAGAGTTAGAAAACTTCTCTATAAACACAAAGAGAGGATGAGAAGATTTTGAGGATGAAATCCTCAACTGGTGATGCAAACTCCTCTTTGTAACAGCAAACCCCAAAAACAAACTAAACAAACTCAAACCCTTGTTTAAAACTTTCTTAAACTTGTTTTTAAAACTCTCTTAATCAGTTTGAAAAGACATCAGCAATGGGGTATATATACCCACTAGATATCTCAGAAAAAACCAGAGCAAAATGACCAAAAACCCCAGAAAACATCAGCTCAGAAAATAGCCGTTAGAGTGCAACGGTCATATAGTCGGTCGACCGGAAATTCTGTCGGTCGACCGATGGAAAAATTCGGTCGACCGACGGAAAGTTCGGTCGACCGTTATCCAGGTCGAAAACAAGAAATCAAGCAAACACTTATCCGGTCGACCGGTGCGTACCGGTCGACCGAAAACTGACATTTCCAGAAAAATCGATTTTAGAGCTGATTTTAAAACACTGTTTAAAAATATCAAATAAATTCAGAAAAATGTAAAACTTTGGGGAATGATTGTAGACATGATAATACACATGCTACAAAAACTGGTTTTCTAAAAAGACTTCCCAAATGAGAAATACCATCATTTTACAAAAGATTACAAAACATGAAAACCTGAAAATTGATATTTTGATATTTTGACTTAAACAACATTTTGAAACCTTATGAAATGATTGTATAGACTTGATAAAAGATATAACATGTTGTTATGAAGTCTATAATCTAGAAATACAATATTTTCATAAATTTGCATATTCGGAGCTGGCTCGGCCAGGTGGCTCGGCCAGGCCGAGACACTTGTGAGTGTCTCGGGTATTTTAGATCCGGTTACAACGAAAATCAAAGAAAAATAAACAAAAATTACAACTTTCTCCTTTTGTGTCGAACAAATCGCGAGCTCCTATTTTGCGATCACTCGCTTTTGTGGGTTCTTCGCCTGCACCGGGGTTTATCCGTGGACCACCGCGAGATCTAGATCCGGTCGGATCTACGCAGTACGACGGGTATTATTTCACGAAGGAAATAATAGCCGGGGGGGATTGGTTCACCAAGGAAACAATCGCCCAAATCTAGGGATCAAAGACCAAGCTTTGATCCGGAGTGTGCCTACGTAGATCTGAGATCCGGTCCTCTCGAACTCTTGCCTTATTTGGCGTTGACGATCGCCGAGCACCAGATCTGGATGAGCAAGTCCTCGAAGTCCTAAAGTTTGAATCTTTTTTAGATCTGAGTCTTCAATCCAGCAGGGCTTCGCCTCCAAAAAATCCAATCCTTCAAAAATGAGCCTACAGCCCTTTATTTATAGGCATTGAAAGCGGATCTGGGCCCAGATCAGGGCCCAGATCCGAGCTGGCTCGGCCAGGTGGCTCGGCCAGGCCGAGACACTTGTGAGTGTCTCGGGTATTTTGAACATAACTTTCTCATATGATCTCTAAATGACCTGATCCAAGATGCATTGGAAAGCTGACAAAGAGATCTACAACTTTTATGTTTTTGAGTTTCTTCATATTCTAACGGGATCATGGTCAAAACAGCTCAACAAGTTCCGAGACACCTTTTGGTGTCTCGGCCAGGTCCGAGACACCTCTGGGTGTCTCGGCCAGGTCCGAGACACCTCTGGGTGTCTCGGCGCTATTTTAGGCATAACTTCTTCATATGACCTCCAAATGACCTGATTCCAGATGAGTTGGAAAGTTGACAAAAATATCTAGAACTTTACTGTTGAGTTTCTTCAGATTCAAACGGGATCATGGTCAAAACAGCTCCACAAGTTCTGAGACACCTTTGGGT
>NC_033797.1:97825296-97835230 GCF_001876935.1 Asparagus officinalis | reverse complement strand
GACGTCCCTTTGCTGGTCATATTAGTGGTGACCCTCGGGAATTCTCCGTCTTCAACTACCGTTCTTCTTCGTCGGAAACGCCTCAGCCTTAGTTTTGGCGTTTCGGTACTAAGTCTTTCGAAAACCGAAACTCTTTCAGGAACTGTATTGGTGCAGTTGCACTCCGACAATACTGCCCGAATGAGTTTGGAATAGGGGCATTGGGTCTCTAGTCCTCGAGGACTCCTCTTCCTGGTTTTTCTCGTACTCCCATCACGATAGTACAACTCGTCAGCTTGACAGTCGGAGTAACCTATCGTGTGTGGGCACGACTTCTCAGGTATAACGTTATCGTCATCAGACGATAACGTTTCCTTCCGAGGGCGAACTGCCTTCTTTGGGCTTTCAAAAGTTACGCGCCTCGAAACATGCCTTTGTGGGCGTGAGTTCTCGGCGGGTTCCTGGACTTCAATGCGCAAAGTGGCGCGCGCAGCTGCCTTGAACTCGTTGTCATGTTGAGGGTGGCGGCGACCCCCAGCAGGTTGAGTCATTCGGGGCTTCTTGATCGGGCCCAAACGTTCTTGAACTGGCGCCTTGCATCGTTCATCGGGAAGTGGACCGAGGCGCTCCAAAACTGATCTTCTTCTTCGGGATGATTCCGCGGGATCTCCCGGAGTAGCTATGGGAAATACCGGCGACTTCGTTTGGTTCGCCGGAGGCTGGATTTGCGTTGAAGGATGCAACGATTGTGCCTTAGCCTGAATGGCCACTTCAGACTTTGGCCTCCATACTTGGCGGGTTGGTGGCGGCTTCTTGGCCACTTCCTTCTGCAGCCTTCTGCAGGCTTCTTGGACTTGAGCCCGTTGCTTCCGCTGCAGTGCGTGCCACTTGCTGAATGCGCTCCTCAAGTTCGAACGATCTATCGACACGCGATCCATTCGTTCCCGTTGCCGGCTATGATGAGCGCCATTCATTGTTGTTGAGGCTCGTTTGCCTCTCCTGCTTCTGCAGTCCGCTATAGCGGATTCAATCCCGTGGATCTCCATCGCCTTTCGCGAATCTCTCTGGCCATAACGTTGGCGTCGCCTCTGACAGGGCTCTCTTTGCGAAAGAGTAACGGCAGGAATCGGCAGCGGAACAGGCTTAACCTCGGTTGGAGCGTTGGTGGAGCCTCACCTGATGCAAGCCATGCATCAATTCAAAACGGCGGTTAATCTTCGTTAGTATTCATTCAACCTTCTTCATCACCAACGGACCTTTTACTCGACTGACGGCGAGAACTCTCCGGGACTTGCGGGGGAGGAGGGTGGAATCCGACGAGGATGAAGAAAAACACGCACACATATTTTTTTTTTTTTTTTTTTTTTCTTATTTTTTTTTTTTTTTTTTTAATTCTTTTTTGTTTTTTTTATTTTTTTTCTTTTTTTTTTTTCTCGAATTTTTGTGGTCGAATCACGGACCGACCTCCTCTCGACCGGGAATGAGGATCCGCGGCTGCGACGCGACATCTCACCCACCGGCAGCGGAGATTCGCTGGCTCCACTGTCGGCGCCATGATTGTTTCGCCACGATCGTCGTTCATAGGGAAAAATCGTTTAGCTTTCATTGAAGATCATTGTACACTCTTTAGTAATAGTTTTCCATACGTTTACAAAGATCCCGGTTCTTTTTATACAGATCCACGGTTACACACGAGTATCAAATAGAAAAGAAAAAAGTTACAATCTTCCTGTTTGTCGAACAAATCACGAGCTGCCGTTTTGCCAGTTCACTCGCTTTGTGGCGCGTTCTTCGCCGACCCGCCAACGGCCATGGCCGGGTGCGTTAATCCGTGAACCAACCGCCCGCATCTAGATTCTGGTCGGAGTCTACATGTATACAGTATTATTCGGCGAAGAAGCGAAAGAAAGCCGAGGGGGGATTAATTCACACCAACGAAAAATCGCGCTTCCCGGGCATCAAAGGCTAAGCCTTTGATCCAGAGAGCTTACTGTGTAGATCCTCACGATCCGATCCCTCTTGAAACTCCTGCCTTATTGACGTGGGCACGCTCGCCGAGCACCGGATCTGAGAAGAGCAATGTCTTCAAAGCTTCAAACTCTCAAGATTCAGATGCTCAATTCGCAGAGCTTCGCCGTCAAAAATTCCAACCTCAACAAGAATGAGCCTCTAGCCATTATAGGCACTCAAAATCTGTGCCTTGCACAGGTGCGCTGCGCCCACCATGGGTGCTCGGCCACCGAGCCACCAGGGGTGGAACTCGGCTGCCCGAGACCACCTTGGTGCCGCGCAGCCCACCTCCACCCCCCACCCCCCTAGGAGGTGAGGCGGCCGGAGCCGACCTTTGGTGGCTCGGCGAGCCACCAAGGTGGCTCAGCCACCGAGCCACCATTTGGTGGCTCGGTTGCCGAGCCACCACTTGGTGGCTCGGCTCACCGAGCCGCCTAGATGGCTTAGTGCCGAGCTCTTTCCCCGGGTTTTCACCGTGTCGTCCGTTGTCCGGTTTTATGGTTTATCCAAGTTTTATTGTTGATCTGGACTCTGATTTGGTGTCTGGATCCTGATTTGGCAGTAAATCCACCTTGGTGTTTGAGTTCGAATATGTTCTACGGTTGGATGACTCGTTAACTCATCGAACCGTTAGCTTGATTCCGCATGCGAGTGGATGTATTCCATTGTTTGCGTGCGGTTCGTTAGCCTCGTCGACTCGTTAATCCGCTTCGTTGCGTGTCACTTGGCTTCGATGTTGTGGACTAACGCTCGTGTTTAGATACGTCACCCGATGGTTCGTTGGTTTGTCGAATCACCACGCCGAGCTGTGTTAAGGGACCTATAGGCAGTTTTATACGCCTACAGCAGTTTGGTGATAAGTTCGAACAGAGAGAATCCCCCACTGAAGATAAAATAGTCCAAATTAACATGGGTGACGAGGCCAACCCAAAGCCTATATTCATCAGCGATAGTCTTCCCTCAAGTGAGAAGAAGGAATTAATTGCTCTCATCAGGGAATATATTAACGTCTTCGCTTGGAACTATGAAGATATGCTAGGGCTCGACCCCAATGTGGCAATGCACCGCCTCGATATCAAGTCGGATGCCAAACCTGTCAAACAACAGCAAAGACGGTTTCGTCCGCAGATTATGGAAGCCATTGAGGCAGAGGTTAAGAAATTGATCGAATCAGGATTTATCCGAGAGGAGCAACATCCTGGCTAGCCAATATCGTTCTAGTCATGAAGAAGAACGGTAAAATCAGGATTTGTATCGACTTCAGGGACCTGAATACGGCATGTCCAAAAGATGACTTTCCTCTCCCAATCACGGACGTCATTATCGACAATACGTGCAGATTTGAGAGAATGTCTTTTATGGATGGCTTTTCAGGATATAACCAAATCAAGATGCACCCAGATGACGAGAAGCATACAGCGTTCAGAACGCCCCTCGGTGTCTTTTGCTACACGGTGATGCCTTTTGGTCTAAAGAATGCAGGCGCCACGTACCAGCGAGCAATGACTAAGATTTTCCAAGAACATCTCAGGAAAACAGTCGAGTGCTACGTTGATGATTTGGTTGTAAAAAGTCACAACAAAGAAGAGCACATCAAGGACTTGAAGATGATGTTCGATCTCATACGGAGTCATCAATTAAAGATGAACCCCACCAAATCCTTCCTTGGAATGTCCAGCGGAAAATTCATTGGATTCGTCGTCACCACTAAAGGTATACATATCGATCCTGATAAGGTGAAGGTGATACATGAACTGCAACCCCCTAGAAATCTAAGAGAACTCAGAGGATTGCAAGGGCGTTTAGCTTACATCTGGCGGTTCATCTCAAATCTTTCTGGGAAGTGCCAACCGTTCTCTAAGCTGAACAAGAAAGGAGTATCATTCATCTGGGACGATGCCTGTCAAAAAGCATTCGAAGATATCAAAACCTATCTGACGAATCCTCCTGTTCTCGTTGCACCAAAATCAGGTAAACCGTTCTTGATTTACCTCAAGGCGATGAACCACTGAATAAGTGCTTTACTAGCACAAGACGATGATAATGGTCACGAACAGGCAATCTATTACCTAAGTCGGACCAAGTGCTTTACTAGCACAAGACGATGATAATGGTCACGAACAGGCAATCTATTACCTAAGTCGGACCTTAGTAGGCGCCGAGTCGCGATATCCGATGATTGAGAAAGAATGTCTCGCATTGGTATTCGCAATGTAAAAGATGCGGCATTACTTGGTTGGACAGACGATTTACGTCATTTCTAACTTTAATCTAGTACGGGTATTTATGACGCAACCGGCCTCTATGAATTGGTGGTTAGCGAAGTGGGCCCTTCTCTTGTCCCAATATGATTTGCACTTCAAACAGCAGAAGTCGATCAAAGGACAAGCGATTTGTGATCTTTTGGCGGCAAACCCGACAACAGATACGGCAGAAGTATATGATGACTTGCCGGATGAAACCCACGAGGTTAACACTACATCGCACCAACAAGTATGACAACCAATAAGTATGGCAATTATACTTCGATGGTGCTTCGAGAGTAGTTAATAGGGCAATAACCCCCGGATGTTCTACAGTCTCCTCCGGAGTTGGAGTTGTCTTAATTTCCCCGGGAAGCATGTGATGCCTCGGGCTTATTCACTGACTAGTCCATGTTCCAATAACATAGCCGAGTACAACGCGCTTCTCATTGGACTCAGTTTCGCCAAGGAGCTGGGGGTCGAATATCTCGAAGCTTTTTTGGATTCTCAATTGATAGTCAACCAAGTCCGTGGAGAGTATGAAGTCAGGAACCAAGACCTGATCCCGTACCACCAGGAGGCCATCAAAATGGCAGATTCTTTTAAAGAATTCTTTATTGAATATATTCCTCGTCTCCAGAATGCTTATGCGGATGCACTGGTAGCACTAGTGGTATCACTTGCGTAGCCTCCCGAAACTGAACTATTAGTCACAGTAAGGACGCATCAACTCTGCATACCCATATACAATATGGATATTGAAGAGGAAGATGATAGAAACATAAGCGCCAAGGAGGTGAATTCAACTCAAATTGGGTCTGAGTCCCGAGATTGGCGTTTTCCTATCATTGACTACATCCAATCAATCCGCCGAAGAGCTCCAAGATTCTTCTATAATACTGAAACCCATACATTATACCGTAGAGGGTACGACGGTCTTTTACTCCGATGCCTTTCGAACAGAGAAGCAAAGGAAGTTCTTAAGGAAGCACACGAAGGAGAATGTGGTGCGCATCAGCCCGGTCCTAAACTGTATGATCGCATCAGGAGGATGGGATATTTCTGGCCAACGATGGTTCGTGACGCAATCGAATACGCACGAGAATGCCACGCTTGCCAGATACATGCGAATTATATGCATCAACCGCCAGAGCAGTTGCACACGTCAACCACGTCTTGGCCGTTCGAGACTTGGGGCATGGACATAGTCGGTCCTATTTTTCCCCCTTCAGTCAAAGGTGATCGATTCATTCTCGCAATCACGGATTACTTTTCAAAGTGGGCTGAAGCGATTCCGCTTAGAGAAGTGAAGACGAACAACGTCATCAATTTCATCAAACATCATGTCATATACCGACACGGCGTGCCAAGACGGATCATCCATGACAACTGTCCATAGTTCATAAGCAACGCTTTCGTCAGGTTTTGTGAAAAGTTCAAAATTCAAGATATTTCGTCAACAGCTTATTATCCCGCTGCGAATGGATTAGCTGAGGCGTTTAACAAGATGATCATTAAGATCCTGTCAAAGCTCGTGAAGACCAATAAACGAGATTGGGATGATAAACTCGGTGAAGCACTCTGGGCTTATCGTACCACCATACGCACGCCTACGGGAGCTACCCCGTATTCGCTGGTATACGGATGTGAAGCTGTGCTACCGCTGGAAATTCAGATTCTGTCCCTTCGGATCGCCCTCGCAACGGAGATGACGACGGAGGAACAACATCAGAAGCGTCTCGAAGAGCTCGAGAGGCTGGATGAAAAGCGCTTGGAAGCTCAACAGCAAATTGAGTTTTATCAGGCCAGGATGTCTAGGGCTTTTAACAAAAGAGTCCGACAGAGAAGCTTCAAGGAAGGAGATCTGGTCCTCGCTGCTCGCCGACCAATAATTCTCACCTCCAAGAAGAAAGGTAAATTCGAACCCAAATGGGAAGGACCGTTTGTAATAGACACAGTCTACTCAAATGGCGCATATCGCCTGATTACTCAAGAGGGCGCTAGGCAATTAATGCCAATAAATGGAAAGTTTCTGAAAAAGTACTATCCCTAGTACATTCAGGATAACCCGTTTACCGGGAAGTTCCTTGAAGAATATTACACTTAATATTCTAGAGGATAAGCCAAAATCATTTTCCCTACCAAAATCCCTCACTGATCAATTTCAATTGACAGTGAGTCCACCAAAAATGTCTTTCTGGCCCAAACCACCAGCAAATTCCCCTCTTGACTCTTTCCATGAACAAGAGGTTCACTTTCAGTTCAGAGTCCCCTTTCGATAAACGAAAGAAATCCTTCCCTTTTTCTCTTTGGTTAAACCTTTTTCATGGTTATAACCGGAGTTGAAAATTTCACTTCGATAAACGAAGAACTCATCTTCAGTTTAGATAACCCATCCTATAAAAGGCAAGTTTATCTAAATTTTCCAGACTCTCGGAGTGGACACCCCACTTCTAGTTTCTTCTTCGCTGGAAATAGAATATAAAATTCTTCCTTTCCAGAATCAGGGAATAGAATATAAAATTCTTCCTTCCTTGTCTGTTGGGTTCGCCTTCACCCTAAAAGAAGACCGGGAAATAGAATATAAAAATTTATCAATTTAGGATTCATCCTAGGAAGTTTATCCCGAATCCTAAGCAGGGATAAGTCTGCGCCTAACACGCGCTGCCGGTTTAGTCTTTCTCCGAAGGAAAAGACACCAGAGTTCGATTCTGGGGTATTCTATCCCGAAGCCTATGTAGGGATAAGTCAGCGTCTAATACACGTTGCTGGGTAGCCTATTCCCGTAACAATGGCGAAGTCTATGTATTCGACATCATAGCACAAAGTCTCAGAGAATTCACTCTCTTAGCACAACGTTACATGCGGAACGGATTTAGACAATTCGCATGCTAGCCCGACTCAAACGGTAGTCGGTAAAGGCTAATCAAATCCGTTGAAGGCTGGGGGTTAGCCAAAAATCCTAAAGTCAACACCTAACATGTGTCGCCGGGTAGCCTATTCCCGTAACAAATGGTAAAGCCTATGTATTCAACATCATAGCACAAAGTCTCAGAGAATTCACTCTCTTAGCACAACGTTACATGCGGAACGGATTTAGACAATCCGCATGCTAGCCCAATTCAAACGGTAGTCGGTAAAGGCTTATTAAACCCGTTGAAGGCTGAGGGTTTGCCAAAAATCCTGTGAGTATTATGGTCAATCATTCCAAACACAATGAGAAATCACAATAAAAATAAAGATAAAACCATTTCCACTAAGAGGATCAAAAGGCAAAATATTTAGGAAATGAAATCATACATCAAGCCTATGGCTAAAAATCTGCTGACTAAACTTAGACAGCTTCTCATCATAAGCTTGCCTAAGCTCATCCTGCAATTCAGCTCTGAGGGACTCTTCAGTGGTGGCTAAAGTCTTCATAGCAATCTCCTCCGTCTCGACCAGTTTTTGCTTCAAGGATTTCAACTCTTCAGATAAGGCAGTGTGGGCTTGCTGATCCTGTACCTTCGTCATCTAAAGGATACTCAAAGTCTCCTCTTCTTCACGAAGTCTTCTTCGGAACTGTTCTATCTTGGTCTCACAAGAGGCAATAGAAGAGTCAAGATCGTCAAGTGAAGATGATCTAACAGCAAGGTTGGCCTCAACTCGGTCTACCCGATCCCGCTGCACCTGAATCTCGAGCTCAGCAAGAACTCGAGTATCGCGCCATGTCTGTAAGCGAGTATCCAAATTGGCAGCAATAAATGAAGAGCTCACGTAACATCTGAAGCTCACATAACATCTGAAGCTCGTGCTCCAGGCAATCAAGGTCATCCATTATAGCCTTCGCCAGATCCGGATATCCCGCATCCCTTATTGAATTTATTCAGGGATCAAGGAAAGGCTTAAATTGGTGAAGGAAAAGTCCGCCATGGAAGAGTTTGCCAATCATAGTATTCACGAAGGAGAAGAAGGAACAGACTTCTATACAGATGACGATCTTCTCAGGATCGTTGTCTGATAACAACTCCTTCACGAGGATATGAAGCCGAGAAGAAAGCCCTACACAAAAGGGGGGGGCTATGAAGGAGAAAAGAGGCTCTTTTATAGTGTTGAACCAGCCTTGAACCGGACCAAACCAGGCTGAACCAGGCTGAACCTGGCTAAACCAGTCCTGAACCAGTCCTGAACCAGTCTTGAACCAGGTTGAACCAGTTCTGAACCAGTTTGAACCAGATTTGAACCAAAATTCAAATTGGAGCTGAACAGAGTGTCGAAACGACTTCAAATCGACCAACGGTTCAGTCCCTTATTTATTCATTCCTCTCCCATATATTCGGAAGGGTCGGAAGATTTTTTGAGCCTAATTACTGCCTTTTTGGGTCATCATCAGGCCGGTTAAGCTCATTCTTAGTACTCCAATAAGGTATACGAGTATAAACTATTCCCTATTTTTGTTGAGAAGTTTCTAGAGAGTATTTTTCTAAAAATATTCTTAAGGACAACTCAACAACACTCTAAAAAGTATAAGAGTATAAACTACTTCTCCAGACTCCAGCAGACGTACGAGTATAAACTGTGTCAAACGCCGGACAACGCGTTGCAAATGAAGACTCAACGCCAACAATTGATGGTCGGTTCTATGTTGAAACAGCAAACACGAGCTAAAGATCAGAAAATTAGGAATTGACTACAAGTTCAAAATTCCGACAACGGTCAGACAATAAATGCAGCACCGGAACCCTTGCAGACATTCGACAAAGCACCGAATAGCCTGGAGGATTAAAAGAATCAAGAATAGAAGCCATTTACCGACTGAAGGTTGGGACAATCATATCCAAAGCATTCCAGACTCTTCTATAAAAGAATGAGGCTGAAATACTTTGGAGGGGGTATCTGTAGGCGTATAAAACTGCTTATAGGTCCCTTAACACAGCTCGGCACGGTGATTCGACAAACCAACGAACCATCGGGCGATATATCCAAGCATGATCGTTAGACCACAACACCAAAGCGGATTTACTACCAAATCAGGATCCGGACTGCCAAATCAGAGTCCAGATCAACAATGAAGTTCGGATAAACCGCGAAATCGGAAAACGGCACAAAACCAAACACCGGGAAGGCTCGGCAATATGATATGTATCTAAATTGTCTACCATATTCTTACTAGTGATGACTCGGGACCGTGACCTGCATGGGCCACCAAAAAAACCTGTCACGCCCCGCTTCCCAAAATACCAGGGAATCGGGACGTGAACAAGCCCGCGACGTATTAGACTGAGGAGAGATAAGTGCTAGACCCCGTCTTCTCAATCTAATACGCTAAGCGTCTGGAAATAAAAACAATGCGAAGTCACAGGTCCCCGATCACAATAGCAAGAATATAAAGATAACTCAGAACAAGGAAATATCATATCACAAACGGGATAACATCCGAGACATAAAATTCGGGTCAACATGCCCTTATACAAAACTGAACAAAAGAATACTGGAGAGATACAAAAATACATCGATCAATAGAAAAAGAATGAACTACAAAAGTAAAGTGGAACCATCAAGAATAGGCTTCGACTCCTTCTTCTGCTCCGTCTACAAGGCACTCCTGCTGAGGATCTTCCGGCTCCTGGCGATCTCCTAGCTGAACCTGTTCTTCTCCTAATTCTGACGTACACCAGAGAAAACAGGTGTACGTCAGGGCGCATGGCGCACGGCAAGACCCC
>NC_033797.1:97820598-97823806 GCF_001876935.1 Asparagus officinalis | reverse complement strand
GCGGCTGTGCGTCATGGATGCGTCGTGGAGATGAGGAGACGACGAGGGGAGGGGTGGCTGGCGAGATCTTGGTGGTTGGGCGACGGTGAGGCTGGACGGAGGCGGCAGGGTATGGGGTTGTCGACGCAGGTGTCGGATCGACGAGGTGGCAGCCGGCGACGAGTTAAGGCTGAGGGCGCGGAGATGGTTTGGTTCAGGGCAGTTACGACGAGAGAGAGGAAGAAGAAGATGATAATAGGGGCGGCGGTGTTTTTTCTCATGAACAGGAGAGAAGAGATGAGATATATATATAGGTATATATATATATATAATTAGGGTTGTAGGTTAAATAAGTTAAAACAAAATAATTAAAAAGAAATAACTAATGATATTTAAATCAAATAAATACTCGGAATAATTATCTACAATTAAAAACGTACATGTTGTGCTAATATAACAGTTGATACGAAATAGTCGAAATATATCCATATTGTATAATTAAACAAGAATAATTAATAATAAAAATATTTCTACTTAAATTTAAAATTAAATAATTATGGAACAATTACGTACACAGTAAAACGTACTAGTTATACTAATACGATATATAATATGTAACAATAAAAATAATATAATAAATTATACCAAAATCACGTAATTAATAATACTATGTATTATGTGAAATAATTTGTAATAATATTAATAACACAATATATTATTTAAAATAATACGTAATAGTACCGATAACACAACAAATTAATTCTAGAAATTTTTACTGTACAAAATAAATTTATAAATATAAAAACCATTTAAATAAATATATAATCAGATTTTTAAATAATAGAAAATTATAGAAAATCAAGAAAAATACAAATACTCTTTTTAAAAATAATAATTAAATATTTTAAAATACCAAAAAATTATTTTAACTGGTATCAAAAAATTCTTGGTCCTTACATTCTACCCCCCTTAAAACTAATTCCGTCCTCGGAATTAAAATAAGAAATAACCTAAGGACAGATATAGAACAATATCCATAAGCAGAGGAGACAGGAAACAAGAAATAGTGGAAAGTTCAGGAGTCAAAGAGTGATAAGGTAGGGATGAACAGAAATCTATCAAGAAAATAGGATAATGGCTCAAGGATAGTCTCACGGATGAAATATGATATGTATCTAAGTTGTCTACCATATTCTTATTAGTGTGAAATCAGGACCGTGACCTGCATGGGCCACCAAAAAAACCTGTCACGCCCCGCTTCCCAAAATACCAGGGAATCGGGACGTGAACAAGCCCGCGACGTATTAGACTGAGGAGAGATAAGTGCTAGACCCCGTCTTCTCAATCTAATACGCTAAGCGTCTGGAAATAAAAACAATACGAAGTCACAGGTCCCCGATCACAATAGCAAGAATATAAAGATAACTCAGAACAAGGAAATATCATATCACAAATGGGATAACATCCGAGACATAAAATACGGGTCAAACATGCCCTTATACAAATCTGAACAAATGAATACTAAAGAGATACAAAATACACTGATCAAATAGAAATAGAAGGTAGTACAAAAGAAAACTGAGGACCAATAACTAAGCTTTAGCTTCTTCTCCTGCTCCATCCGCTAAGCACTCCTGCTGAGAATCCTCTAGTTCCTGATGATTTCCCAGCTGAACCTGTTCTTCCTCTAAGTCTGACGTACACCAGAGAAAACAGGTGTACGTCAGGTGCATGACGGACGGCAAGACCCGACCCCACAAAGAAAATAGAACGAACGGAAATCCAATGCGAAAAACGATACGATAACCGAAACGACGAAAGAACGTACAACTGGTAATCCAACAAAATCAACATGCAATCCACTACCAAAACATGATAATCCTAAGAATCCGTAAATCAATCGAGTAACGAAATCATGCAGCTAGCGATCAGAATAATCATCCAAGCAACAAGGTCATACAATAGATGGAATTAATACTTAAAAATCTACAACTCGAGACGTAGTACGTCGAGCGAAATAATCCAAACAAGGAAACCCTCATGTATATACCATATGTCTCGAATTGTAAATAATTAAATATTAACCCGATCTATGTATGAAAAGAAGTACAACCGGCCTACATCTCACAAGAATCATACTTAGCCAATAATCGAGGTCATGTAACTAACTATCTCATCACTCATCTCAAATAATCAACAATCTCAATGTCCCTGCTCCTCAGACCCACCCCAGGCCGAAACAAGACGCTGGCGCGAGCCTAGAAAACAATCAATAATCACAATACCCCCTCCCCTCAGCCCCCCCCCGGGCCGAAACAAGACACTGGCGCGAGCCTGGAAAATATATCAACAATCACATATCACAACTCCTCGGACCCACCCCGGTGACTACACAAACTTCACCAGCGCGAGCCCGGAATATACATCAACAATCACAACCGCTCACATGGACCAAGACTTCTCATCCCAATTCTCGTAATTCCAGGTCAACTACACACGGTGTTCTAGATCCTAACTATGTCATACGGGTCACTATAGTCATAAACTCCTAATGATTCTCAATAACAACATGAAACAATCAATGCAACAAATCATGTGCAATAATATCATAGCATATCAGATAATCAAAATAAGAATTATAAATCATAAACAACATCTACATAATCAGAAAATAATCTTTTTCTAAATTAATTCGTTTTAAATTATTTTGCTTAACAATTAATCTAAACTAATTCATTTTCCAAAATAAATTCTTTTAAATTATTATAATTATCTAAAAATGATTCTTTTGCCAAACTAAATTCTTTTAATTCATTATATTTTTTCTAAAAATGTCATTTATCACATATCCATTATGTGAATCAATATTGTTCCCCAAACAACCCACGCAAATAAATACGACACAATTAAACTATGCAAATAATTCATAAAAAAATGTAAATAATCAAACTGCGAAACAGGAGAGCAGAATCTTGCACGTAATAATTTACGATAAAACTAAGAATTAAATGAAAATAATCGAGGTTCGGGATCTTGCCTCGAGGTTTCGTCGAACGGATCGACGTCGACGGCATGGGTTGGATCCGACGCGATGGACTCGATGTCGGAAGAAACTCTGGCGAGGACAACGGGTTGTGGCTGATGACGGTGGTTCGGGTCGGACGCTGTCGGCGTCGAGGACTACAGAGTGAGGCCGTGCTGGGTTCGGGCGCCGGTGAGGGAGCACGTA
>NC_033797.1:97816198-97820588 GCF_001876935.1 Asparagus officinalis | reverse complement strand
ACACGAGGGGAAGAGAGAGAGAGAATAATACATATAATATATATTATATTAGGGTTTAGGGTTAAGTATTTAAAACAAAATAATTAAAATAAATAATTATGGATATTTAAAAATCAAAATAATTATGGGATAATTATCTACAATTAAAAACGTACATGTTGTGCTAATATAACAGTTGATACGAAATAGTCGAAATATATCCATATTGTATAATTAAACAAGAATAATTAATAATAAAAATATTTTTACTTAAATTTAAAACCAAATAATTATGGAACAATTACGTACACAGTAAAACGTACTAGTTATACTAATACGATATATAATATGTAACAATAAAAATAATATAATAAATTATACCAAAATCACGTAATTAATAATACTATGTATTATGTGAAATAATTTGTAATAATATTAATAACACAATATATTATTTAAAATAATACGTAATAGTACCGATAACACAACAAATTAATTCTAGAAATTTTTACTGTACAAAATAAATTTATAAATATAAAAACCATTTAAATAAATATATAATCAGATTTTTAAATAATAGAAAATTATAGAAAATCAAGAAAAATACAAATACTCTTTTTAAAAATAATAATTAAATATTTTAAAATACCAAAAAATCATTTTAACTGGTATCAAAAATTCATGGTCCTTATAGCGAGCCACCAAGGTGGCTCGGTGGTGTTCGCCGGAAAAATTGCTTTCATTGAAGTCATTGTTCTCTTTAGCAACAGTTAATCGGTTACAAAAGATCCGGTCTTTTTATAAGATCCGGTTACAACAAAATCAAAGAAAAAGAGAAAATTACAACTTTCCTTCTTTCGAACAAATCGCAAGATCATGTTTTGCGGTCTCTTGCTTGTGTGGGTTCTTCGCCTGCGCCGGGGTTAATCCGTGGACCACCGCGCGATCTTGATCCGGTCGGATCTACACGGTATGATGGGTGTTATTTCGCGAAGGAAATAACAGTCGAGGGGATTATTTCACCAAGGAAATAATAGCCCTAAGTAATCGAAATCGACCAAGCGAAATCGATACTCTTCTCGGGATCAAAAACCAAGTTTTGATCCGGAGGATAACCGTGTGGATCTCAGATCTGATCTCTCTCGAACTCCTGCCTTGTTTGACGTGGATGATCGCCAAGAAACAGATCTGAAAAGTTCGAGTCTTCCAAGCTCTAAAACTCCGAGATTTAGTTCTTGATCCAGCAGGGTTTCGCCTCAAAAAAGTCCAACCCTTCAAACAATGAGCATAGGGGTCTATTTATAGGCTCCTCAAACCAGATCTGGGCTCAGATCTGGGCCCAGATCTGGTGGCTCGGCCCAGGTGGCTCGGCCACCTAGGTGGCTCGGTCAGCCACCGAGCCCTCCAGGTGTTTGGTTTTGCCGTTTTCCGGTCTTGCGCTTCATTCGAACTCGATTTGTTGATCTGGACTCTGATTTGGCAGTCCGGATCCTGGTTTGGCAGTAAATCCGCTTCGGTGTTGTGGTCTAACGATCCTGCTTGGATATATCGTCCGATGGTTCGTTGGTTCGTCGAATCACCGTGCCGAGCTGTGTTAAGGGACCTATAAGCAGTTTTATACGCCTACAGATACCCCCTCCAAAGTATTTCAGTCTTATTCTTTTATAGAAGAGTCTTCTTTTATAGAAGAGTCTGGAATACTTTGGATATGATTGTCCCAACCTTCAATCGGTATGACAGGACTTTAGAATGGCTTCTATTCTTTGATTCCTTCAATCCTCCAGGCTATTCGGTGCTTTGTCGAATGTCTGCAAGGGTTCCGGTGCTGCATTTATTGTCTGACCGTTGTCAGAATTTTGAACTTAAAGTCAATTCCTGATTTTTTGATCTTTAGCTCGTGTTTGCTGTTTCCACATAGAACCGACCATCGATTGTTGGCGTTGAGTCTTCATTTGCAACGCGTTGTCCGGCGTTTGACACAGTTTATACTCGTACGTCTGCTGGAGTCTTGAGAAGTAGTTTATACTCTTATACTTTTCGGAGTGTTGTTGAGTTATCCTTAAGAATATTTTTAGAAAAATACTCTCCAGAAACTTCTCAACAAAAATAGGGAATAGTTTATACTCGTATACCTTATAGGAGTATTTTTCATGTCCGAATAAGCTGAACCGGCCTGATAATGACCCAAAAAAGGCAGTAATTAGGCTCAAAAAATCTTCTGACCCTTCCGAATGTGTGGGAGAGGAATGAATAAATAAGGGACTGAACCATCGGTTGATTTGAAGTCGTTTCGATACTCGGTTCAGCTCCAATTTGAATTTTGGTTCAAATCTGGTTCAAACTTGTTCAGAACTGGTTCAACCTGGTTCAAGACTGGTTCAACCTGGTTCAAGACTGGTTCAACCTGGTTTAGGACTGGTTCAGACTAATTCGTCCTGGTTTGGTCTGGTTCAGCCTGGTTTGGCCTGGTTCAGCCTCCTTTGAACTGATTTAGCCTGGTCTGGTCTGGTCTAACTTGGTCTGATCTGGTTTAGCCGGCTGTGAGACCAACTACATCAGCTGATACATCAACAGTGGTTACACCTCCACTACCCCCAGTGACTCAAGGGGAAGAAGGTATAAGTTAAGCAACTGAGAAATGTTATTTATTTCCTCATCAAGGCTTTTGACGGATTTCTCCTTTTTGTGTAGGGCTTTCTTCTCGGCTTCATGTCCTTGTGAAGGAGTTGTTATCAGACAACGACCCTGAGAAGATCGTCATCTGTATAGAAGTCCGTTCCTTCTTCTCCTTCGTGAATACTATGATTGGCAAGCTCTTCCACGGCGGACTTTTCCTTCGCCAATTTAAGCCTTTCCTTGATCCCAGAATAAATTCAATAAGGGATGCAGGATATCCGGATCTAGCGAAGGCTATAATTGATGACCTCGATTGCCTGGGGCACGAGCTTCAGATGTTACGTGAGCTCCAGGATGCAGGTGCCTCTACATTCATTGCTGCCAATTTGGATACTCGCTTACAGACATGGCGCGATACTCGAGTTCTTACTGAGCTCGAGATTCAGGTGCAGCGGGATTGGATAGACCGAGTTGAGGCCAACCTTGCTGTTAGATCATCTTCACTTGACGATCTTGACTTATCTATTGCCTCTTGCGAGACCAAGATAGAACAGTTCCGAAGAGGACTTCGTGAAGAAGAGGAGACTTTGAGTATCCTTCAGATGACGAAGGTACAGGATCAGCAAGCCCACACTGCCTTATCTGAGGAGTTGAAATCCTTGAAGCAGAAGCTGGTCGAGACGGAGGAGATTGCTGTGAAGACTTTAGCCACCACTGAAGAGTCCATCAGAGCTGAATTGCAGGATGAGCTTAGGCAAGCTTATGATGAGAAGCTGTCTAAGTTTAGTCAGCAGATTTTTAGCCATAGGCTTGATGTATGATTTCATTTACTGAATATTTTGACTTTTGATCCTCTTAGTGGAAATGGTTTTATCTTTATCCTCATTCTGTTTGGAATGATTGACCATAATACTCACAGGATTTTTGGCAAACCCTCAGCCTTTAACGGATTTGATAAGCCTTTACCGACTACCGTTTGAATCGGGCTAGCATGCGGATTGTCTAAATCCGTTCCGCATGTAATGTTGTGCTAAGAGAGTGAATTCCCTGAGACTTTGTGCTATGATGTTTGTAGGCATATAAAATTGCTTATAAGTCCCTTGGCATAGATCGGCGCGGTGATTCGACAAACCATCGAGTGACGAGGCGACGAGGTCAACGAATCGCACGTGAGCAGCGGAATGCATCCATTCGCGTGCGGAATCAAGCCAACGGTTCGGGGAGTCAACGAGTCATCCAAACAAGAGCGGACTCGGATGAATCACGACCGAATCAAGATTGGTTTCGGACTCGAACTCAGAAGTGGATTTACTGCCAAATCAGGAATCGGATTTACTGCCAAATCAGGTCAACAAATCGAGTCCAGACAAATCAACCGCAAAACCGAATCACGGACAAAACGGGAACAACGACAGGAACCCAAACACCCTAAGGGGCTCGGCCGAAACCGAGCCACTTCAGGGTGGCTCGTCGGCAGGAGCCGAGCCACCCAGGGGGGGCCGGCCACTTGTGGCCGAGTCACCTCAGCCCAGATCTGTGCCTAGGCACAGATCTGGGTGCCTATAAATAGGCCAAGGGTGGTTCATTTTCGAGGTTGGAACTTGGAGAGCTGAAACNNNNACCTGCCACAATGTTGAATATGTGGGCGGGTGTTCTTTTTAACGGTTAAGAACTAACCGGCAGCGCGGGTTAGGCGCAGACTTATCCCTGCTTAGGTTTCAGGATAGGATACCCTATAATCGAACTCTGGTGTCTTTTTCTACGGAGAAAGACTAAACCGGCAACGCGTGTTAGG
>NC_033797.1:97812433-97815728 GCF_001876935.1 Asparagus officinalis | reverse complement strand
ATTTTTTGTGGACCCACTGTCAATTGAAATTGATCAGTGAGGGATTTTTGATGGTGAAAATGATTTTGGGTTATCCTCTAGAATATTAAGTGTAATATTCTTCAAGGAACTTCCCGGTAAATGGGTTATCCTGAATGTACTAAGGATAATACTTTTTTAGGAACTTCCCATTTATTGGCATTAATTGCCTGGCGCCCTCTTGAGTAATCAGGCGATATGCGCCGTTTGAATAGACTGTGTCTATTACAAACGGTCCTTCCCATTTGGGTTCGAATTTACCTTTCTTCTTGGAGGTGAGAATTATTGGTCGGCGAGCAGCGAGGACCAGATCTCCTTCCTTGAAGCTTCTCTGTCGGACTCTTTTGTTAAAAGCCCTAGACATCCTGGCCTGATAAAACTCAATTTGCTGTTGAGCTTCCAAGCGCTTTTCATCCAGCCTCTCGAGCTCTTCGAGACGCTTCTGATGTTGTTCCTCCGTCGTCATCTCCGTTGCGAGGGCGATCCGAAGGGACGGAATCTGAATTTCCAGCGGTAGCACAGCTTCACACCCGTATACCAGAGAATACGGGGTAGCTCCCGTAGGCGTGCGTATGGTGGTGCGATAAGCCCAGAGTGCTTCACCGAGTTTATCGTCCCAGTCTCGTTTATTGGTCTTCACGAGCTTTGACAAGATCTTGATGATCGTCTTGTTAAACGCCTCCGCTAATCCATTCGCGGCGGGATAATAAGGTGTTGATGAAACATCTTCAATTTTGAACTTGTCGCAGAATCTGACGAAGGCATTGCTTATGAACTGTGGACCGTTGTCATGAATGATCCTTCTTGGCACGCCGTGTCGGTAAATGACATGATGCTTGATGAAATTGATGACGTTGTTCGTCTTCACTTCTCTAAGCGGAATCGCTTCAGCCCACTTTGAGAAATAATCTGTGATCGCGAGGATGAACCGATCACCTTTGACTGAAGGGGGAAAAATAGGACCGACTATGTCCATACCCCAAGTCTCGAACGGCCATGAAGTGGTTGACGTGTGCAACTGCTCTGGCGGTTGATGCATATAATTCGCATGTATCTGGCAAGCGTGGCATTCTCGTGCGTATTCGATTGCGTCACGAACCATCGTTGGCCAGAAATATCCCATCCTCCTGATGCGATCATACAGTTTAGGACCGGGCTGATGCGCACCACATTCTCCTTCGTGTGCTTCCTTAAGAACTTCCTTTGCTTCTCTGTTCGAAAGGCATCGGAGTAAAAGACCGTCGTACCCTCTACGGTATAATGTATGGGTTTCAGTATTATAGAAGAATCTTGGAGCTCTTCGGCGGATTGATTCCTTTTCTTTTACATCCTCTGGCAAGATACCATATTGGACGTAGTCGATGATAGGAAAACGCCAATCTCGGGACTCAGACCCAATTTGAGTTGAATTCACCTCTTTGGCGTTCACGTTTCTATCCTCTTCTTCTTCAATCTCCGTACTGTATATGGGTACGCAGAGTTGATGCGTCCGTACTGTGACTAACAGCTCAGCTTCGGGAGGCTGTGCCAGTGATACTGCTAGTGCCGCCAGTGCGTCTGCATAAGCGTTCTGGAGACGAGGGATGTATTCAATAAAGAATTCTTCGAAAGATTCTGCCATTTTGATGGCTTCCTGGTGGTACGGGATCAGGTCTTGATTCCTGACTTCATACTCACCGCGAACTTGGTTGACTATCAATTGCGAATCTCCAAAAGCTTCGAGATATTCGACCCCCAGCTCTTTGGCGAAACTGAGTCCAATGAGAAGCGCGTTGTATTCGGCAACATTATTGGAGCACGGACTAGTCAACGAATAAGCCCGAGGCATCACGTGCTTTCCAGGGGAGATTAAGACGACTCCAACTCCAGAGGAAACTGTAGGACATCCCGGGGTTATTACTCTATTAACTGCCCTTGAGGCACCATCGAAGTATAATTGCCATACTTGTTGGTGTGATGTGGTGTTAACCTCGTGGGTTTCATCCGGCAAGTCATCATATACTTCTGCCGTATCTGTGGTCGGGTTTGCCGCCAAAAGGTCACAAATCGCCTGTCCTTTTATCGACTTCTGCTGCTTGAAGTGCAAATCGTATTGGGACAAGAGAAGGGCCCACTTCGCTAGACGCCAATTCATAGAGGCCGGTTGCGTCATAAACACCCGTACTGGATTAACGTTGGAGATAACGTAGATCGTCTGTCCCACTAGGTAATGCCGCATCTTTTGCATCGCAAATACCAATGCAAGGCATTCTTTCTCAATCATCGGATATCGAGACTCAGCGCCTACCAAGGTCCGACTGAGGTAATAAACTGCCTGTTCGTGACCGTTATCATCGTCTTGCGCTAGTAAGGCACTTATCGAGTGGTTCATCGCCTTGAGATAAATCAAGAACGGTTTACCAGATTTCGGTGCAACGAGAACAGGAGGGTTCGCCAGATATGTTTTGATATCTTCGAACGCTTTTTGGCAGGCATCATCCCAGAATAAGCCTTTACCGACTACCGTTTGAATCGGGCTAGCATGCGGATTGTCTAAATCCGTTCCGCATGTAATGTTGTGCTAAGAGAGTGAATTCCCTGAGACTTTGTGCTATGATGTTTGTAGGCATATAAAATTGCTTATAAGTCCCTTGGCATAGATCGGCGCGGTGATTATAGGTCCCTTAGCATAGCTCGGCACAAACCGACGAACCAACGAGGCGACGAGGTTGACGAATCGCACGCAAGCAACGGAATACATCCATTCACGTGCGGAATCAAGCCAACGGTTCGGGGAGTCAACGAGTCATCCAAACAAGAGCGGACTCGGATGAATCACGACCGAATCAAGATTGGTTTCGGACTCGAACTCAGAAGTGGATTTACTGCCAAATCAGGAATCGGATTTACTGCCAAATCAGGTCAACAAATCGAGTCCAGACAAATCAACCGTACAACCGAATCACGGACAAAACGGGAACAACAACAAAACAACGGAACCCAAACACCCTGAGGGGCTCTCAAACCGAGCCACCCCAGGGTGGCTCGGCCCAAGCCGAGCCACCCCAGGGTGGCTCGGCATGAGCCGAGCCACCCAGGGGTGGCCGGCCACTTGTGGCCGAGCCACCTCAGCCCAGATCTGTGCCTAGGCACAGATCTGGGTGCCTATAAATAGGCCAAGGGTGGTTCATTTTCGAGGTTGGAACTTGGAGAGCTGAAACTCTACCGAATTGAAGATTGAGCTTAGAGTTTTGAAGACTTGAAGACTTGAAGATTCAGATCTGGTTCTCGGCGAGCG
>NC_033797.1:97811226-97811433 GCF_001876935.1 Asparagus officinalis | reverse complement strand
CATTTCTGGTGGAGTGGTATGCGGAGAGAGATTGCAGACTATGTGGCTAGATGTTTTACCTGTCAGCAGATGAAGGTAGAGCATCAGAGACCGGCAGGGACACTGCAGCCTTTACCCATTCCAGAGTGGAAGTGGGCAGATATTTCCATGGATTTTATTGTGGGGTTGCCGAAGTCGAAGAAGGGGAATGATTCAGTTTGGGTGATA
>NC_033797.1:97787337-97810118 GCF_001876935.1 Asparagus officinalis | reverse complement strand
CATAAATACATATGTTTAGAGTTTTATTTATGTATTTGTACATGAAAGTTATGTTTCAGTTAGTCCATACATGTTAAAATACGTATGGTTCATGCTTGGAATTGATGGGGATGTGTTTAGATAAATTTTGAGTTGAATAACAACCTGAGCAGAGTTTCTGCAGGCCATCGGTCGACTGATCAGTCGACCGACGGGCAAATTGTTCAGCCATCAGTCGACTGATCAGTCGACTGACGGGCTGGTTGTGTTTTCTCAGCTTCTCGGTCGACTGGTCAGTCGACTGGCGAGCTGAGGCTGTGCTGTCTGAGCTTCATCAGTCGACATATGAGTCGACTGACGTCATCAGTCGACACATCAGTCGACTGATGAGTTGTTTTACAGATTCTTGATCTGTTTGAGTTGTCTTTCGGGGTCGCCTCGATAACCTGACCCTAGCTTATCATGTTAATGACTTATCTGTACATGTGGGTTGACTTATGACACAAGTTTAGACATGTACACCGAGATGCGGGCGAGTTTAGATTATGTATATCTGTCCGCATATACTTTTCACAGTTACACAGTCCTCGTGTTGGACAAGCATTACTTTATAGTCCTCGTGTTGGACACCCTTCCCACTTAGTCCTCATGTTGGACATGCATTGCTATTTAAATCCTCATTTATAGTCTACGTGTTGGACAATACATTATTTTGATCCATGTGTTGGATACTTACCATCTTGGTCCATGTGTTGGACATGTATTCTATTCAGTCCATGTGTTGGACCTGCATCACTTTTAGTCCATGTGTTGGACATTTTTGCTAAACCTTAAGCATGGTACACATTTGAGTTTGGAATACGACATTTTGACACCATTGAGACATGATAGCTACCTAGGCTGGGTATGACACTTATGTAGAATACGGCATGGCATTTATATAGGACAGTACATGATACTGTATTTATGTTCTGAGGTGGTTGTATTTTCCTTTTATTTATTTCTGGTCACGTATTAGACTCCGGGTTTGGTACTTAGGGATTTTCAATTTGGGATACAAGGTATATACATGAGGGTTTCCTTGTTTGGATTATTTCGCTCGACGTACCTATGCCCGTGTTGAAACTTCCTAAGTACTAAAGCCCATTGTTTATTTTTAGGATAATTGCTTATATATATGTATATGTTTTGTGATAACTGTATTTTCTTATACAACAAGCCCTCTCCCTTGGGGTTGGTTGTGATGTTGCTCGCTAGCGCTTTGACGCTCGTTGTCCCTCCCCCTTTCAGGTCACGAGCCAGGAGCCCGGAGAGTCGCAGGTTGATGGCGACACACTTTAGTGTTCGACTATCTATTCTAGCTATGTTTTATTTTGGAGCTCCACTATAGACTTTGTTTAGACATTTGAGGACTTTATTCTAGATGTTGTAAAGGCTGTGTGCCTTATTTCCTTTATTCAGACTTGTTGTATTTGAGATGTATTAAGAACTCCAGTTTGTTCATTTAGACATTGACTTTATATTCTTGTGTGCTGGATGATGAAATACTATTAGATCTTTATCGTTTCATCAGTTATCTCTTGTAGTATCTCTTACTTGCTTTTGTACCTACACCTATTTTTGACCCACTAGAGTGATAAAATTGTGATGGTGAAACATGTTGTTGCACGGTGTAGTGCATGGCAGGTTTGACATAAGGCAGGGGTGAAAAGGAGTTAATCTTTGGCAAAGGGGAGATATCTCCACCATCAGATTCCTTCTCAAAGGAAGATAATGACGATGAAAGACAAGATCCTCACTTATTCAGATTTAGTCAACAAGTTCGTAACATCATGGAGAAATAGGGATACAACTTCGCACTCAAAGAAGGTCTTTGTTTTGGTCAAGGTCCATGAGTTCTACCTCGCCCGGCCTACGTACAGAAAGGAAAACCTAACAATTATTATAGCTATAAAGGGGTCCAGGCTACGTCTCTTCATCTGATAATGAGTGTTGCTGGCAAGTCATTGACCAATTAGCGAATAAGGATGGATACTCATCTGTTTCTTCAAGTTGGGACTCTGACGTTAGCCTTGGAAAAATGTTCAGAGGCCTGATGTCAAATATAGCCATGGTCGATCCCGCCAAAATGGAGGAAGACGATCAATTGCCAACTTGGGAAGATCCTTGGATCCATCACCTGAATATCCAATATGATGATAGATTTGAACAAAGAGAACCTCCCACTGAAGACAAAGTGGTCCAGGTGAATATGGGCGATGAAGCGAATCCAAAGCCCATATTCGTCAACGATAGCTTTCCACCAGACGAGAAGGAGGAGTTAATTTCCCTCATCATGGAATACATAGATGCTTTCACCTAGAATTATGAAGATATGCTAGGACTTGATCCAAACGTGGCGATGCATCACCTTAATATTAAACCAGATGCCAAACTTATCAAGCAAGAGCAAAGACGGGGTTTTGTCCGTAAATTATGGAAGCAATCGAGTCTGAGGTTAAAAAGCTGATCGACTCGAGCTTTATCAGGGAAGAGCAACATCCTAACTGACTAGCAAATATTGTCTCCATCCTTAAAAAGAAAGGAAAAATTAGGATCTGCATCGACTTCAGAGACCTAAACACCGCTTGCCCAAAGGACGATTTCCCTCTTTCGATCATGGATGTCATCATCGACAACACGTGCGGATTTGAGAGAATGTTCTTTATTGATAGATTTTTAGGTAACAATCAAAACAAGATGTACCCAGATGACGAAAAGCATACTGCATTCAGGATACCACTCGACATCTTCTGCTACATGGTTATGCCCTTCGGCTTGAAGAATGCGGGTGCTACATATCAACAGGGGATGATGAAGATTTTTCAGGAACACCTCAGGAAAACCATCGAGTGCTACGTTGATGGCTTAGTTGTGAAAAGCTACAGCAAAGATGACCACATAAAAGACTTGAGGATAATATTCGATCTCTTGCGGGGTCACCAATTGAAGATGAATCCTACCAAGTCCTTTCTAGGAATGTGCAGTGGTAAATTCCTTAGATTCGTCATCACCATGAAGGGTATTCATATTGATCCCGATAAGGTGAAGGCGATACATGAATTGCGACCCCCGAGAAATCTCAAAAAACTCAGAGGATTGCAAGGACGATTAGCTTATGTTCGCCGGTTCATCTCGAACCTATCCGAGAAATGCCAATCATTCTCCAATCTCACGAAAAAGGGCGTGTCATTTATTTGGGACGACACCTGTCAGAAGGACTTCAAAGATATCAAAGTATATCTGGCAAATCCTCCTATCCTCATTGCACCGAAGTCGGGTAAACCGTTCTTGATTTACGTCAAAGTGATGAATCACTCGTTAAGTGGTTTTCTCGCACAAGACGATAGCAACGGTCACGAATAAACAATATATTATGGATGAAAACAGAACTGAAATATGAACACAAGTCTAAGAACAAACCTAAAACTCAAACCCTAGATAAAGTAATAGGTGAAATTGAACTAAATTAGGGTTGAGGAGCAGGAGATATACCTAGACACGAGATAGAGACCCAAAATGGCGAAGGAGAGCAGTCAAATGGACGGAGCAAAGGATGAGAGGGAAGGGAGAACGGCATAGCGAAGAAGGAAGAGGAACGAAGAAATTGGGGAGATGGCGTTTCGATTCTCTCCAAAGGAAAAGCAATAAGGGTGACGATTAGATCAACTCACTAATGGACGACCAAGATCAAATCTACTGATGGGTCGGGTTTTCTATGGGTCCGAACCGAACCAAAGCCAGACAGATGCCGTAAGTTGACTGCAATTCGACTTACTATAAGTCAACTTGTAGTCGACTTATGACTAAAAGATTTTTCCAGAAAGTTTAAAACAGTTAATTTTTGAATACAAAAAAATATAATATTCATTTTTATTGTATGAAAATCTTTGAATTAAATATTTTAACAATAAATTATCTGCATGATAAAATTTTAAAGAAAAATTTGACAAATTTTCATGTATAAACAAAAATTTAAAACATTTTCAAACACAAACATGAAAACAAAACAAGGTTAAACAAAGTCAAATTTGTTTTGGCACCCAATCATTGTTGGTGTCGGAAAACGTAGGGACATGACCCCTATCATGTAAATCCAAGGCCTTAGGGTTATGAACCCGTTTGAGCGTATTTTGTGCACCAATACGATCAAAGCAAAAATTGTAAACATGACCCATACGATTGCAATTTGTGCAATGTAGAGGTTTGAATGGTTTACGTTGACTGAAATGGAATGCACGTGGTTCATTTGCAAAAATAGATTTTTCTTTGTAATTATTTTGCAAACAAGAATTTATTTTCAAATCGAAACAAAACATGGCCAAATGACCAAAACGACCACAATAATCACATTTATACACATGAGCATGTTTATGATTTACACTATGTGTATGTACATGTGTATGTGATGAAGAAGCTTGATGGGATGCAAAATCATGAATAGGCTTGTCAATTTTAGGTGCATTATGACAAAATTGAGCTAAATGGCCTTTAAGACCGCAAATAGAACATTTGTGAATTTTGTCATACATATGTGCATAGTGAATAGGTTCCTTAGAAGAATTAACATGGGACTTTGCACATAAGTCCATAAGCTTTTTATTATTAGCAATACAAGTGTTTAGTGTTGAATCTAAGGTAGATATTCTTTTTCTCATTTGATTCAACTCATCATTGTGCATACAAGCATTGCTACTAGAAGTAGAATAAACAAGATTACTCATCATAGATTTCAACTGAAGTAGAATAAACAAGATTACTCATCATAGATTTCAACTTATCTACTTCTAATATAGCATCACGTTTTACATGAAGCAAACTAGCATTTTTAAGTTTCAAATTTTCATTTCATTCTTTAAGAATTATATTTTCATTTGCAATAAAATTAATCCTAGTAGCTAGTGTTTCATGAGTGGATTTCATATTAACATACTTACTCTTTACATCAATATAGAAATTGTGTAAATTTTCAAACTCAAGAGCAAGTTCATCAAAAGTAATAATATCATTGTTACCGCATACCTCACTAGGGTTATCACCTAGTGGTATTGTACATGGAGATGAGGCTTCCTTAGAACCCAAAGCGGAATTTTCCAACACTTGTTGAATAGCCTCCAATTTCCCTTCATGTGCTTCAATAATTTTCCATAAAGTATAAGCACTATCAAAATTAGCAAATTTGTTAGAAAACGATGAGTGAAAAGCGTTAATCAAATATTCTAACAAAAGCTTATTCATGTTAAACAATCTTTTATCATTCTCACACCATTTGGATTTTTCCAAAATGGGAATAACATAGGCATCCTCAGCAAGATGAATCATACATATCCAAATACAATAACTTGGATCTTTAACTCAAGACGGTTAGTCCTTAAATCAAAGAGCACCAAGCTCTGATACCAATTGTTAGACCCTAGAGGGGGGGTGATTAGGGTCTTATGCTAATCTAATCCCAATTAAATGCTAATTAAAATTATGTTGATCAATTTGATCTTGCAAGAAGAAATATGATATGGATATGAACAATAATGATGAATAGACTGTACGCTAAGTAAAACACAAACACACGATATGTTTACGAGGTTCGGTCACCACGACCCACATGGACAGCGCCAAAAAGGACTTGTGCCACACACAGCCCCAAACGGCGAAATCCTCTGGGTTCATCCTGATCTCATTGAAGACGAACAGTGGGTGACTTCCTCGAGAAGAAAGGGAAAAGGCAAGTCCTGCAATGCTACATCCGCAATCTTCGAGGAGGATGGCGATGAAGCTCCTACTTTCCCGCTCTCCAAAGAAGAACAAGAAGTCTTCGCCACTAGAAGCGGAAATGAGTATCACTACAATTATCCGCCACCTAGTGAGCAGGGGGTGAATAAACGGGGACCATCCAAAACTCTCACGGAGATGGGGGTGATTACGAGTCCTACACCGGGCGAAGAGGCTCGAAGACAATCGGTGAATAAACCGAAAGAGAAGAATCCCCAGGAGGTTCAGAATCCAAAGCAGTCTCGTTTCAGTCGCCCGATTGGAAGAGACAAACCGGAAAGCTCGAAGACTCCGCAAGTATTCGATATAATGGCTCAACTAGCCAACATTCCAGCACGGATAACGCTGTATGAGTTGCTGCGGTTGTCCAAGGATACCAGGGAGGCCTTACAAGAAGCTTTGGCCAATTCAGAGGTGTTTCTGACTCAAATCAAGCCGGTGCCTAAAGAGCCAGAACTGCTGAGTCAACACTGCAATATAGCGACTAAGAACCTTCCCTGCATTACTTTCACCAAAGAGGATATGCATATGAAGAATTCGAACCACGATCGACCGCTATATTTCATCGGGTACATTGGCTCCAGCAAAGTCAACCGAATCCAAGTGGATCCGGGTTCTGCTGTGAGTATTATGCCGCTTCGGTTGATGCATTTCCTTGGCATTCCAGTTAGTAAGTTGGCGTCCACAGGCACGGTTATCTATGGATTCAACACTAGCGGGTCAAGACCCTTGGGTAAAATCCGGGTAAAGTTTCAAATGGGAGATTTGAAGACAGAAGTCACATGTTATGTGATCGATGCTGAAACTTCATATAACTTACTATTGGGTCGGCCTTGGATCCATAGTAACGTTATAATCCCCTCCACTCTCCATCAGTGTTTGAAATATGTCGACACTGATAATAAGGTTAGGACGGTGGTCGCGGATAAGCAACCATTCAAAGGGTATGAGAATTATTTCACTGATTCTCTCCTTTATGGTAACGAATCCGATACTGAACCATCGGCCCAGGGCACAGACAGCGGAGAAGAAGCTGATTCTGAAGCCGGATTCGATTACAATGGCGGTTTTGTTTTAAATGACATTGTACCCTTTGTAATCAATCTTGACGATGAACAATCGTCAGATGCAGATTGTAACTGGCAACTTGCCGATATTGCAATAAAAGATGATTTAGAGTACTCCTTGTCTCTTGATGATGTGATAAAAGAGCTGTACGACAGCTTCGATCATCCTATGTAACAAAGGAACGCCTCCAGCATTCTTTCGGAACAACCCTGGTCGTCCCGAACAAAATAAGAGGCGCAAAAGAAGTGATTTACGGTAAAGAAAAAATCTCTCCATTACCAGATCATTTCTTAAGGGAAGATGAGGATGATGACAAACCTGGTCGGCATTTATCTAAGTATAGTCTGGAAGCGAGCAAGCTCATGGAAAAACAGGGATATGATTTTACACTCGGAGAAGGTCTATACTTCGATCGAGGCCCTCGTATTCCAGCCAAGGCGGCATATGTACCAAAGGGGAAACCCAAGGATTATTATAAGTACAGACGAGGGTTAGGGTATGAATCTTCTTCAGAAGACGAATGTTGCTGGTTAATCAATAACCAATCATCTAAGCAATGAAAAGATGGAAATTCGTCAGATTCCTCGGAATGGGATTCCGATACAAGTCTAGGGGAAGCTTTCAAAGCCCTAATAGCAAACATGGCTACAGCTGATCCGTCCACAATGGAAGACGACGATCAAGTGCCAACATGGGAAGACCCATGGGTTCATCACCTGAACATGCAGTATGGTGATAGGTTCGAACAGAGGAAACCCCCCACTGAAGATAAAATAGTCCAAGTTAACATGGGTGACGAGGCCAACCCAAAGCCTATATTCATCAGCGATAGTCTTCCCCCAAATGAGAAGGAGGAATTAGTTGCTCTCACGGCGCCACCCCCGGGCGACTCGGCCAAAGCCGAACCCCCCAGGTGGCTCGGCCATGGCCGAGCCACCCCATGGGGTGGCGGGCCGAGCCATGGGTGGCTCGGTGGCCGGCCACCTGTGCCAAGGCACAGGTTTGAGTGCCTATAAATAGGCTCAGGGGGGCTCATTTGTGAGGGGTTGGAATTTTTCGACGGCGAAGCTCTGCTGAATTAAGATCTGAACCTTGGAGATTTGAATCTTTAAAGACTTGCTCTTTCAGATCCGGTGCTCGACGATCGTCCATGTCAAATAAGGCAGGAGTTCGAGAGGGATCGAATCTGAAATCTACGCGGTTATCCTCCGGATCAAAGCTTGGCCTTTGATCCCGAGAAGGCTACTATTTCCTTGGTGAAATAGTACCCCCGGCTGTTATTTCCTTCGTGAGATAACACCCGTTATACCGTGTAGATCCGACCGGATCTAGATCGCGCGGTGGTCCACGGATTAACCCCGGCGCAGGCGAAGAACCCACAAAAGCGAGTGACCGCAAAATAGGAGCTCGTGATTCGTTCAAGGAAAGTTGTAATTTTTATTTTCTTTTTTGATCTCGTTGTAACCAGATCTTATAAAAAGACCGGATCTTTGTAATCGATGGAATCAATGAAGAAGACAATTTTTCCTGCGAACAACATGAAGGCGAGCAAGCTCGGCCTCTAAAGAATGATGGGTGGTAGGAATTTTCATCCGATGAAGAGCAGAAACGTCGAATAGAGGACAGACTTTGACCTTAACTTCATTGGATAACTCAATATCAAAGTGGGTGAAGACACGAGAGAGTATAGCCCCGAAAGGAATGAATGTTCTGGGTTCAGTGGTCATGACATCGAAAATAATATTTCCCCATTTAACATCTACATTCCCTACAATAGCATAGATAACTCTAGTAAGCTCTTGGAAGTAGTGACTATAGGTTCCAGTTTTAGGGAAAATGTTGTAGCAAACGATACGACCGATGATTTTGGTCAAGAAGGAGGCATTAGAAGATTCTAAGGGTAGATGAAAGCCTGGTTTTGTCAAGAGTGCTTCTATAGCTGGATCATCATAAATAACATCCTTTAAGATGATTTCACCATGAGAAAGACCAAGAATGATAGAAAGATCGTCGGCACAAAAAGTGATTTGATGATCCTTAACTATAGAGGAAATGAAGAGATTGTGAGGGTTGGATTTGTTGATTCTCATGTTCGCATAAAAGAGATGCACCATATGAGTATAATAGGAGATGTCATTGGTACTAGAAAGAAATTGAGTCATGTGAACATGATCGAAAATATCTTGAAGCCTAAAATGATTAAAGTCCTTAAAATTAACATATCGTCCGGGAAATGGCTTAAGTTGACAAATAGAACGATATTTAGTAAGGGCTGAATGATCTCTAAGATAATGTTCATAGGATGCAAAGTTAGAAGAGGGAGGTTGTGGAGCATGTGATGATGAGGGTTGATCCCCGTCACTTCTACGACGTTTGTGGATGTTTTTAGACATAATGGATGAAAACAGAACTGAAATATGAACACAGGTCTAAGAACAAACCCAAAACTCAAACCCTAGATAAAGTAATAGGTGAAATTAAACTAAATTAGGGTTGAGGAGCAGGAGATAAACCTAGACACGAGATAGAAACCCAAAATGGCGAAGGAGAGTAGTCAAATGGACGGAGCAAAGGATGAGAGGGAAGGGAGAACGGCATAGCGAAGAAGGAAGAGGAACGAAGAAATTGGGGAGATGGCGTTTCGGTTCTCTCTAAAGGAAAAGCAATAAGGGTGGCGATTAGATCAACTCACTAATGGACGGTCAAGATCAAATCTACTGATGGGTCGGGTTTTCTATGGGTCTGAACCGAACCAAAGCCAGATAGATGCCGTAAGTTGACTGCAATTCGACTTACTATAAGTCGACTTGTAGTCGACTTATGACTAAAAGATTTTTCCAGAAAGTTTAAAAAAGTTAATTTTTGAATACAAAAAATGTAATATTCATTTTTATTGTATTAAAATCTTTGAATTAAATATTTTAACAATAAATTATCTGCATGATAAAATTTTAAAGAAAAATTTGATAAATTTTCAATTATAAACAAAAATTTAAAAAATTTTCAAACACAAACATGAAAACAAAACAAGATTAAACAAAGTCAAATTTGTTTTGGCACCCAATCATCAAACATGAAAACAAAACAAGATTAAACAAAGTCAAATTTGTTTTGGCACCCAATCATTGTTGGTGCCGAAAAACTTAGGGACATGACCCCTATCATGTAAATCCAAGGTCTTAGGGTTATGAACCCGTTTGAGCATATTTTGTGCACCAATACGATCAAAGCAAAAATTGTAAACGTGACCCATACGATTACAATTTGTGCAATGTAGAGGTTTGAATGATTTACGTTGACCGAAATGGAATGCACGTGGTTCATTTGCAAAAATAGATTTTTCTTTGTAATTATTTTACAAACAAGAATTTCTTTTCAAATCGAAACAAAACATGGCCAAATGACCAAAATGACCACAATAGTCACATTTATACACATGAGCATATTTATGATTTACACTATGTGTGTGTACATATGTATGTGATGAAGAAGCTTGATGGGATGCACAATCATGAATATGTTTGTCAATTTTTGGTGCATTATGACAAAATTGAGCCAAATGGCCTTTAAGACCGCAAATAGAACATTTATGAATTTTGTCATACATATGTGCACAGTGAATTGGTTTCTTAGAAGAATTAACATTGAATTTTGCACATAAGTCCATAAGCTTTTTATTATTAGCAATACAAGTGTTTAGTGTTGAATCTAAGGTAGATATTCATTTTCTCATTTGATTCAACTCATCATTGTGCATACAAGTATTGCTACTAGAAGTAGAATAAACAAGATTACTCATCATAGATTTCAACTTATCTACTTCTAATATAGCATCACGTTTTTCATGAAGCAAACTAGCATTTTCAAGTTTTAAATTTTCATTGCATTCTTTAAGAATTATATTTTCATTTGCAATAAAATTAAACTTAGTAGCTAGTGTTTCATGAGTGGATTTCATATTAACATACTTACTCTTTACATCAATATAGCAATTGTGTAATTTTTTAAACTCAAGAGCAAGTTCATCAAAAGTAATAATATCATTGTTACCGCATACCTCACTAGGGTTATCAACTAGTGGTTTTGTACATGGAGATGAGGCTTCCTTAGAACCCAAAGCGGAATTTTCCAACGCTTGTTGAATAGCCTCCAATTTCCCTTCATGTACTTCAATAAGTTTACATAAAGCGTAAGCACTATCAAAATTAGCAAATTTGTTAGAAAACGATGAGTGAAAAGCGTTAATCAAATATTCTAACAAAAGCTTATGCATGTTAAACAATCTTTTATCATTCTCACACCATTTGGATTTTTCCAAAATGGGAACAATATAGGCATCCTCAATAATTTCCCATAAATCAAATTGATTAGATTGAACGAAAAGTTTGAATCTAATACGCCATTGAGCATAGGGAAAAATATCCAAACGAGGAGCAATATTAATAGCATATCCTAAGCAAGATGAATCATACATATCCATAAAGATGAAATGCAAGAAGCACAATGTAATCAAAATTGGATTAGCACAAATACAATAACTTGGATTTTTAACTCAAGGCGGTTAGTCCTTAAATCAAAGAGCACCAAGCTCTGATACCAATTGTTAGATCCTAGAGGGGGGTGATTAGGGTCTTATGCTAATCTAATCCCAATTAAATGCTAATTAAAATTATGTTGATCAATTTGTTCTTGCAAGAAGAAATATGATATGGATATGAACAATAATGATGAATAGAATGTACGCTAAGCAAAACACAAACACACGATATGTTTACGAGGTTCGGTCACCACGACCTACATCGCCGCTCCTCACATCGAGGAGATATCCACTATCACAATCCGGTTTGGAAGCCGGAACTTCTACACACTCGGTTTACAAGATCACCGGAAACTCTCACACTACACAAACACTATGCAATCACACTTTACACACTAAGTGTAGGAACCTAGCCCGTGTCCTCCTCCTCAAGTGCTCGATTACAACCTCTCCCTAGGCTCGTCAACCGACGCCACTCCTATTGGATTCGACCCCGTCTCTCGCCTCACACTTCTCTCGATGTACAAGTGTATTATAAGTAATTCTCACAAATAAAAGTTAAATACAATGATTTGTTCTCAAATAACAAGTGAGAACACAATGAAGCTCACACTCACTGAATCACACCCCACAACCCAATATATGACGTATGAAATGCTACAAGCTCAAATAGGGTTTGTGTGATAATATGAGTATAAACAATTTCTAATTCAATTAACAAAGTAGCAATAAATGATGATATGAAAATCAAAAACAAATTTGCTAGAGAATAGAGTTAGGAAAACATCTCTATGAACACAAAGAGAGGATGAAGAAGATTGAGGGTGAATCCCTCAATTGGCAACGTAAGCTTCCTCCTTTGTAAACAAACACCAAACCCAAACTTGAGAATAAGCAAACTTTTAAACACTTGAAAACTCTTGTTAAAAACCTCTTAGTTAATAGGAAATAGTTAATGCACATGGGTATTTATAGGCTTGAAGAAACCAGCCCAAAAATCCAACCAAAACCCTTAAAAACATTAAAATAAACAAAGCTGGAAACTAGCCGTTACTGTGCCAACGGCTATATATAAGTCGACTTATCAGGTTACACAAGTCGACTTGACAGAAGAAAAATCAGATGCAGAAAGAGAGTTTATAAGTCGACTTTGTACAAGTCGACTTACTTTTAAGAAAAAGTCGACTTAACAGAGGAAAAAATGCATATTCCAAGCTAGTTCATAAGTCGACTTATCAGACCTGATAAGTCGACTTATGAACACGCACAGACACTGTGCATGTCCAAAATCTGACTTTTGAAGGCTCTTTAAAAATAGTAAACAATTTCCAAAAAATGTAAAATCTTGGGAAAAGTTTATAATCATACATACAAATATGTTGGAAAAAGAATTTTTCAATTTATATTTATAATTTGTGAAAAACACTTTATTCTGCAAAAGCACTAAAAGACGTATATATGAAAAACATGTGATTTTTATTTTTGACTCAAAACAAGTTTTGAAAACTTATGGAATATTTATATGGACATAATAAAAGTTGTTTATGATGTAAATATAGTCCAAAACTTATTTTACATAAAAACACTTATAGTTACGAAAATCATAAATATATATGTGTGTGTATATTTGAGCTTTATAGAATTAACACACATTATATAAACCCTAAACTAATTTACCCAAGCTATGAGATCTTCAATATGCTCAACTTGGTATACATGCGGATGAAGCTTGAACTTGATCTTTAACTTTGAATTGCATAAGCTTCACCGACATTCCGCTAACCTCCATTGGATATCATCGTTGAAGCTCTATTCCATCCATATTGCATAAGCTTCACCGACATTCCGCCAACCTCCATTGGATATCATTGTTGAAGCTCTATTCCATCCATCCTCCAACTCATTGTTTGTCTAGAATACCTAATAAGAAACATAAACACTAGACAAACAATATTATGAATTGTTTGTAATCATCAAAAGAAGATTAGAAGATGTAGGCTCATAACATGAGACCTAACATGCCTTGCTTTAGTATTCATAATTCAGAAAATACAACACTACCTGGTTGGACAGACGATCTATGTCATTTCAAATGTTAACCCAGTCCGGGTATTCATGATGCAACCGGCTTTAATAAATTAGCGGTTAGCGAGATGGACCCTACTCTTGTCCCAATATGATCTGCACTTCAATCAACAGAAGTCAATCAACGGGAAAGTGATTTGTGATCTTCTAGCGGCTAACCCTGTAAAGGATACAACTGAATTATATGAAGATTTTCTGGATGAAACTCATGAAGTCAACACTACCTCTCATCAGTAGGTGTGGTAATTGTACTTCGACAGTGCTTCTCAGACAACTAATGTGACGAGCACTCCCGTAAGTTCAAAAATATCCTTAGGAGTTGGAGTTGTCTTAGTTTCCCCAGAGAAACATGTGCTACGTCGAGCCTATTCACTCACTGAGCCATGTTCCAACAATATAGCAGAATACAATGCGCTACTCATTAGGCTTAGTTTTTCCAAAGAGTTCGGGGTCAAGTATCTCAATGCTTTTGGTGATTCTCAATTGATAGTCAACCAAATTTAAGAAAGTATGAAGTTAGGAATGAGGACCTAATCCCATACCACTAGGCAGCCATCAAGATGGCAGAATCGTTCAAAGAATTCTTCATCGAGTACATTCCACCTCTCGAGAATGCATATGCAGATGCACTGGCGGTATTAGCAGTATCTCTGGTGAAGCCTCTCAAGACAGAACAATTGTTTACTGTGAGAACTCACCAACTCTTCGTATCGGAATACGCTCTAGACATCAAAGAGGCACACTCGACCAGAATCGAATTCGAGCGTCGAGATTAGTAATTCCCATTATCGACTATGTCTTGTACGATATTTTACCGAAAGATATAAAACAAAGAGACTCAATCTGATGAAGGGTACCAAGATTCTATTATACCTGTTCGCGGGGAAAATTGTTGTCTTCATTGATGTCATTGTTCTCTCAAGTAATTGCTTTTTGATTACAAAAGATCCGGTCTTTTTATAAGATCCGGTTACAACGAAATCAAAGAAAAAGAAAAAGATTACAACTTTCCTTTCGAACGAATCGCGAGCTCCTGTTTTGCGGTCACTCGCTTTGTGGGTTCTTTGCCAACGCCGGGGTTAATCCGTGGACCACCGCGCAATCTAGATCCGGTCGGATCTACGCAGTATGATGGGTATTATTTCGCAAAGGAAATAATAGCCGGGGGGGATTAATTCACCAAGGAAATAATCGCCCTAGTTCTCGGGATCAAAGGCCAAGCTTTGATCCGGAGGATAACTACGTAGATCTGAGATCTGGTCTCTCTCTCTCGAGCTCCTGCCTTTTGTGACGTGGATGCTCGCCAAGAACCAGATCTGAATGTCCAAGTCTTCAAGTCTTCAAAACTCCAAAGTTGGTTCTCAATTCGGCAGAGTTTCGGCTCCAAAAGTTCCACCATTTGAAAATGAACCAAGGGGGGCCTATTTATAGGCTACCCTCACTGTGCCCGGGTACAGATCTGGCCGGCCACCCATAGGTGGCTCGGCTCTGGGCCGGCCACAGTAAATCCGATTCCTGATTTGGCAGTAAATCCACTTCTGAGTTCGAGTCCGAAACTGATCTTGATTCGATCGTGATTCGTCCGAGTCCGCCCTTGGTTGGATGACTCGTTGACTCTTCGAACCCTTGGCTTGATTCCACACGCGAATGGATGTATTCCGTTGCTTGCGTGTGGTTCGTTAGCCTCGTTGCCTCGTTAATTCGCTTCGTTGCGTGTCACTTGGCTTCGGCGTTGTGGACTGACGATCGTGTTTGGATACGTCGCCCGATTGTTCGTCGGTTTGTGTCGAGCTGTGCTAAGGGACCTATAAGCAATTTTATACGCCTACAGATACCCCCTCCAAAGTATTTTAGTCTCGTTCTTTTATAGAAGAGTCTGGAATGCTTTGGATATGATTGTCCTAACCTTCAGTCGGTGTAACGGGACCTTGGAATGGCTTCTGTTCTTGATTCCTTCAATCCTCCAGGCTATTCGGTGCTTTGTCGAATGTCTGTAAGAGTTCCTGTGCTGCATTTATTGTCTGACCGTTGTCGGAATTTTAAACTTGAAATCGATTCCTGATTTTCTAATCTTTAGCTCGTGCTTGTTGGTTCAACATAGAACTGATTGTTGGCGTTGAGTCTTTATTTGCAACACGTTGTCCGGTGTAGTGTTGTTAAGTTATCCTTAAGAATATTTCTTGGAAAAATATTCTCCAGAAACTTCTCAACCAAAAATAGGGAATAGTTTATACTCGTATACCTTATTGGAGTATTTTCATGTCCGAATGAGTCGAACCGGCCTGATAATGAGCCGAACCGGCTTGATAATGAGCCAAAAAAGGCAGTAATTAGGCTCAAAAAATCCTCCGACCCCTCCGAACATATGGGAGAGGAGTGAATAAATAATGGACTGAACAGTCGGGCGATTTGAAGTTGTTTTGACACTCGGTCCAGCTCTAATTTTGAATTTTGGTTCAAACCAGGTCTGGTCCGGTTCAACTTGGTCTGGTACGGTTCAACTAGGCTTGGTTCAACATTATATAAAGGGGTCTTTTTCTCCTCATTAGGGCCGGCCCCCCTCTCTCCCCTATTTTTGGATTTCTCTACCTCGTGCATCCGTTCTTCCTCAAATCTTCATATTTGTCTTAGATTCGTCCTTCCTTTTGATCTTTGACGTTCTTCCTCAAATCTTCATATTTGTCTTAGATTCGTCCTTCCTTTTGATCTTTGACTGAGAAATCCCTTAAAATTTTCATATTTAGAATTTCTCTCAGGCCCCTCGAGCGCGTGGTTCGAGCCTCTTTCAAGATCTGATTTTTATTGGATCCACGAGCTTTTCCTCAGGTAAATCCTTCACAATTTTAGTATATTTCATGCTTAATTCAATTTATGAACTTGTGGGATTGCATGTGAGGGTTAGAATTATGATTTGGCGCCTTGAGCTCGTCTTTCAGGGGGGTAGAATTGCAATAAAAAGGGGAACTTTTTTTCTGGATCTGATCCCTTAATTTATTTTGCAGGTCACCATGTCTCGTATTGCGAGGGGTCAATCCTCTACCGCGTCGGCCGATGGCGCGCCTCCCTCTTATGCCGGTGAGCCATTTTTGGAAATTTACAAATTAGTCCATTTTTTCTTGGAAATTTACAAATTAGTCTATTTTTTCTTGGAAATTTGCAAATTAGTCCTTTTTACCCCACGTTGTTCTCCTTGGTGAGGCAATCGGGAAGAGCCTTGATTCTCCTTGGTGAGGATCGACGCTTTAAAGATATGTTTTGCTTGGTCAAAACCATATCTCAAAATAAAGGGGGCGTTTTGACGCTGCATTGTGCCTTATAAGGCAGGGATATATTGTCGATATACCCTATCTTATTAATGCACAACGTGGCCAAATCGTCTTACCCTTTATAAGGTAATGACTCTATCTTACCCATTTGTAAGATGAGTTCAACTTCCTTTTATAACTGGAATTAACAAACATTTAATTGCTTGTTTTCAGTTGAGTATCCTTCCGGAGCATTTTCATCTCACGCAGTGTACGGGCGTCGTGGCGAGTATTATTCGACTTCCGACGATTTTTCCCCTATTCCAGTTACTCCTCAGTTTGCTTCGGGCATGTCGACAGAGGTTGCCCAAGTGGTGAAGGAAGGTGGACATCGAGCTCTTCGACAGTTGATTACAGATGCGCCTTTCGTGAAGGATGCCAGTTCTATTCAACCTCTCAAGAAGACCGACTTTTTATTTGGAGACTCTACCAGAGACCCGGATGCAGTGTTTATTGACGCCGAGCAGTGGCTTCATAAAACTGGCGGTGGTTTCATATATTTGCTGAAGATTCCTCGGCATCGTTCGTTGACTGAGCTCAGGCATCAGGCTGTGACACGGGAGATGTCGTGGCGCTTGACGGAGGAGCATGAGAGCGTTCACTATGGCTACATCACTCATCAGGCAGCTTCTGGTTCGAGCAGGAATCATATCACTGGATTGCATCCTGGAGTATTGGGGTTGGATGCACCGCCGCGTAACGAGCTTCTTGCCTTTGCTTTTACTTTGAAGAATTGCCTCGCTGCTTTAGGGCGGGAGATGCCTGCGACGCGTCACAGATTTTATGGCTGGGTCCATTCTTTGGACAAGCTTTGGTGGACTCGCATGACGAAGTATGTCTTAAGCCGATGGAGCGAGGAGTTGCATCCATGTATGGTTTGCCGTTTAGCGCGAAGCATTTCTTCGCTTTGTGTGAGCTTTATACTCCAGATTCGAATACTTTTCTGACCCGGCAAGGGGAGTTGGGCTTGGCCCTCCATGAGATGCACAGGATTTCTGGTTTGCCCATGGGACAGATGCTGTATCAGGAATACTTTCCTTCCAACCATGAATTGAGTCAGCTGAAGGATCGCATGCCCGACCGTTATGAGACTTTATGGGACCTCACATGTCACTATCATATTGCTTTGGCGCAGTTTGAACCTTTAGCGAAGAGGACTAAGTCATTCGTGAGTCTGAAGCAGTTTGCATGCTACCTGTTCAGAAATCTAGAGAGCAATTCCGGCGAGGCTATTTGCGAGCTGGCACCACTCACTCCTTCAGGGGTGAATAATCTATTGAAGAAGATTGGAGCTCATTCCTATACCATTAGTAGTCCTGAGAGTGACTTTCCTGCAGGGACCAAGTTTAAATCATTCTTATGGCATGCGACCGCACCGATTCGACCGATGACCCTTCTTGCCGGTTACCTCACTATCTGGTTAAAGAAATGTGTGGTCCCGTATCAGTCCGGTGATGCTTTGCCCTTGGCAAGTGCTGCTACCCAAGGCGTTCAGCTTGCCTACAAAGGAACTTTCGCTTCTTTCCGGTATGGGTGGCTAACATTCATTCGAGGGCTTCGACAGATTTTAGTTGGCTTTTACACGCGTAAGGAAAGGTGAATCGCCGGCATTCAGATTCTCACTATTAAGGTGGAGCTTTCCGTACACTTATTTGATGGCTTAGTGTCGTCCCTTCATCGTTCTGATATGCATGTCGAGTACGGAACGCATAGAGACCCTCCGCTTCCCCTCTAACTACAGTTGCTTGCAGAATGCGTAAGCTGGAGGGGCGAGGATTTCGCCTTGACATCAGACAGCAGTCTACAGGTCCCACAAGTGTTGGGGCGTTTCCACTTGCTTTCCACAGTTTCTCCGGTCGATACGGCCGAGTGTCTGATTGATGAGGAGAAGCCGAGTAGTATCGAACTCATTTAGACATCGCTACTTTAAACTGGCTGTCGTGACATCAAGCCGGGTTATCTGACTTTACCGGTGATGGAATCATGTTTCATAGAGCCATACCTACCCGCTGGCGCGATTGCAGTCTCGCGTCAGTTTAGCTATGATCAGCTTTATGTCGGGAATCCACGTCAGCAGCTTCGGACCCACGGCGGTTTGGTGGACGGTCTTCGTGCATTGTTGTGGACTGTGACGGGTTGTGGACCTCACCTTCTTAAGCTGCAAGTGGTTGTTAGCAGCTAATAAAAGTGTCCCTGTAAAGTCGATTGCAGAGCTGGAGGCTGAGGAGGCTTCTCAGGCTGATTCTCGTATGATTTGGGAAAATGCTCGATCACAAAGGGCACGGCACAAGACTCGTCGGATTGACGAAGAGGGAAAGAAGATCTTTCATTCTGCTGATGAGGCTTCAGGCGGAGATCTTGAAGACAACGAGGACTGTTCTGAACGAGGTCAGTTTCTTACTCTTTCCTTTTATCTTCCAGAATTATTAAGCCTGACAATGGTTTGATGTTTCAGGGACCACAGCTGACCAAGATGAAGAGTTCCGTCCTTCTTCCCAGGCGAGACCTTCGATTGTTGCCCCTGCTGCTAGGCGGAAGAGATTAGCCCGCAAGCCGCGTGCAGTTTCACGAGCATCTGATATGGATTTGGCCAGTGACGATCCTGCCAGTGATGGAGGTAACATCTACCCTATAGACCAACCTCTTGATCATTCAGAACTTTGACTCATGCTTTTCCATCTCTATATAGGAGAGCGTGGGGAGAGAGAGATGAGTCCTGATCCTGCTTTTCATGATTTTACATCTTCTGGTGAGCCCGACTCACTGCACCAGGTAGAAAGGCCTGCAGAAGCTGCCGACATTAGGGAGACCGTCAATGTAGAACCCGGTTCGATGAATCCAGGTACATCTACCATTAACAATATATCTTTTAGATAGCACACAAAGAAGTCGAATGATTCAGAATTTGTGCATTCCCTGATTGTCTCTGTGCTTCTCGCTCTTTTAGATAACTTGCAGGAGGCAAACGTGGATCTTGGGAATAAAGAGGCTGACGCACTTATAAGAGGTAAGTCATTTCCTTGGTCATAGTCTCTTCATTCTTCTTTCACCGCATTTATATTTTCTTGTGTTAGATTTCCCGACCGAAGATTTCGACGGGGAGGGTTTGCTTGTGGACACTCCTATGCTCCACTTCCTGTATGACTCTCCTCAGATTGATGACCATATGCCTGAGGATATGTCTCCTGAGCCTACACTCCCTCAGAATCTCGAGAATGGTTCTTTTGAAGGTACGTGCCTCTTCTCAGGTTAATTATAGGACTAGCCAATTTTTGACTAATGCAGCTATAGTTAATTATAGGACTAGCCAATTTTTGACTAATGCAGCTATAATGTGATGCATTTGGGCATTATGTTTTGTGTTCGACAGGAGCTTTTGTCGAGACTGATCCTGTTGAGCCGGCTGTGAGACCAGCTACACCAGCCGATACATCCACAGCCGTTACACCTCCACTACCCCCAGTGACTCAAGGGGAAAGAGGTATAAATTAAGCAGCTGAGAAATGTCATTTATTTCCTCATTAAGGCTTTTGATGAATTTCTCCTTTTTGTGTAGGGCTTTCTTCTCGGCTCCATGTCCTCATGAAGGAGTTTTTATCGGACAATGACCCTGAGAAGATTGTCATCTGCATAGAAGTCCGCTCTTTCTTCTCCTTCGTGAATGCTATGATTGGCAAACTCTTCCACGGCGGACTTTCCCTTCAGCAGTTTAAGTCATTCCTTGATCTTAAAATAAATTCAATAAGGGATGCAGGATACCCGGATCTGGCGAAGGCTATAGTCGATGATCTCGATTGCCTAGAGCATGAGCTTCAGATGTTTCGCGAGCTCCGGGATGCAGGCGCCTCTTCATTCATTGTTGCCGAGTTGGATACTCGCTTACAGACATGGCGCGATACTCGGATCCTTGATGAGCTCGAGATTCAGATGCAGCGGGACCGGGTAGATCGAGTTGAGGCTAACCTTGCTATTAGGTCATCCTCACTCAACGAGCTTGATTCTTCCATTGCCTCTTGTGAGACCCAGATAGACCAGCTCCGTAGAGAACTCCGTGAAAAAGAGGAGACTTTGAGTATTCTCCAGATGACGAAGATAGAGGATCAGCAAGCACATACTGCTTTATCTGATGAGCTGAAGTTCTTGAAGCAGAAGCTGGTCGAGACAGAGAAGGTCGCTGTGAAGACTTTAGCCGCGACTGAAGAATCCATCAGAGCCGAGTTGCAGGATGAGTTTAGGCAAGCTTACGATGAGAAGTTGTCTAAGTTTAGTCAGCAGATTTTTAGCCACGGGCTTGATGTATGATTTCGTTTGCTGAATACTTTGACTTTTGATTTTCTTAGTGAAACTGGTTTTTATCTTTATCTTTACTATGATTCCTCATTCCGTTTGAAATGATTGACCATAATACTCATAGGATTTTTGGCAAACCCTCAGCCATCAACGGATTTGATTAGCCTTTACCGACTACCATTTGAGTCGGGCTAGCATGCGAATTGTCTAAATCCGTTCCGCATGTGACGTTGTGCTAAGAGAATTAACGTTCTTAGTGCTACGATATTGAATACGTAGACTCCGTCTTTCTCACGGGAATAGACTACCCGACAACGTGTATTAGACACTGATTTATCCCTACTTAGGCTTCGGGATAAAATACCCCAGAATCGAACTCTGGTGTCTTTTTCAATTGGTAAAAGACTAAACCGGCGACGCGTGTTAGGCGCTGACTTTGGCGTCGGCATATCCTTTCTTAGGATTCAGGATGAAATTCCCCATGCGTGTAAGGCACGGATTTTGGTGTTATTAATAACAACCTGCCACAATGTTGAATATGTGGACGAGTGTTCTTTTTAACGGTTAAGAACTAACCAGCAGCGCGGGTTAAGCGCAGACTTATCCCTGCTTAGGTTTCAGGATAGAATATCCCAGAATCGAACTCTGGTGTCTTTTTCTTCGGAGAAAGACTAAACCGGCAGCGCGTGTTAGGCGCAGACTTATCCCTGCTTAGGATTCGGGATAAATTTCCTAGTATGAATCCTAGATTGATAAATTCTTAGAAAAGGTTGGTGTGGGAAAGGAAGAATTTTATATTCTATTTCCCGGTCTTCTATTAGGGTGAAGGCGAACCCGAATACAAGGAAGGAAGAATTTTATATTCTATTCCTTGATTTGGAAAGGAAGAATTTTATATTCTATTTCTAGCGAAAAAGAAACTAGAAGTGGGATCTCCACCCCGAGAATCTGGAAGATCTAGATAAACTTACCTTTTATAGGCTTAGTTATCTAATCGGAAGATGAGTTTTTTCGTTTATCGAAATGAAATTTCAACTTCGGTTATGACCATGAGAAGGCTTAACCAAAGAGAAAAAGAAAGGAGTTCTTTCGTTTATCGAAAGGGGACTCTGAACTAAAAGTGGACCTCTTGTTCAGGGAAAGAATCAAGAGGGCCAGAAAGACATTATTGGTAGACTCACTGTCAATTGAAATTGATCAGTGAGGGATTTTGGTGGTGAAAATGATTTTGGGTTATCCTCTAGAATATTATGTGTAATATTCTTCAAGGAACTTCCCGGTAAATGGGTTATCCTGAATGTACTAGGGATAGTACTTTTTTAGGAACTTCCCATTTATTGGCATTAATTGCCTGGCGCCTTCTTGGGTAATCAGGCGATATGCGCCGTTTGAGTAGACCGTGTCTATCACAAACGGCCCTTCCCATTTGGGTTCGAATTTACCTTTCTTCTTGGAGTTGAGGATTATCGGTCGGTGAGCAGCGAGGACCAGATCTCCTTCCTTGAAGCTTCTCTGTCGGACTCTCTTGTTAAAGGCCCTAGATATTCGGGCTTGATAAAACTCAATTTGTTGTTGAGCCTCCAAGCGCTTTTCATCCAACCTCTCAAGTTCTTCGAGACGTTTTTGATGCTGGTCCTCTATCGTCATCTCAGTTGCAAGGGTGATCCGAAGGGATGGGATTTGGATCTCCAATGGTAGCACAGCTTCAC
>NC_033797.1:97772819-97786337 GCF_001876935.1 Asparagus officinalis | reverse complement strand
CCTCAAGCCTGTTCTGCTGGCCCTGACCTCTGCCATGCTGTCGCTGCTGCTGCTGCTGCTGCTGGTTCGGACCCCTGCCTTGCTGAGCTCCTGCTAGTGCGCTACGACACTCTGATGCCTAATGCTGATGCGCTCTCTGATCCTGCTGGGGTCCCTTCTTATAAGGGCCCTGATGATGCTGCTGATATCCAGAAAAAGGTCTCTTGTTCTTTCCCTTGTCTCCGCTCTGCCCTGCCTTGGCCTTCACTTCCTTATCCTTCTGGAACATGGAAGTCTCAATCTCCTGCGAAGTGGCGGCCTCAGCTACCTCCCTAACTGAATAGAATTTCCTCGAGACGAGGTATCGGCGGATATTAGGCGAAGCCCTTCCAAGAATATCTGAGCCTAACGCTCTCCTGTCTGCCACATTCCCGTGAAATGTAACAGCTCCATGAACCTGCTCTCGAAGTCTGCAACTGTCATGTCCCCCTGAGTCAGACGGGACAACTCAAGTTCCTTCCCAGTCCGTGCTGCTGAAGAAACGTACTGCCCATCAAAGAAGTAAATGAAGTCCTCCCATGTGAGGGTCACCCTCTGCTCTGGAGCAAACTGCAGTCGGTATCATCTCCCAGCATCTCCCTTCAGGCTGTAGGATGCCAATCTCTGCTTCTGGACTGAGTCTACACCGAGTATGTCCAGAATATTGCCCACATCCTCCTTCCACGTATGGGCTGCAAGAGGGTCTGGTGATCCCTGAAATTATGGTGCCCTCATCTTCTGGTACCTCTCAACCATACGAAGCCAAGTCTCCTGCTTTGTGGCTCTATCTGGGACTGCTAAAGGAACAGCTGCAGGCGCTACCTCTAGGTCTCTCTCTCTGATTGGGACGGCTGGTATCCCCTGTGGTGGAACTACTGGAGGTGGTGGTAGTGGGATATGACCCGCTACAAGCTCCTCAAGCGCTGCCATGAGTATAAATACAGTGCCATATCATAACTAACATGAGTATCATGTTATTACTTACATGAATATCATATCAAGATTTGCATAAGTGTTATGACGTAAACTACCGTGGGAGAAATCATATACAGGGTCAAGAAAATATGTCCGATACAGGAACTATATATTGTGATTTCCAAACTCTTGGAATAAGTTGCAAATGTCCAACACGAGGACTGAAATAGATTATAGTCCAACACGAGGACTTCTATGGATTATAGTCCAACATGAGGACTGTGAAATTGTGCAAATGTCGCTGAGATATATAGAAAATCTACTTATACCAATCCACACTCAAATCAGTGTGTAAGTCCGCAATTTATACCCTCAGGTCATCTATTATGCATGGATACATAGTAAGACTAAATACAGATGTCGGATAGTCCAGTCAAACTCTCGAACATGAGAGAAATACTCAAAAATACACAAAACAAGGGTTTTACAACAGACAGTACGGCGGTCGACCGCACCGGTCGACCGCGCTCTGATACACGCCTGGCGGTCGACCGCTGTGGCATCTCGGTCGACCGCTGCGACATCTCGGTGCGGTCGACCGCAGCCCTAAAACGAGCCCAGCGGTCGACCGCTCCGGTCGACCGCCAAGCGGACAGAAACCCAAATCTGGGTTTCTGTCAGCTCGAAACCTGAAACAATAATTTGATATTCTACGATAACAAGAGTTTTAATGATTCAAAAATCATACTAAAGATAAACAACTAATCCCAAGTTTGAAATCTACATTTCCAATATTCTAAATCCATGAGAAACAAACCAAAAACGTTTTAATAACTGTAAAAATAATTTAACTCTTGTTTAGGAAAGTTTCAGATCTAGATCTTTATAAAACAGAACGTTGGTGAATTTTTATAAACTGAAACCTCTGATTCTTGTTAACCATATTATAGAGAGTTCATTGTTATACAAAAATACCATTTTGGCTCATCAAAACTCATAAAAATCCAAAAGAAAATCATAAAAAACAGGGGTGAGGGATTGGACGAAATGATACTCGCCTTAGATGCTGACAACTGCCCTGAAGATGATCCTCCTTCGATCTAATCTGCGAAAATCCTCTGAAAATCCTCCGAACTCCTCAAATCGCCAGATCCAGCTAGGGTTTTGAGAGAAGAGAGATGGAGGCTAGGGTTTTAAGTCTGAGATGAAGAGAGATTCTCCTGGGTTGAATTAGTATATATACTAATTCCCTAACCCGACTCGAAACCCAATAAGACCAAAAAAAAATCCGTGAAAGAAAACCAAACCTTGAAACTCTCTGACCGCTGTGCGGTCGACCGATGCGGTCGACCGCGTCGGTCGACCGCGCAGCACAAAAATGCCTGCTGCTAGGCATTTCATATGCTGGCCATAACACTCGATTTTCTCTCACTTATAAACACCTGTTGGGTTCTCAAACACAGATAATTACATTCATCTGATATATATATATGTATATATATATATGATTATTCATCATAAGAGAATTATTCACTATTAATAATTCACATATATTATTATAAAAATTTTGGGGTTTTACACGACCCGAAACCCAACAGACCCGAACTGAGAAAAGCTAAAAATCCGCGATGAGTTGACTCACGGTATATTATGGGTCGACTCATGGGTCATGGGTCGACTCATAATTCATGAGTCGACTCAGCAGAAACTAAATGGCAAAAGGACTCGATATCGTGAGTCGACTCATGACAGTCGTGGGTCGACTCATGGACTAAAAACTGTATTCTTCGATATCTGTTGCACACGATTTGCACATTTGCAACTCAACCTGATACCTGAGGCATATCCACTTCCTCATAAACTCAAAACACTAGTTTTCATGTACCACCATGCCATGAAAATATTTTATCATATATTAAATATTGCGTTTCACTAATATTCGCATATATGAAATACCAAAATCAACGGGGTCTTACAGTGTAAGCAAAAAGAAACAAATCAAAAATAAACTCAATATAATTCTAGCATATAGAAATTATGAATAAAATAGTAAATAGCTAGAAATAGAGTTTAGGAAATCTTCTCTAAAAAACAAGATGGAGAGGAGGATTAAAATGAAGCTCAAACAATGTAGATGATATTCTCCACTTGTAAAACAATCTTCATAAACCAAACAAACTTTAAACCCAACAAAAACCCTTGTTAAAACTCTTTTTAAACTTCTTTAAAACTTTCCATTGGGTTACTGAGATAGAAGGGGTTTGGGGGTTATATAGGAAGAGAAAACAACAGCAAAAACCCCAAAGAAAAAGACCAAAAGCCAACAGAATCGAAAATCAGATTCTATACAAAATGGCCGCTGGAGTAAATCACGGTCGACCGTGAAAATCCTGCGGTCGACTGCGAGGCACTTTTGAACATGAGAAAACTTCCAGAGAGTTCGACGGTCGACCGTGACAGTCGACCGTGGGAATTTTTAGCTTAACGGTCGAACTCTACGGTCGACCGCGAAAGTTTTTGCTGCCCACTCAGAGAAAAACATAGGCGCGATCGACCGTGGCGGTCGACCGCAAACTGATACAAAATATTTCAGGTTTGAAAGTGAAATGCTGATTTTAAAACCTTGTTTAAAAATATCAAATAAATTCTAAAAATTATGAAACTTTGGGAAATGATTATAGGCATGATAATAAACATGCTACAAAAACTGGTTTTCAAAAAAGACTTACCAAATAAAAAATATCATTATTTTACAAAATAGTCCAAAACATAAAAATGTGAACACATGAGCTTTGACATTTTAGCTTAACCATGTTTTAAAATATTACAAAATGATTTTGTAGACTTAATAAAAGATATATATAATTATTGTTAAGTCTATAAACCAAGAAAATAATATTTTCACAAATACAATAGAAAATAAAACATATGAGTATGTATGTGAAAATATATTTGTTTCATATCTAAGTAGTTAAACCAAATCACAAAAATAAATATGAAATATGTAATTTCATATTTATAAACATGTAAGCCAAAACTTGTGTTGTATATATATATATATATAAATATGACTACATATATATACAAAGAAACCATTAAAATGTGTGTGTATATGATATTGAGCTTAACGTACTTAACACACATAATATAACACCTAAACTAAATTACCCAAGCTTGATCTTGATCTTCAATAAGCTTGACTTGGTACACTTACGAAAGAAGCTTGAATTTGGATCTTTAACTTGAATTGTATGGCTTCACTCCACTATTCTGCCAACCTCCATTGGATATGATCGTTGAAGCTCTATTCCATCCATCCTCCAACATATTATTTGCCTAGAATAAATATAAAACACAAACACTAGACAAACAATATTAGATGTAAATTATTTGTAAATCATCATCAAAACAAGAAGGCCAACAAAGATAAGATGAGGGATTTTATCACCCTTTCCTTAGCCCAAAAGTCACTAATTCCTCACTACACAACTCAAGCCTAATAAAACTCATTAGATATTGGCCCTAAGGAATCAAGCTCAATAAGGAACAAAGAATCTTTAGGTGAAATAGTTTATGTTTTCTTGGATTAGTTGGTATCTAAGGCAAGATTTAAGGGTTACGTAAAGCGCTCTGTAAGGAACGAGGTACTTAATCGATCTCTGATCAACCTCTGTTCCTATCCTTACCTAACTAACCAACCGAGTAAAACTTTTATCTTTTCACTTAATGAATTTTTGGTTAGGAGCTGGTCTAGCTGAGTTAGGCTTAACCCTAGAGCTAAAGTGATTACAAAGTAAATGTTTTTTATTTGTTTTAGTTAGGTTTCCCCTTTTTCTTCTGATAAAAAAAACTAACTTTTGTTTTATCTTAAAAAAAGGGTATAAAAAGAAATTATTTTAGGTGCATGCAAAATGTGGATTAGGGACAATACACATCAACAAATTCGTTTTGAACAAAATGGCTAATCCACATGTTTTTCAAAATTTATGTTATCCCAATAGGATTGAAATTTCCAATGAAGCTCGGGAGTTTGTAGAGAGTCCATCTTAGTATTCGGTGAATGATCCATTTTTTCCAACCTACAACCCAGGTTGGGCAAATTATCCAAACATTGCATGGAATCAGGAAAACCACTCCAGAACTCAAAACTTCACTCCCTCTTCGACCTAACATTTTCCTAGGGGAAACATAGTTCCTTTCAATTCTCATCCACAATTTCAATAACCCAATCTGTCACATCAAAATCAGTCTCCTCACCATCAAGTTGTAACTCATACTCCTCTTGATACAGATCATGACGAACGTCTCAATATATTGGAAAAGTGTTTGAAAATCATAATTAAGGCCCCCACTCTAACCACGAATTTGTTAACTCAAACATCCTACACGATGAACTCCTTTATGCAATCAACCGAACTCATACTTAACTCTAACACTCAAGCCATAGCTAGAATAGAAACCCATATTGATCAACTAGCTAGTGCCATAAGTGAAGGAGAGAAAGGAGAAATTCTGAGTCAACCCGTGGTCAATCCTAAGGACACTCAAATGAATGCACTACAGTTAGGAAAACAGGTCGATAATCAGGAAAGAACACATTTAAGCCAAATTCTTGTTCCAATTCATTCTCCTTCTAATAACTCAATTCAGAAAAGACCAGAGGAAGAAGAAGAAGAGTCTGATCCAAGTTTTGAGGAAATTTTGGTGAGGAGCTGAAAATATTAGGAGAAGCAGATCAGGTTTGTCAAAATAAGAAAACTGTGTTAAACAATTGCTGTTTTGAATTAAACTATGAAGAACTCTTTCTTGATGAACTTAGATTTTTGGAAAATAATCAACAACCAAATTTTCAGAACCCAACCATGAATCTTGGAGTTGAGGAAAGTGTTAAAAAAAATTGGTTGTTAGAAAACAAACATTTATAAATCAAGAATCTTAGTTCAAAACGCATGACACCAATAATACCTACCTTCCATTGCCACAAGAATTATTGAACATCCCGATATGCTTGGAATTTCAGTACAGTGTTGATTATATCATTTTGAATTTTTTTAAAACCTGGGGAAGAATTTTCAGTAATAAGGTAGGATTCAATGTAGAACACGAGCTCTTCATATTGAATATTTCATTCTACTTTGTTTATTTTGTTTATTTCAGCATAATAAAATCTTCTCTCATTTTAGAGTTTCTTGTTCAGTTTTGTAAATTGATGATTTCATCCTCCACAAGACCAAACGTAATTGCAGAATTTCATCAGCCGACCAATTGTAAGTACTTCACTTCTTATCTGCTTTACTTTATGTATCATAGAGTCTGCGTTAAGGACAATGCAAAATTTAGGTGTAGGGGTAGGAATTAGTTATTTTTTTCTCTTTATTTTACCTTTTTAGTTGCATTTTTTATTTCTTTTTCTTTCTTAAAAAAATAAAAAAATATTGCTACTTGCCAAATTGATAAAGTTAAGTAATAATTGATTTATTTGATAAATTTGAAATTTTCTAATCTCTAGTTGGTTATTTACTTAAGTTCACCTTTTATGATAACTCTAAATAAATTTCTTAAGAAATAATTTTCAAAGTAGTCTACTTTACTTAAGCCTTAACTAGGCCTTTTATTTAAAATAATGAAATTTTTGCATGCTTAGCTTAGAGCTGAAAATAATTTTTCAAAGTGTCTTGATTTACATATTTTTTAGAATATATATACATATATAATAATAATAAATAGCATTACAAAAGAAGAGTGCGGAAAATATGCACAAAAAAAAACACTTGAATTTAAGGTGATTCTATCTTATAAAGCCTAAGCTGACCGAGTAATTAAGCCCAAGGAGTATTTTCATACTTAATGACCTAAGCCCAATTGGGTTGGGATCCATTGGCCCAAAACTCATTAAATGGTTACTTAGAAAGCCCGTTAAAGTAGAAAAAATCACCAAGGAAGAAAGAGTTTTAAAAAATTTAATAATAATAATAGTAAAATACTAACAAATGTTATATATATATATAGAATATATGGCCTTGAAAAATATTTCTGATCAAGCAACTTGAATATTATTTTAAACAAAGAGTTAGCATGTTCTTTTCAAAACTTTTAAATTAAATTTTTAGGTTTGGCTTGGTTTTGTAATGTAATAATGAGAAGATTTTCTAAAAAATTCACTTTGGAGTTATATATAAAAACATTTTCTTGAGCAATAACTAGCTTCAATTAGATTGTCTAATTTTATCAAGTAATTTTAGTTATTTACTGACCTCTTTAAATTGGCAAGTTGACCGAATTTTGTGGGTATATTCACTACAAACCCTCACGAGACTACAACTCGTCCACTAGGGTAACCTAGGGGTTTAAAGGCTTGTTGTATGCGCTAAATACAACCGTGATTTCTGTGAAAGTGATTTAGGATTTTTCTTTCTTTGCTAGAGGACTAGCAAAAGTTTAGGTGTGGGGATATTTGATAATCATATTTTATTATAATTTTATATCCTCATTATCTATTTTTAAGGAATAAATATACCACTAATAATTATTTTTATCTTTAATTGCAGGTTAATGAAGAAATAATAAATAAATACCCAAAAGAATCCAACTTTCTTATTTTGTAACATTTTATTGAAGCCCAGAATCAAGCCGAGTAGCCTGTAGAAGCTGAAGAAAAAAAAATCTAATATGAAGAGAAATTATATTCAAGATGGTTGGCCGCAAAGAAACGACGATATCTCTCAATCCGGAAGGCAGAATTTAACATATAATATATAAAAATCACCTATCTCGACGAGACGAATCTAACAGTGAAGTTAAAATTTTTAGTGGAGCATCGATGCTAGCATCAATGTACGCAATGATGTGGGCATCGATGCCTATATCGATGCCAAGTCGTCCAAAATTCATCAACGGCAGAAATTGCATTCTAGGGGCTCAAGTTTGATCCAAAATCTCTCATTCACTGATGTTTACTATAAATAGGGGTAGAGAGTGAGGGATTAGAGGTGTGAAAAATTTTGTATCTCTATTTGGAGAGGAGGGTTACTCTTAATTGAGAATACCTTCCAAACTTGTAACTTTTTATTACAATTAATAAAAAAAAAAAATTCACCACTTTAAATTTTTATTTTCTTCTCTTTGTTGGATGATGAAGATGAATATAAAGATAGAGATTAATTTGAATGTTTGTTTTTCTTATTTTCTCTTTTATTTCTTTTCTTATTGCTTAGTAGCTTAGATTTATTTACATGCTTGTAGTTAGATTTTATTTTCTTGTTTAAATAGCCAAGAGGCTAGAACCCTCTTGCCTTAGATTTATTTCATGCTTATAGATTAGATTTATTTCATGCTTATAGAGTAGATTTATTTTCTTATATTTAATTCTTGTAATTTATTTTGTAGTTTAGATTTTGTAATTTATTTTATAGTTAGATTTTAATTTCTTGCACTATTCACCTTGAGGCTAGAACACTCTTGGGTTTAGTTTTTTTTATTTATTTTTATTTTTTTGATTCACCTTTAGGCTAGAACCCTCTAGGGAATCACCCTTTTCTAAGAAGTGGATTCAATTCTAGATTACCCATATCTTTAATAGAATCCGTCATCTTTACTTTTTTGAATTTTATTTTTATTCTTGATTTTCCTTTTTGATTCTTGATTTTATTCATCTCTCCTTGTGAAAATCATTCATTCATTGTCACACCCACTCTCACTTACATTTTGCGCCTATTTACACACTATTTTCATTCTCTCCATCTCTCCACAATCATATTCACTTATCACTCCTAATTATCACGCACACAACATAAGAACCAATTTTAATTTTCTCATACAAAACACCTTCCTTGTGGGATCGATAACTTTTTATACTATAACTTGATTGATTGTGAACTTGTAATTTTTGGGTATATGTTTATGCCGCATCAACTCCTGTTAAAAGTATGATTTATAAGCGTGCTTCAAAGCTTGGTTATACTCACTCGACATCGATATCCAAATATGAGGAGTCCCGGATTCCCTTGATATTGATATCTCGTTATAAGGTTTCCTTGACTATTACTATTATAGCATTGACTAGACGATGCACTCTTGATCGAACGTGTTATGGGTTATGGTTATTTTCATAGTTTTACAGAAGTCGTTCTAAGGTAACTCCGTGGCTAGTGCACAGTATTTCATGTACGGTCATTTAAACTAATTTGACAACATGGGGTTATAAAGGGGAATTGGACGGAGAATATAGCATGTATATAAACGGGCAGAGTGCTTTCCTATTATCGTGATATCGTGAGTTTTATATACATAGGCCAGAGGGCCAATACTTGACTTTAAGGTGGCCCATAGACAGGTTTACGGGGACCCGATTATATATATAACAATATTCTTCTCCAATTCAAATAACATGTAAAATATGTATAATATGCTTGTGTGTCTTTTGTAAGACTTTGTTAGTTTTGTAAAGATGTGGACAGTGAGCTTTTTGGATGGCTGGTATTTAACCCAATTACTGTATGCAGTTAGCTTTATGATTATCATGTTTTAGTAGTGTTTTCGCATGTTGTTTTTGTTGGATTTATAGTTGCACTTTTCTTTGATGTTTATGTTGTATTATTTTTCGTATTGGGTTTTCGTTTGTTATTTTCTTTTATGGGGTCTTGCCGGGCATGCTGACGTACACATATTTTCTCTGGTGTATATTAGACTTAGACAAAGGACATGTCCAGCTTGGAGACATGCCAGAACTAGAGGATCCTCCGTAGGAGTGCTTTGCAGACCGAGCAGAAGAAGCCGAAGCTTAGTTTTCCCTCTAGTTGTTCGATGGTCTTAGCTTAATTTTGTAACACTTTCATTTCCTTTTGATCAGTATATTTTTTGTATATCTCTCCAATATTCAGTTGGATAGTTTTGTAATAAGGGCATGTTTGACCCGAATATTATATCTTGGATGATATTCATTATGATATGTATTATTTTCTTCTATGTTATTCATTATATTCTCTCTATTATGATCGGGGACCTGTAACTTTGCTTTATATATTGCTTGACGCTTTGCGTATTAGGTTAAGCAGAAATGTTTATTTTTATTTTTCTCCTTAATCTAATATATCGCTGGCTTCTTCACGTTCCGATTCCCAGGTATTTTGGGAAGCGAGGCGTGATAGATTTTTTTTGGTGGCCCATGCAGGTCACGGTCCTGAGTCCTCGCTAGTAAGAATATAATAGACAATTTAGACGTATATCATGATTTTATCCGTGAGACTATTCTTAAGCTCTTATCCTATTTTCTTGATAGATTTCGTTTCGTCCATATCTTATCACACTTTGACTTCAGGGCTTCCCACTGTTCTTATTTTGTCGATTCGTGACTACACGCTCTCTTCCTATAATTCCTCTATCCTCGTACCAGTCGTTATTTATGTGTTATTATTTTTACAACTATCTTTTCTTTGATTTTACTTATATATTGTTTGATTGTATTGATTTCTGCATTATTTATTATATTATTTTATGTATCATACATAGTGTTATATTGTGTGTTTTCATTAAAAATATATACCATTACTTATATATTTTTAATTGTTCAAATCATGTTATTAAGTGTTTTGCATTGCTCTACACTCCACATATACATTACATAGCATATCTGATATTTAGATTATTTTCTTGTATTTAAAATATACTTTTGCATATCTATATTATGTGTGTGTGCATTTTCTGTCATACCATTTATTATTTACTCATGTTCAAAATTATTATATAGTGTTCATATTTCGTGATATACCTTAATAAGTTCATGATTTTAATATTTTACATATGTAGTATATTCCTATCCTTTACATTTTTAGTACATAGTTTTCTTATGCCATATTTGTCTTGTTTATGTTATTTTAATATGTTCACATTGGTTTCGTTATTCTAAGAGCAAAGTATTTCTATTTTGATATTCAAAAAATTATTCATGTTGTTAGGTTTGGATTGAGTTACTAATTATATAGTTTTGTTACAATATCTTGTATCATTGGTTATTATTCTTTTATAACTAACATAAAAGATTATTCTAAATAGCATTTGTGAGTATGTAAAGTATTTATTCATGGTTTGTTTATAGTGTATTTGCATATTTGTTGTTGTTTGTTTTGTTTTCGATATGTATTGTTTTGTCATTGTAACAATATACATTGTATATGTGTGTTATTTTTTAATATTTATTTTATAGTATTTTTAAATATTTATGTCTTTTATTGTGTCATTATTTGTTGTTCATTCTCTATTCATTGCTTTTGTTACTTGTGTTGTGTTTACTTTTTTATTTTTTTTATAATTACTATTCTCTTTTAATTATAGTGTATTCACATAGAATATTATATTTATGATGTTATTTTTATTGATTTATAGTCATTCATTATTTCTAGTATCAACTACATAACCATGTTTATCTAAAATATATCTATTTTTTTTATTATACGGAATTATGCTCTTCTTATGTTTTCATTTGTTTATATACCTATTTTACCTTTCATAGTTTTATTTTTTATATATTATACTTCTTTATCTAGTAGCATGTTTGTGAGTGTCAGTATTATTAGTAAGCATTTATATTTCAGTGTATTCTATAAGTTTTGTATGTGTTAATTTATTTTGACTTTTATACTGACAATTTGTTCATTACTTATTTGAATGCATTGAGTCCTTCAATTATCTTTTTCTTGTCAGATTGGTATTTTTTTAATATTTTGACTTGTGTTATTCTACATCGTGTTACTCTTTTGTTTTGTTTCTCTTATTTTTGTATTTTTTCATAGATCATATTATATCAATATCGTTTTATTCTTATATTTTTCTTTGAATAGGTGTTATTATTTTTCAGTGTGAGTGTGTGGTGTTATGGCTTTATAGTTTGTATATAGGGTTATTAAAGGTTGTTACAATGTGTGTGTTTGTTTAGCTTTAATTTTTATGTTTTTACATATTGTATTATGGTTACGTATTTAGTCGAGATATTTTTGTAGTTAGTGAGTTTTATATTTTAAGCAGTGTATTCTTCCTCATGTTTTCTTTCACATTTTAATTTTTGTATTGCTATACTTATTATGATTTAGTATTTATTATGTATTTGCTATAATTTTTGTTAGTAGTCACGTTATGGTGTAGTTGTTTTTATTTTGTGTTGTATTTGTTTTATTAATCCTATGTAGTGTACATATTACTTATACATGTTTGTTGTGTGTGTTACCACATAATTTTGGTCACATTTTACCTTTCATGTACGCATTTTGTTATCATTATTGTTTGGTTATTTATCAAGTTATATGTTTTTCTTGTATGTGTTTTTATTATCTTTAATTTTATTAATTTATTAGTTTATATGTGTTATTTGGGTTATATTATTTATTAGTTAACATAGTTATTTCTTTTACGTTTTATCAGTAGTTTCATAGTTATTTAGGATATGAAATGAGTGTTATAAGTTTATACAACTTAGTTACCGATTCTGCACATTGTAGATATTTTTTTGTGTTTATTAGTTTTTTTCTTTTGTTAGATTGTATATATTTTACTTTAATATTGTATTTTATTGTATATTTATTAATTATTTTAATTACAGTATTTATCAATTTTCTATATATAAAAGTCTCTGCATTACTGTTTTAGTTAAACTGTTCATTTCCATATTTGATTATTGTTTTGGATATTAATACATAGCAGTTCATATGTTGTATTATATTTATTCTTTATGTATATTTAATTTATAGTTCTGTATCATATTTTGTTATTCTAACAGGTATAATGATATAATGGTTATTAGTATATTTTGATATTTTGTTCGTTGTGTAAATATTATGAATACATAATTACATGATTGTAGCATATATTTTTATGTATTTTATCTATGTCCATTATTGATATGCTTTTACTTCCTATTATCAGATATTATATGTATTATTTTGCTTTACAGATTACTATATGATATCGTGCATAACTTATTTTAATTCTAGGGATGGAATTTATTTTAAGGAGGGTAGAATGTAATGACTGTGAATTTTGATACTAATTAAAATAATGTTTTGGTATTTTAAAATATTTAATTATTATTTTATAAGAGTATTTGTATTTTTCTTGATTTTTTTTTAATTTTCTATGATTTAAAATCTAAGTTTTATATTTATTTAAATAATTTTAATATTTATAAATTTATTTTGTATAGTAAAAATTTCTAGAATTTATTTGTTATGTTACCGATACTATTACATATCATTTTAAATAATACATTGTATTATTATTATTATTACGTATTATTTCGTATAATACGTTGTATTATTAATTACGTATTATATGTATATTTTGTTATATTATTTCTACTGTTACATATTATCTATTGTATTAATATAACTGGTATGTTTTACTATGTGGATAATTATCCCATAATTATTTGATTTTAAATATAAGAAATTTTATTTTTATTAATTATTCTTGTTTAATTGTGAAATTTCTTGTATTATTTCTACTGTTGCGTATTATCGGTTGTAATACTATAACAGATACGTTTTAATGTGTAGATAATTATAACATAATTATTTAATTTATTTCATAATTACTATT
>NC_033797.1:97761247-97772370 GCF_001876935.1 Asparagus officinalis | reverse complement strand
CTACCCGAGCTAGCCGCTGTCCTCGCCTCGCCGTCAACGTCGCCGACGACCTCTCCCGCTGACGGTAGCCCCCAACAGCTCCGACCGATGCTCTTTAGACCCGCGCTCAGATCAGACACACGGACTTGCACGTCAACGTCGATTCGTTCGACGAAACCGGATGCAAGATCCCGATATTGTGATAACTATGTGGGTTTGTTGATGATCATATTGATATTGATGTTATGATAAGTAATTTAAAGAAATAAGTATTTTGTGTAAAAGTGGTTATTTTGCAATGCTTTTAAAAGAAAGAATATATAATAAATATTATTTTTAGATTTTTTATGATGCAAAAATAAATTATTTTGAAAAAGGGGTTGATTTTAAAGTATTATGATAATAAATATCTTAAAAGAAATTATTTTGTAAAAATATTTATTTTAAATAAATAAGTTTATGATTTTAAAAGATTAGTTATTCATATAATGTGAAACAATTAAAAAAATAATTAATTTGTAAAAAGATTATTTTTGCATAATTATTATGAGAAATAATTTAAGGATTTTATTTTGTAAAGGATTATTTCGAAATAATAAATTAATGATTTTACAAGATTAGTTTAGAATTAAAAGGATTTATTTTGAGTTATTATAATAATAGATATTTTAAAAGTTTTTATTATATTATAATATGCGAATGTTACCTGTCTTTGTCACATATTACAATGATACTGATATTTTGACACTCTTATTTATACACATAGTATTTATCTTGTTTGATGCTGTGTTTGACATGAATGATTATGGAAGCTTGTTGTTTTATCACTTAGTTGTTATCCAATAAGAGAGACTATACATGAAGACGACTCCTGTTAAAAGTATGATTTATAAGCGTGCTTCAAAGTATGACTATACTCACTCGACATCGATATCCCGATATGAGGTTTCCTTGACTATTACTATTACAACATTGATTAGACGATGTACTCTTGATCGGACATGTTATGGGTCGCGGTTATTTTCATAGTTTTCCAAAAGTCGTTCCACAGTAACTCTGTGGTTAGTGCGTAATATTTCATGTACGGTCATTTAAACTAACTTGACAACATAACGTTATAAAGGGGAATTGGACAGAGAATATAGCATGTATATAAATGGGCACAACACTTTCCTGTTATCGTGATATAGTGAGTTTTATATACATGGACTAGAGGAGCAATACTTGATATATATATATATATATTCTTCTCTAATTCAAATAACATGTAAAATATGTATAATATGCTTGTGTGTCTTCTGTAAGACTTTGTTAGTTTTGTAGAGATGTGGACAGTGAGCTTTTTGGATGGCTGGTACTCGACCCGGTTACTGTATGTAGTTAGCTTTACGATTATCATGTTTTAGTAGTTTTTTCACATGTTGATTTTATTTTATTTCCAGTTGTACTTTTCTTTATCATTTATGTTGTTGTATCATTTTTCACATTGGGTTTTCGTTCATTCTTTTATTTTATGGGGTCTTGTCGTGTGTCATGCACGCTGACGTATACCTGTTTTCTCTGATGTACATAAGACATAGATGAAGGACAGGTCCAGCTTGGAGACATGCCAGAACTAGAGGATCCTCCGTAGGAGTGCTTTGCAGACTGAGCAGAAGAAGTCGAAGCTTAGTTTTCCCTCTAGTTGTTTGATGGTCTTAGCTTAATTTTGTAGCACTTATATTTCCTTTTGATCAGTGTATTTTTTGTATGTCTCTCCATTATTCAGTTGGATAGTTTTGTAATAAGGGTATGTTTGACCCGAATATTATGTCTTGGATGATATTCATTGTGATATGTATTATTTTTTTCTGTGTTGTTCATTATATTCTCGCTATTATCATCGGGGGCCTATGACTTTGCTTTATATATTCTCACTATTATGTCTTGGATGATATTCATTGTGATATGTATTAATGTTTATTTTTATTTTTCTCCTTAATCTAATACGTCGCGGCTTGTTCATGTTGCGATTCCGGGGTATTTTAGAAAGCGTGGTGTGACAGCTATAATTTCCAATGGCCATGTTCTCACAAATAGCCAAAGAAGCACCCTGGGCTCACCTGTCACAAAGGAAGAGATTAAACAAGCTATTTACACAATGTCTGATGGAAAAGCTCCTAGACCATATGGTTGCAGTGCATTTTTCTTCAAGGCTGCCTGAAGTGTTATTGGTGATGACCTCTTTCAACCTTTGGCAGAATTCTTTTACTCTTGTAAGCTCCGTAGTACTTTCAACACAACATCTATTACATTGGTGCCTAAAGTCCTCAACCCAAGTTCACCCTCTGATTGTAGACCAATATCTTGTTGTAATTGTTTCTACAAAGTTATATCAAAGATAATGGCAACTAGAATTTAGAAAATCATAGGATATTTGATCAATGATGCTCAGAGTGCTTTTGTTAAAGGGAGACTTATTTCAAACAACATTTTGCTAGCTCATGAACTCATCAAGCATTATGGTAGAAGGCATATCTCACCAAGAGTTGTTCTTAGTATTGACTTGAGAAAGACATTTGACACAATAAGCTGGAAATTCATTAGATCCATGTTAACAGGTTTGGGTTTCCCTAACAACATGATTACGTGGAATATGGCATGTGTTACCACTCCAAAGTATTCTTTGTCTCTTAATAGGTCATTACATGGATATTTTGAGGGAGTAAGAGGACTAAGACAAGGCGATCCACTATCCCCTTACCTATTTGTGCTTGACATGGAGTACTTGTCAAGGAAGTTAAAATCACTCAAAACTGACAGATTGTTCAAATTCCATCCAAAATGTGCTAGAATAGGGATAACTCATTTGATATTTGCTGATGACTTACTCCTGTTTAGTAGAGAAGACATGAACTCAATAATTAGATTGAGCAATTGTCTTCAAGAGTTTAGTCAAGTTTCAGGTCTGGAGGCAAATTGAAACAAAAGCTCTATATACTCGAGTAGGATTGAAGACAACTTAAAGACTCAAATTTGCACATATTTAAACTTCTCAGAGGGTTCATTGCCAGTGTGTTACTTGGGAATGCCATTGATTTCTAAGAGGCTCTCTTACCTATATTGCTCACCACAGATTACCAGAATTTCTGAGTAGTTTCAAGGTTGTCAACGTAAGAGGAATTTGTCATATGCTGGGAGAATACAATTAATTAAATTGCTTATTTTGGGAGTTCAAATTTTCTGGACAAGCAACTATATACTGCTGATCAAGGTGCTGGAAAAAATACATAAGCTATGCTCTGCTTTCTTATGGGGTCACAAAGTTCGTCTGGTTTCCTAGGTTGATATCTGCCAACACAAAAAGCTAGGAGGGTTGGCACTATTCTCAGCAAAGAATTGGAATTATGCAGCTGCTATCAAGTTATTGTGGATGATACACATTAAAAAGGATTTGTTTTGGATTAAATGGGTGCATGGTAATTGTGACGCTCCTAGTTTCAACAATGCAGCAGTCCGAGGTGAAACCAAGAATATCAAACCTACCATGTACTAAACCGTATAATAACATGTTTCACCATCACAATAAATATCTATCTAGTGAAATCAACAACAGGTGTAGGTACAAAATAGGCAAAAGAGAATATACAGAAGAAATATTAAACAATAGATACTCTGAAGGAAATAACCACCACTGATATGAATCAATAAATCTCTAAAAAAGGAACAACCTCTGAGCTGAATACAAATGTCTCGACATAGAAAAATCAAATGAAATGACGTTTAGGCACCCCGCCTTTACGAAGCTAGAAATAACATCTCAGTGTTCATAAACATAATCATCATGGAGTCCTAACAATAAACTACTAATAATATCTATAAATAGCTGTTAGAACAACTCCATCAAACTACGACTCTCCGTGTACCTAGCTCGTAACCTAAAAGTGGAGAAACAACAAGCATCAAGTGCTAGTGAGTAACATCTCAACCAACCCTAGGGGAAGGGCTAGAAGGATATGAAAATAGCTTATAATACATGTAGATAGTCAAACATCAACTCTGAAATAAAATAGAAGTTTGATATTTAGGAATTTACAACATGTGCATGGTTAACTCCAATCCCATAAGCTCATATTATAAATAGCTAAATGCCAAATCCAAACTACAACGTTGAGTAATAACTCCATCTCCAACCATACCATCAATAATCTGTCATATGTCAAAATATGCCAACCTTAAATACCTAAAGGCTAACACGAGGACCGTAGTAAATTATAGTACAACACAAGGACTTCAGTAGCTTATAGTCCAACACGAGGACTATCATAGTTTATAGTCCCGACACAAGGACTTCAGTAGCTTATAGTCCAACACGAGAACTTCATTAGTTTTTGGTCCGATACAAGGACTTCAGTAGCTTATAGTCCAACATGAGAAATTTAATAGTTTATATTCCGGCACAAGGACTTCAGTAGTTTATAGTCCAACACGAGGAATTTAACATGTGAATGATGTCAAAACCAACATAAATGCTATTCACCCTCATACCCCGGTGAATAAATCTAAGACCCATGTCTGTAGTGAACTTATGTACACCAATCTCAGTGTATAACAACCCTATATAACCTAGGTGTTTCGTCAGCCAAACAATGCGCACGTGAATGACGTACACATGCACAAAACAGGTCTCACGGTCAACCGCCAAATATCTACGGTCGACCGCGCAGTGAGCAGAAAGTTTCTGCTCATCTATGCACCTAGCGGTCCACCGCGCAAGAGACAGAAGTTTCATGTTTCTGTTGCGCGCCCGCCGGTCAACCGCCACGGTCGACCGCGTAGGTACAGAAAACCTTCTGCGGGTTTTCTGCTCTGAGGGTTTTGATTCAAAAGTCTATAAACGATGATTTTAAGCACCATCAATACTATATACATGATTTAGCATTTCTAGAACATGTAAAAATACAGAAAACTTTTTAAACACATGTATACATATCGACACTTTCGAAAACAATTATTTTTCTTTCAAAACTCTTGTTAGAAATATTTTGAGATCTAGATCTGCATTAAGGAATTCGTGGGTGATCCTTATTAACTGAAAACTTGTTCTTCTTGCAATATATCATATAAAGATCAAATTTTATACATAAAATAGCATGTTAGGCTCACAAATCACAAGAAAACATTGTTAAAAACGTTTAAAAATATGGGTGTAGGATTGGGCGAGATGAAACTTGCCTGAGGGGTATTGACAAACTCTTAAGGACGCTAAAAAAGATTCCCCTTTGTTGAACGCAGCCAGATCCCGCTAAAACTCCCAAAACCCGCCAAAAATCACCCGAAAGAAGAGCTAGGGTTTGCAAGAGAAGGGGAGGAGGCTGCTATGGTTTACTATGATGAAGAGGAGGCTCTCATGAATATTTTAATATATATATGGGCCCACAAACCCGACCCAAAATCCAAACAAAACCGAACTGGAAAAACCCAAAATCCGCTCGGTGGTCGATCGCCGCTATGTCGCGTGTCGACCGCACATGAAGCAGAAGCTATTCTGCTCGCCTGCACACCCCACGGTCAACCGCCATTATGGCGCAGTCGACCGCCATTATGGCGCGGTCGACCGAATGGGAAAATTCTTGTTTGTGCATGTTTGATTGTGTGTTGGTCTTCCATTTGATCTCTCTCACATATATACACTTGTTTGATCTCCAAATACTTGTTATCATATTTATCTATGATATAAATATATATTTCACAATAAAAACTCATTCGCTTTATTTTACGAGGTTTTACATTCTTCCCCTGTTAAAAGAATTTCTTCCTTGAAATTCTAAAACCGCATCTCAAAAATTAATAATATGAGAAAATCATGACATCTCATAGCATAAATTTCCAGATATGAACATAGTACTATTTAAAGTTAACAACTTAAAATACAAATATTCGCAACTTAATCCTTAACTAAATAAAATTAGTACATCGAGCGTAATAGTCCAAACAAGGAAACCCTTATGTATATACCATATATTTTTTAAATGATTAAGGATCGGGTGTTAATACTCTCATTCTAGCATTAAAGATAAATATAGCTATCCCAAAATTATCATAAATCATAAGAAAACATAATCTATTTAATTTACCTGCTCAAACAGGTATGGGTAGTCGCGACGCATATCCTCCTCGTGCTCCCAAGAAATCTCCTTAGATCCTTTCCGGTTCCATTGGACTTTTACCAAAGGGATCACCTAATTTCTAAGCTTCTTGTTCTCTTTAGAAAGTATACAAACTGGGATCTCAATCATAGTCAAATCATCCTGAAGCTCGATTTCTGGAGCATCCAATACTCGCTGTCTCTCCTCATCATGTAAGTGCTTCTTGAGCATAGAAATGTGAAATACGTTGTGCACACTAGACATCGATGCTGGAAGATCTAGTCTATAAGAAATAGCCCCAATACGTTCAACAATCTGAAAAGGGCCAATATATCTCGGGACAAGCTTTCTTCGTCTACCAAATCGCTGCACACCCTTTATCGGCGATACCTTCAGCATGACAAAATCTCCCATCTGAAACTCCAAAGGTCGCCGTCTATGATCTGCGTAGCTCTTCTGCCAACTCTGAGCGGCTAGAATACGCTCCCTAATTAATGCTATATTTTCGGTAGTCTGCCTCACAAGTTCTGATCCAAGCAACAAGCTATCCTCCGGCTCTGCCCAACATATAGGGGATCTATAGGGCCTCCCGTATAATGCCTCATACGGAACCATACCAATCGTCGCTTGATAACTATTGTTATAAGCATACTCTATCAATAGAATATGATCCTCCTAGCTGCCTTGAAAGTCAATGATACAAGCCAGCAACATGTCCTCCAACACTTGGTTCACTCTCTCTGTCTGACCGTCTGTCTAAGGTTGAAATACACTGCTGTGCAATAATCTGCTGCCGAATGAATCTTGGAAACTCCTCCAAAAGTGTGAGGTGAAAACTGAAACCCGATCTGATACAATAGTATCTAGAACTCTGTGAAGTCGAACTATCTTCCGGATAAATATTCTCGCATAGGTCTCAGCGGTATAAGTAGTCCTCACTGGAATAAAATATTCCAACTAAGTCAACCGATCCACTATCACCCAAACTAAATCGTTCCCCTTCTCCGACTTCGGCAACCCCACAATGAAGTCTATAGAAATATTTGCCCACTTCCACTCTAGAATGGGTAAAGAATGAAGTGTCCCTGCTGGTCTCTGGTGCTCTGCCTTCACCTGCTAACAAGTAAAATACTTAGCTACATATTCTGTAATATCTCTATGCATGCCACTCCACCAAAAGTGTCTCCTCGGGTTCTTGTACATCTTAGTGGTTCCTGGATGCACTGTATATCGGGTACGATGTGCTTCATCAAATAACTCCTTCTTCGGCTTCACACTAGCTGGCATGACTAATCGACCCTTTATCCGAAGGCCACCATCTGCTCTAATAGTCCAATCATCCTTGGGCTCTTTGGAAATTTCCTCCTTCCGGATTTGAATCCAAGAGTCCTCTAACTAAGCTCTGACTACTCTGTCCCTCTAAGATGGCTGCACTGATAAAGCTCCTAAGTATGTGCTGTTTTTGCCCATCTCTGGCCTAAAATCGAACTGACTAAGAGTGATAAGATCTCGATAAAATGAGCACCTCAAAGCCGTAATCTAATGTCGACGCTTTCTACTCAAAACATCTGCTACGACGTTCGCCTTCCCCGGGTGATACTGAAACACGAACTCGTAGTCCTTGATGAACTCAATCCATCGCCGTTGCCTCTAATTAAGTTCCTTCTGAGAGAAAAGGTAGTTCAAACTCTGATGGTCTATGAAAAGCTTGAACTAAACCCCATATAAGTAGTGTCTCCACGTCTTCGGCGTGAATACTACCGTTGCTAACTCCAAATCATGAGTGGGGTAATTCTGCTCATGCACCCTTAACTATCGTGAGATGTATGATACTACCCTCTGTGTCTACATCAGAACACCTCCTAAACCTGCTAACAATGCATCCGTGTATACAACAAATGTTCTGTCACTGCTCGGAATAGTAATAACTGGCGCCGTAGTCAACTTAGCCTTCAAGGTATCAAAAGCCTTCTGGCACTCCATGCTCCAAGTGAACTGTACACCCTTCTTTGTAAGGTGTGCAAGTGGTATCGCAATCTTTGAGAAGTCCTGAATGAACTTTCTGTAATAGCCGGCTAACCCCAAAAAGCTACGAATTTCGGTAACCGTCTTTAGCAGTTCCCAATCAAGCACTGCTAAAACCTTAGCTGCGTCCACTGCTATGCTTTCTGTGCTGACAATATGGCCAAGAAACCTGACCTTAGAAATCTAAAACTCACACTTGCTGAACTTAGCATATAGTTGATGTTCACGCAAGGTCTACAAAGACAAACGAAGATGCTACACGTGTTCCGACTCCAATCTTGAATAGATAAGAATATCATCGATAAACACAATCACAAACTAGTCCAAATATGGACGGAAGACCCGGTTTATCAAATCCATGAATACCGCGTGTGCATTGGTCAACCCAAATGGCATGACCAAAAACTCGAAGGACCTATATCGAGTCAGAAAGGCGGTCTTAGGAATATCCATCTCCTGAACCCGCAACTGATGATAACTAGAACGAAGATCAATCTTTGAGAAATACTACGCTCCCTACAGCTGATCGAACAAGTCATCAATCTAGGCAAATGATATCTATTCCGGATACTGACTTTGTTCAACTCATGGTAGTCGATACATAATCGCATACTACCATCATTCTTCTTCACGAAGAGGACCGGCGCTCCCCACGGAGAATGACTCCGACGAATAAAGCCATGAGCTAACAACTCATCCAACTGCGTCTGTACCTCCCTCATCTCAGTAGGTTACATGCGATAGGGTGCCCGGGATATCGGTACTGTACCCGGCTATAACTCAATACAGAACTCAACCTATCTCATAGGAGGCAACCCCGGTATGTCCTGAAAGACATCCTGATAATCTGAGACAACTCTTGTCTCGCATATATCAACACTCTGCTCCCGAAGCATCACCTCCTCGATAAACGCCAGAAATGACTTCGTAAACTGGTTCGCCTGAGAGGTGGCTACAACTAACTCCGACCCATCTGAAACTCACAACTTGACTGTTTTCGTAAAATAGTCAATACTGACGTGGTAGGAAGATAGCCAATCCATACCAAGAATCATATTGAACTCTGACATGCTCAACACTATCAGATCGACAACAAACTCAGACTCATCTAAACTGATAATACACCTCCTACAAATGCTCTCCAAGAGCGACATCTCGCCTAGAGGGGTGGAATCTGATAGAGGAATGTCTAGAGGCTGAGCTATGAGCTGAAGTCTAATCATAAAAGCACAATATATGAAAGAATGCAAAGCTCCTGAATCAAAAAGAACACGGGCTAGAAAGGAGTTCACGAGGAACGTACCCTCCACTACGACCCCGCTCGCACCATGATCTCGAGGAACTTTTGCATAAACTTTGCTGGTGGCTAGAAGCTGCTCTACTACTAGAGGTGGAGCATATGGGACAACCTACCCTTGAGGGACCTCCTGAACTACATGAACCTGCCCCTCAATCATAGGAATTGGTGACGGTGCCTCAAGTCTCACCTGCTAGCCCTGACCTTGGCCCTAAAATCTGTTCCACTGCTGATTCTGCCCTCTCCCTTGCTGGGCTCCTGTTGGTGCACTATGACACTCTGATGCTTTGTGGCCAAGATTGTGACACTTAAAACAAGTGCTCTGGAACCTGCGCTGTTAAGGCGCTCTCTGATACTGCTGGGGTCCTCTCCTATGAGGGCCTTGCTGCTACTGTTGCTGGGGTCCTGAAAATAGTCTCTTATTCTTACCTTTATCCTTAGTATTTCCTTCCTTGTCCTTATGGAACATAGCTGACTCATTCTCCTGTGAAGTGGCAGCATCAGCTACCTCTCGAACTGAGTAGAACCTCCTAGAAATGAGGTATCAATGAAGGCTAGGGAAAAGTCCTACTAGAAATATCTGTGCCTGGCGTTCTCCAGTCTGCCACATGCCCGTAAAATGAAGTAGACTCATAAATCTGCTCTTGAAGTCCACTACTAACATGTCTCCCTGAGTCAATCTGGATAACTCAAGCTCTTTCCCAGCCCGTGCCGCAGAAGAGATATATTGCTCATCGAAGAAGTAGACGAAATCTTCCCAGATGAGGGTCGTCCTCTTCTCTGGAGAGAACTGTAGTCGATACCATCTCCCCGCATCTCCTTTGAGACTGTAAGATGTCAGCCTCTGTTTCTGAACCGATGTCACATTAGTATATCGAGAATGTTGCCTACATCCTCCTTTCACTTATGTGCTGCAAGAGAATCTGATGATCCCTAAAACTCTGGTGTCATCATCTTCTGGTATCTCTCCACTAAGTAGAGATAAGTCTCCTGCTCTGCTGCTCTATCCGTAACTGCCTGCTAGGTAGGTGCTGGTGTGTCCTTCGGAAAATCCTCTCCAACGGGAATAGCTGATACTACTAGTGGTGAAACTACTAGTGGCGTGATGTGATTCGTCACAAGCTCCTCAAGTGCTGCCATCCTAGCAGCTATGGGAGCCATCAAGTCTATAAAGTACTGGGGAGCCTACTGCGACTCAGGTGGAGTCTGCTGCGAGGCTGGTGGAGCTTACTGCGGCTCTATTTGACCAGCACTATGAGTATGAGGTCTACCACGTCTGGCCATCTGAGCATATAGAAAAAGGTTTATAAGTCCTCGGACAAAACCTAAATAGAATAATAAATTTATATCATGTATAATTCACACAAATACTTTTAATATCACAAAAAAAGAAAAATATTCGAAATTTTGAATACGCGTATATAACGTCCTCACTCATTCTATAAATTTCTAGCGGACTCTATACACGAATCTTAAGAAACTCTACTCTAACTCCACGACTTAACACAGGATGATCCTAAGGATACTGGAACTAGAGCTCTGATACCAACTGTGACGCCCCTGGTTTTAACAAGACTGCAGTCCGAGGTGAAACTAAGAATGTTAAACCTGCCATGCACTATACTGTGCAATAACATATTTTACTATCTTAATAAATATCTATCTAGTGGAATCAACAACAGATGTAGGTACAA
>NC_033797.1:97732288-97760247 GCF_001876935.1 Asparagus officinalis | reverse complement strand
TTCATCGTCATTCCCTAACACTGAGCTGTTCGTGGGGACCTATCGGCAATTTTTGATGCCTACACCCCCCCTCTAGGGTCTAACACAGAACATGCATTAATTACATGCATTAATTACCTCAACGAACACAAATCTGGATTCACTACAGTGAATCCAGTGAATCCGGATTCACTGTATTCACTGTATTCACTGTAGTGAAAAACGTGTTCGTTGAGGTAATCAATCTGGATTCACTGCAGTGAATCTGGATTCACTGCAGTGAAGGACGTGTTCATTGAGGTAATGAATCTCAATCTGGATTCACTGCAGTGAATCTGGATTCACTGCAGTGAAGGACGTGTTCATTGAGGTAATGAATCTGGGTTCACTGTAGTGAATCTGGATTCACTGCGTTGATGTAATTAATACATGTGTTTAATGAAGTAATTAATGCATTTGACTGTTTGACTGAATCCTTGCCATTGGATGAAGGAGGTTTTTAGTTTTTAGGCTAAGGAGGTTTTTATTAGAACCTCTCCCTAGACTATCAAACCACTTAAGAAAAGCATAACCTATTAAATTATCATCTAAGTAAAATTAACATTTATGAAAAGAACAATAACTAAATAGTAATTCTAGAATTCATTAGCATAACCTATCAACCCACTCAAGATAAGTATAGATTATCAAATTCTTCTTCTACCAATTAGTTCTCTAGTTGATTATCCTAAGAGATTATCAAATTCTTCTTCTACCAATTAGTTCTCTAGTTGATTATCCTAAGCATGATCATTTTAAGCACAAGAGAATAATTCACAAATTTCTCTAGTTGATTATCCTAAGCATGATCATTTTAAGCACAAGAGAATAATTCACAAATTATAAAAGAAATCAAACTAGTTTGATATAATTATAGAATTCCTACAAGAATTACTTCCACGTCTTAGAAAATAAAAACAAAGAAATAAAATCTATACTAGAGAGAACAAAAGGAAGAGAACAAAAACTAATTCTCAAGAGGTTTCTAGCCTCTTGGAGAATACAAGAAAAAGAATAAAAATAGAAACTAATTCCCAAGAGGGTTCTAGCCTCTTGGAGAATGAACGAAAAAAAATGAAAACCAATCCCCAAGAGAGTTCTAGCCTCTTGAAAATAATGCAAGAAAATAACATCTAAATTAAGCAAGAAAATAAATCTATACTATAAAATACAAGAAAATAAAGATATGAAAGTAAATCTACTCCACAATGCATTAAAATAATTCTAAACAAGAGAAATCTAGCCCCATGAATATCTAAAATAAGAAAAGAAGATATTACAAAAAAATAAAAGGTAAAAGAGAAAATTTACATTATAAGAGGGTTCCAGCCTCTTGAAAGCAAACCTTCATCTTCATCTTTATCTTCATCATCAAACAAAGAGAAGAAAAGAAAAATATAAAGAGATAAAAAAATTCTTTTATTAATTGCAATAAAGTTATACTTTTAAAAGGTCTTCTCAATTAAGAGTAACCATCCTCTCCAAATAGAGTTATTATAAAAAAATTCATACCCAAATCCCTCACCCTCTATTTATAGCCTACAATAATGAATGATAGTCCTTGGATATTACTTGGAGATCAAGGATTAAATCTAAGCCATAAAATAGTTTTTGTTATGAACCAATCGGTTGACCAATCGGTTACCCTACCGAATGGTATACATCAAAATTAGGTTTTTTGTAATTTCTTGACCTCATTTCTTCATGGATCTTTGAGCTTTCTTAGCCTTCTTTTATTTTCATATTTGGGCTTCAATAAATGGTAGAAAATTAAGGAGTTTGATTCTTTTATGTTTTTATTCATTGATCCTTTATTAACCTGCAAATTAAGATAAAACAAGTTTATTAGTAATATTTCCATTTAAATGAAGTAGATAATGAGAGTATGAAATATAATAAAAATATGTTTATCATCCTCCACCACTAGCAGACCTTCGTCGCTTCCATCGGTGGACCTCTTCCACCTATGCCTTTTTTCCTTCTTCTTCTTCTGATTCTTGTAATGCTGATCTTCTCTTTCACAAGACATCTATCTTGTGAACTCACTTCTGGATTCATCACCATCGCTTTGATACTGCTTGTTAGGGATTTAGTTTCCCCATGTACTACGATCTTCGTAACTTGAAAGCTAACCCACAATCTATAAGATAGAGAATGACCATAATCAAGAAAAAAGAACACCGAGATTTACATGGTTCAGTTAACCAATTTCGACCTACATCCATGGGGTAATAATATGAAAATTCCACTATGTACCAGGAAGAACTACAAGAGGAAGCACTCAACTCTCATCTCTCAATCTCTCAACCTCACATTCATAATCAACTCTCAATTCCCTCCAAAGCCCTCTCTTTACAATCTTTTGAACGGACAAAGACTACGAAAGCCTCTCCTAGTGTTGTAATTTTTGCACAGACAAAGACTACGAAATCCTCGCCTCTCGCACAATATTATTGAATCAGGGTACACCTCTGTTAACCCTAGATTATAAGAATATTGGCTTTTTTTCCTCTCCTTCGTTTTTCCATCCAATAATAATGAATATATATAAGAAACCAAAACCCTACCCCTAGCCAAAATTCCTAATTAGAATGGGATACAAACTCCTAATCATTTCTAATTATGATAGATCTCTAACCCAATCTAATTCTTATGAATTTATACAAAGAACCAAAGACACAATGCTAACATTATCTACATAATTCAGAAAGTTCATGGGGGTTTTATGCAATTCCATAAGGTTAACGGGTTAGTGTGATTTTGAAAGTTCGAGGGGTTTACTACAAAACACTAAAAGTTCGTGGGAGTGTAATCTACCCTTTTAAAATTATCTACAAAAAACGATCCATTGAGCAAAGGGACAAATGAGCATTTAGAGAACTAATATGCTCACACTAGAACAAGACATAGTATTCATATTTCCAATTCTCATAATCTTGATCCAAGAAGACAAACATTCAATTAACAATGTGATGCAAGATAATTGTGGACCCTCCATGTGATGCAATTAGGATTTATTAGAATCTTTTCTTTTTTGATAGGATTTCATTTTATTCTATGTAGTCTTCTTTTTAGTTAGGATTTCTGTCATATTTGATTTTGATATCTCTTTCTATTTTAGTTAAGATTTTATTTGATTACATATATTAGTTTTGTTAGGTTTTGATTTGATGAGGATTTTGATTTGCTTCCTTAACTATTTAGATTTTTTCTATAAATAAGAGATGTAATCCTCCATAAAAAATAGACATTGATGAATAAACATTTTGAGTTTTAGAATTCTCTCTTGAGCATGTGAGGTGTTTTTTGGCATGTGATTTGCCACGATGGGGGTTTGAAACCCTTTAGTTTGATGCCCCTAGGTGTGAGGCATATTATCGATCAAAATATTGTCTTCTTTCATTATCCTTCTCAATCAATCCCCTAACGCCTCGTTTGGTACGTGGGAACAAAGTCAAGTGAGAATGGAATGGAAGAATGAATGAAATAGAATGTATGTGAGAATGGAATGGTCATTCCCATTCTCTTGTTTGGGTGCGTTTATAGAATGAAGGTAGAATGAAAATCTAATTCTCATTCCTATGTTTGGTATTACTAGTTCACAAATGAGAATGGCATCTTATTTTCTAATAATGCCCTTATAACAACATAGATTTTTAATAAGATAAAAATAAACATTAATGATAATAACTAAAAAAAATTATTTATGTATATGTTATATTATTCTAGGTATGTGTTATACTAATGCGCATGTTATCGATCAAGTGTATGTTTCGTTTATATTTTTTAAACATTTCTCACTATTTCTTAGTCTTAAAAAATTAAATAAAAATAAATAAAAGATTATCGCATCTTTCATAGGTCCAAAAAATATAAAGAATGATATTCACAATCCACAGTTCTAGATATATAAATTAACTCATTTGATAAAGTATCTTACATATTTTCTATAGTACCTTATAAATTAACTCATTTGTACAATACAGATTTTCTATCCTCAAGCCTTATTATGCATGTACTAAAATCAATTAAGAAAACAAACATTACCATTGAATTGAAGAATTGAAGCAAGAGAATGACTCAAGATTATTTTGTAGGAATACGTACTCAAGAATTGAAGAATTGAAGATTATTTTGTTTCCGTGGAGCCTAAAAAAATAGAGAGAAAATGAGAATATGTAGTCAAAAGCCATGATTTTTAAATTGATTTTTATTGTTAATAGGCGTATAATTGAAAAAAAAACCTAACTAATTTGATTCTCCCCTTGAATGGGAATGATCATTCCCTCTCTTCTCATTTGGAATGCTCATTCTCACAAAAAGTGGGAATGGCCATTCTATGGGAATGGTCATTCCAACATCTAAAAACTAGTTTTGTTTGGTATGAGGGAATGAGAAGTGAGAATGACATTCCATTCCACCATATTCCCGCGTATCAAACGGGGCCTAAAAGAATCCACAACATCCCATCCTAGCTAAATACCCGAAGAAACCCTAAAACCCCAAATTGGAGTATTGTTCAAGGGTGAACATTTATCTGTGCACTATTCATTGCATGAATAGTAACCATCTTATAATTCATCGTGTATTACGCCATCATTCCTCCCAAGTCATCGACAATTCCTTGCCTCCAAATCGAAGCCCTCGTACTGCTCCCCATCACAATACAGCTGCAATTAACAAAGATAACCAAGGATTGTGGCGATTCGAGCCATACCATCAAGATATAAAGGAAGTAGTAGGTAACGCTCGAGTAAGAACTCTATTCAAGCTCTTCTTCAACACTAGTCTCCTCTAGTCCTTCACTGTCATCTCTCCACCAACATTACTCCCAGAATCCGAGCAGCCGCTTATCCTGTTCCCTATCCTTCTCCTGTGGAACTCCAACCACTCAAAATTCATCGATCATTGCCCTTTCCTCTCCTGACATCCAATTGAACCACGGGAGCAATAGCCAACGCTCTTTCACTCACCTCTCTCTCTCTCTCTCTTAATATTGCAAGAGACCCTAGCTCAATGATCAACTCTCAAGTGATAACCGCTAGGTATTTCAAAGGAAGATTATTGAGAATTGAACGAGATTAAAGAGAGGAGGGGGCCTCGTTGTTTCATCAAGAAAATGAAAGGTCCAAGTTTGACCCGTGATTAAATGTAGAATCTTCATTTCAAGGGTCCTTGAGATGAAGAATGAACTTGTTATGGAGTATTTTCCTCATTGAACAAGGGAGAAGAGTGCCAAAAATGATGAAAGATCGATTGTTATGTTGTTATGCCGACTACGAGATCAAAGATTAAGTGTTAAGGGCTAGAGATGAACAAAGTTTGCATGGCAAACTTCTTCCCAGCGCTGTTAGAGCCTCAAGACAGTTGAACAACAGTTGGGGGAGAGTAATAATCAATGCTCTGAAAAATCCTCTTCTAAAAATTTAATGAACAGGAGTATTTATAGGGTTCGTGTTGAACTACAAGCAGAGTTCATCTACGTGTAATTGGGTTCATGTTCGTGCGATAACAATGCTATCGATCTGTCTTATCCATCACTTTGCTTAATTTTCATTAAATGCGTTATGAGCATGGAATCCCACGAGTCAGGTTCATTGTTATGGCGCCATCTCTTTAGTCACCTCGTATTTAATGCGGTGTGGCTTCTTATCCCCGCTTAGCCAGCAGGAAGTAATCAATCATCATTGCATTCGTCCAGCCGATTCAATGCATTGCGGCTATCAAAGCTCGGTGTGAGCGGTTTGAGCGTTACACTTGGTTTTGGTGGCATATTGCCTCAGGACCGTGCGCCTCAACTTATGTGCGCCGTGAACGTCAGTGCTATTAGAATTATAAGGGAGCGGTCAAATCGTGACACCTCATCTTTTGTATGGCCAATGGAGTCCCGAGGGATTGGTTTATGCTTATCTTTATACTGTTCGAAGGGTGTCTTTAGTAGGCATGCTGGTTTAGGTTCGGGCAAGGCTATCTTTCGCGGGGTTTTGTCTTCCTTTGCCAAATTGGCTTTTGAGCTGGCTTTTAGCTTAGTGTTTTGGCCTCTTCCTTCCTTTAGTTAATTTCCTTAGCTTTGTTGGGTTATGTAGTTTTATTCAAGTGACCTAAGTGTTGTTAAGGGCCCATCTTCATGTTTAAGTGATCTCGCCAGTTTTCTTAGCTTCGTTTGGTTTATGTAGTTTTATTCAAGTGACGTAAGTGTCTTTGAGGATCCATCTTCCTGTTTAACTAATCTCGCCGGATAATATGCACTTTTTGACCGCCTACACTTATATTACTCGAAGGATTGCAGAGTCCAAGATCACTCTGAAGTCCGTCTGCAATCAAAAAGTACAACCCAGAAACACAAGTCACAGAAGAAATTCCTACAGCTTTTGTGAATTTTCTCTTGCACGACACAGGAAAAAGAGGGAGCGGAAAAGGAGAGACTCAACTTCTGCACACATTAATTTCCCGCCAGAAAAAAGACCCAAAGTGTCTCTTTCCATGATGCTACCGCTAAACAAATCTTTCACTGAGTTATTTACAGTTGATAAAATCATTGAAAATCACAAGAAAATGAAAACTTGAAAAAAGAAAATGGAACACAACAAAATAAAACATATACCAAAAACAGGAAGAAAAAGAAGAAGAAAACATGAAATAGGAGATTGCAATCTCCTCCCTCTTGAATCTTCACTCTCGCCTATTGAGAATCCCCTGGACACTAGAATTTCACATTCATATTGCTCCTTCATCTTAAACCAAACCGAACACTTTTCGCAGCTCACCATTCTCCTAATAATGTTTCCACTTTTTTGTCTCAGTACTCTCCTGTATTTAATTTTTTTTTTTTTCTTCTCTGCTTTCGTTCCCAATTTATGATATAATCTACATTCTGCTCTCGACAGGGAATATAAAACTCTGAGGAAATTAGTAATGGCTTCTTTTGTAGAACTCTGTACATGCTTATTAGTCTGAAAGCATAACCATTTCTTCCCATGGATCCTCTGACTGTGCTCTTTCAGACAAACCTTTTCCCAACGGGGCATTTTCTCCATAATCCAAGTCAAGCAAGTCTTGCTCCTCATCGCCTGACAGATAGTCTATTCGCTCGCCACCATTGTTGATTAAATTATCGTGTCCATTTTTGTTTCCAGCCTTTGTTAAAATCTCCAAACCATGGTCTTTACCCTTTTCACATAAGCAAGCACTAGGGTTTTCATGAAATTCACCTCTGCCTGGTCTAATCTCATTGGGATCCCCCATGAATCCCTTCTGAACACTTCTTACTTTTGATGCAAAAACATCCCATGTCATCTGAGTTCGGTTCATGAAGAGAGAGCCTAGTTTTTTGGCATTAGGCCTTATTGTCCTCTTGTGTCCAAAATACCTCCTGAAGAAAAACAGTAGCATATGCGCAATCAGGTACGATAAAAAAATAGTTAATTCATTGCTTTCAATTGAACTCTTAGCAGAAGAGTATAGTGTGTGTTCAGATGGGTAAATACCTCCGCCCAGCTAACATTTTGGCCATGTTGCCGTTGTTGTTCGTCACAAAAACATCACTCCCATCGCAAACAATGTAATCAAGGGCAGCCATACGAGATGAGAACGATGAGAATGGAGTCAACTCCTCCTTGCTTGCTAGAGTATCCTTCAGAGTGCTTTGAGAGGAGCTAACGTCTCTTCACCACCATAAACTTCACCTGATGCCACATAGATATGGACATCTTTACCAAATCCTAGAGCTCTCAGCATAAGGCCAACCTCTTCAGGAGTTAGTGGACATCTGCCCTGCCTTCGTTCCTTCTCAGGGTTGTTTTTCTACATAAATACCCAAAAACAAGTTTGTGCAAGAAATAAATGGTTATAGTACTGTTTACCATAAGATTTGTCATTGTCTTACGTGTAAAGTTTTCCATCTCTTTCGGATTTTTCCTAGTTGTTTTCTTTCTTTATCTCCTCCTCCATAGTAACACCCAGAAAAAGCGAGCATATCGGGTTCAAATCTGTCATCACAAGTAAGCTTATCAGTCATGCCACTAATAAACGGCTAAATAATCAGGAGCAAATAAAGTAATAGGGAAAAAAGAAGAAGAGCGCAAAAAAAAACTTCCACAAACCATCAACAATAACAATAGCAACAGCAGCAGCAGCAACAACAATACTTATTTTTGTAATAACGGGTTTGAGCTTTGAACCACATTTCTTTTACAAAGGAGGTGTGCTGGGAGAGTATAACTACTTATAAACTGAGTTAAAGAACACTAATATTAGAGAATGTAAATTTACTACGAAGAAAAGAACAAGAAAATATCAAAATATCAAGAACCAAAATATACCAAAGAGGATGTGAAAGATGATGGTGAAATTAAATGGATACACAGTATATTAAGAAGTGAATGTAAATGCAAGTAATCATTGTTGCAGGTCTTTTGTATCGCAGGAAATTTAGTTACAAGTTCGAGAGCATTGATTAAGAAGGTTTCTATTAGGCAAAGTAAGAGTTTGTGTGGTTCTCACTACAAAAGAGAGTTTGTGAAATGGCATCATAACTTTAAAAGCCTCCCAATTTCAATACAAAACTGGACTACAGAATTATCACGAGAAGGTCTTAACTGACCCAAAATTTGGGTTAGTTTGAGGAGTGATTAAATTTATGTTGCTCATTACTCAAATATGAGTAGGAAATGTAGCATAAATACGATTTAAGGTTTTGACAACAGCACGATTATATCGAAAATATGCGATTCAAACACTCTAACAAGCATAGAAATCAATTTGCAGTTAATAGTCAACTATATGTGCATGGCTGCTACCTCAGGTGAACCGCAATGAAACGTTTGCTTTTCGCCCTCATTCTCTGGATCAAATTTTCACCCATTTCTTGAATTTGAGCTGTGAATCTTAAAGCATGATAATTAACTCTACATCTCAGCTTTTGCAGATCTGTCTTCAACCTGTTCGAAAGCCTGTAGTCGAATTTTGTAAGGTGAACAACCTGTAATTTTATGAAAGGAACATTAGTTTATAGATGCATATATGGGTTGATGCCATTATTTAGCAAAATCATTATACTTACTGATAGTCAAACATACATAAGGTTAAAAGCACGAAGGACTGAGAACATATTTATGCCATGTGATATGCAGCATTTCAATGTAACTCCATTAAATATTTAAAAACTTATCTCAAGGTTCTGGTACAGTATACATATGATAAGAGGAATAAGGTAATAAAACTAAGTCTCAACAGTTTGTACCTAGCAACAAATTATGCTAAAAAAACAAGCTCGTCTAGTATAACACCTGGATCTCTATGCTTTCTCGCACACCATTAAATATTAATCTAGCCAACAAAGAACCATAAATGTTTATCTCCATTATGTTTTTGACCTTCAGCTTCTTACCACATTGATCCTAAGGTCTTCCTTTATGAGCACCTCAATGAAAACCTAATGAATCTTGTTCCTTTGATGACTTGTACTTTCTTATCTTATTTTTAATTGTCTAAAGTCTTAAGACTATGCCAGCCATCTGACACAGATTTTTGAGTCATTCCTTCGATTTTCATTGACCTTTTTTATACCATGAAATGGAAGTTTAAGAAGCAGTTCTCAAGAAATGGTCGAAAGGAACATAATTAAGTTGAATAGCAGGAAGTTTAGGAAACAGTTCCCAAAAAATGGTCGAAAGGAACATATTTGTGTTGAAACAATTCTCAGGAAACGGTCGAAAGGAACATAATTAAGTTGAATAGTAGGAGGCTAATTTGAAGAAAGAAAAAGAATTCAACTAAAAAATTCAGCAAGGTGAAGGTAGGTCATCCGAAGACTGAACTTTAACCTACACCTGAGAGCTAATCACTTAGCTGCAGCAGAGAGCTTAGTAATAAAATACATCACTATGCTACATGAAACTTTCAAGGATACAGTGACGAATATCAGATTAAATGTTATAAAAAGAACACTTACATGCTTTTTCACGAGAACAGGTAGGATTCGCTTCTCATAGCATCGTGGATTACACTTCCTTGGAACCCGCGTTCTATAAGGAGTAAAAACAGGTTTTCCTTCCTTATCAGGTATCTGTTTTATAATGTTGACATCCTTTGCGAGAGATGAAATAAACCAATCCTCGTCAAATATTTCGGTGAAATTACTGCAACATAGAGCATCCAAACCCAGTCAAAAAAACAGAACTAGATAACATCCATACAGATAGATAGCAAAGTGAAGTATAAAACTTGACCTTGCATCCTTCCAGAAGGACTTCTGATCAAGTGTAGGAACAACAAGGGTTGTGTTTAAAATGCGAGCTGCAACAACAGCGTCTGTTATCTGACGTAAGCAGCGGATAACAGAAGTATCCCATTAGTTGCTGACAAAGCTATAAATACATAAAATCCTAAAAAAGGCTTTGTTACAATCAAAAGAAATATGCACAAACTACGAACTTAAACTTAGCAATCAAGCTGTTTAAATGGAAGCTAGTCCATTCAACCAAATGTAAATAGATAACCAGCCTTGACAAGGATGAAACAAGCAAAACGCAACTAACGATGATAAAGGTAGGAGGTACGACTAATAGTGTTAATTGTAGATAAACCTCCTGTATGATCTCCTAGTTACGGATAGACCTTGTACTTTTATTGTTGCAGACAGACCCTTGAATTAAATTGTTTACTGCTTTATCATCAGGAGGTCTATTTATGAAAAAAAAAATTCTTTCTCTGAGAGTAAAAGAGCCAAAAAATTCAATTTGGGGGTCCATCCACAACAATAAAACTACAAGGTTCTATCCACAACCAACTATTGCTAATATTGGTCTTGTACAAGTTACTCAAAAAATATTATTCTCACACAGAACTAGATGACAATTTTCAAGTGCTGTTGCCCAGAAATATAAGCATGAAAACAGTATAACAACAAAAACTTGGATCTCACAATTATTCCCATAATTTTATCAAAAATTACCTAAAGTCATAGGAAACCAGTGCATCTCAAACACCAACTCTTATAAACATGTCTTCTAGATTGTTTCTTAGATGAAACATAAGATATCAAAGGGAGGAAGTTGCTTTCAGTTAGAGGGATTTACAGAGTTTCCACTTATCCTTTATATCACTTACACACAGTGAACCCTTTTACTCAAGAGTACTTCTCAGATATTATCTTCCACAATTAATAACACAATCATACTTTAGCCAATCTTAATTTAATCATTACCAGCTGGGAACAAAATAAAAAAACTGGTTAATAATTGATCTTATATTTTCTTATTAAAATAAAAATTATAGAACGGTCTGCATCAAAATGTAAAAAGAAAATGAGGTCTCTTAATTAAGATGTCCAGAACAGAAAATGAAGGTTAATTCATATTACTTTACTCAGAATCAAAATCCGTACTGCAGAAATATAGCGTAGCAGTAATAGATGAATATCAAAGGTAAAGGATAAATGAAGATAGCATCAATATGGATGCCTGGTAAAGTAAAAAAAAATACTGTCAGAATAGCGAATAAGATTATGAATTGTGTGTTGGGAGGGGAAATTTCAAAATTTAATTCTTTCAAACATTGTAATCATGATTCGCCTCTCTGTTCTTGGCTTCACCATTCAGACTACTTCACTAATGCCTCAGGAGTTTCAGAGGTGCACTGGTATCAGCCTACTTGATTAATTGAAGGTATAACAAGTCTAAATCTGGCAGTCTAGTAATAAAAGTTAAATCATATTAAAATTTGTTTCTTTCTTCTTTTCATTTTTTTTCCCAACGAAAAGCGCAAAATACTCGCTCATATTTATTCCCTGGAGAAGAACTCAAAATGTACTAGAACTATGAAGGAGAAGATAAAATTGAAAGACCAAACAAGTGCAAACATTAATATGAATAACTAAGCTGGAATGATATGAGATGAACAACTTCAACAATGAGCTAGAACTAACATGAGTGAAATCAACCTCGAACCTTCTAGTAAACAGAGTGTTCAACTACTCTATCTACTTATGACCTTATCCAACATCATATAATTGAAATTAAAAAGCATTCTGGACGAATTAAGCTTTTTAGTCGTCAATCTGATTAAAAAGGCATTCACTTTTTCCCCCAAGAGAAAAAATAAATAGTACAGTAAAAAAATGCACCTTTGTTTTTGGGGGTGTAATTTCATTCAAGTAAACAATCAAATAACAAATATTATCCAAGCGCAAAGTTATGAATCATACCCCTGTTCTCTGTTGATTCAGCCCTCCACTCGTCGCAATCATCAAATACCTATCAGGCATAGTAACATCTTCCGCCTCTGCACAATAAAACAAAAAACAAAAACAAAAAATTAAAAAATTAAAAAAAAAATCATATTCAGACAATCAAAATTTCTCAAACAAATCATATATCATAAACCAGCAAACCCACTTCTAAACTCTCCGCTAGCATTGCTACATCCATAAAAGTTCTCAGCCATCCTCGACCCCCAGAGCTCATCATCATCTTCAATCCCTACCCCAACCTAACCAATAAAAAAAATCAAATTAAAAAAAAAATCAATCTCATTGAACTTCTAAAAAAGCTTAACCCCGTTACCGGCACGTGGAAGGTCTCGGCGAGAACGGCGTTCTTCGGGAGCTCAACGGGGTTCTTGAGCTAAACACGAACGATGAAAAACTAATCAGGAAAAAGTTTCAAGCAATGAAATTGGAGAACACGATTGCGTAGTACGATTCCGAACCAAGACAGGGGATTGACGGAGGCGGCGACTGGGGCGGGGGAAGGAGGGGTGGTCGACGAGGGGCGGAGCGAGGAAAGCGAGGAGAAAGATGAAGACGAAGAGGATGAAGCAGGCGGATCTTGGTGGTGCCGCCTGTGCGCACCCATCGACTACGATCTCTGTGGCTCTGTTTTTCTTTCTCCCTTTCTTCCCTTGAGCTCGAGAAAAGAGGAGAACACGGAGGAAATTGAAACGGCTGGCGATTATAATTAGTAATGAGGAGGGAAATATGTTAATTAATGATTCTGTTTCAGTTTTTCTTTTCTTTTCTTTTCTTTTCTTTTTCTTTTTTTTTTCAAATAAATTTGGTGAAGAGATTTTTGTTCTCCGGTAATGTTGCAGTGCTTGTAGAAGAGTTGGTGAGAGAGAGAAGAAAAAGGGAGGGAGAAAAAGGGAAGGAAAAAAAATAATAAAAATAATGGGGGACAAATTTTCAAAACCAACCCATTTGAGTTTTTATTTGCAAAAAACAACCCGTTTCTAGGATATTTGTAAAAACCGACCTGGTTTCAGCGTCAGCGCTGAAACCAGGTCGGTTTTTGAAAAAAAAAATTCGAAACTTCACGAGAGTTGAACTCCCGTGAAGTTTAGCAGCTTTTAATTTATCTACTAAACTTTACGGTAGTTCAACTCCCGTGAAGTTTCTTAGTTCAAAAATAAATTTTTTGAATTGTGAAACTTCACGGGAGTTGAACTCCCGTGAAGTTTAGCAGCTTAATTAAAAGCTGGTAAACTTCACGGGAGTTCAACTCCCGTGAAGTTTCAAAAAATTTTTTTAAAAACCGACATGGTTTCAGCGCAGAGGCTGAAACCAGGTCGGTTTTTGTAAATTTGTTTGAATGGGATCGTTTTTTGACAATAAATTCCTAAATGGATTGCTTTTGAAAATTTGTCCGTAATAATGGGTGGGAAGCCCACTGCTGATTCGTCAGCCCAAGACTCTGTCTTCCTTGATTTTTTTGCATTTTAGTAGCCGACAATCCTCTTGTTGCATATTCAACCCTAATGAGATTTCCTGTTTTCCATCAACAATATTAGATTCCCAGTAGTAGGTAAATGCATAACGGAAATTTTTTGAACCTGTTACGGATGCTTCGGGCACGCTGTAATTAATTAATAACAGCTGTAACTATAACTTTTTTACAATGACATAATTGCGCTAATTGCTTGGAATTGCGATTAGAATAACTGTCGGGGGTTAATTTGGAAATGAAAACATTTTGGGTTCTGTATGTTGTCTGTTTGGTTGTCTTTTTTAGGGAGCGGTGGTGTAGAGATCGCACGAACTTCGAGGATTGCTGCCTGAGAATCTCTGCTGCTGAATCTTTACATGTGGGTCCAATTCTCTAGAGAGCTAGGACGATCAGCCTCCCTACTCAGATGGTATTTATTTCGTCCATTTTTTATTTTTTATAATATTTATCCCTGTGGATAAGGATTAATGAATAAATCATGGCCTTATTTGAAATACATTCAGGTTAATGGATTGGATCGGGACAATCAAACTAAGGATCTAAGTCGTTAATGAGAAATAATGAGCATTATGCTCTCCATGGTAAGCTGCTCGAGCATTATCATCATTGATTTAGTCCTCGTTGGGGATTCGAAACAATCAATCGAACCCTTGCTCTTCCGCTCCGAACCTTGTGTTGAAAGTAGGAAAGTAGGAATAATATTACAAATAAAGTTCTAACCTTGCAAAACTAGTAAAGGAGACGAACAAGCAGATTTAACGAGGTTCGGCAACGTGCCTACGTCCTCGGGAGCCACACCACACAATTTATTTATTAATTTAAGAAGAAATACAAGCTCTTAAACTAGGGTTTAATCTCTCTGAGATTCTCTTTCTTTCTGCAGTCAAAAAACTCTCTTTTTTTCGTGTTGTACAAACCCTAAAAACATTTAAGGTATATATAGAGTCCCGGTAGAAACAGAATCCAAAACAGTTTAGGAAAGTGTCAAACTACGTCGCGGTCGACCGTGGCGGTCGACCGCACAGGTATCACGGTCGACCGCACACCAGTCGCGGTCGACCGTATCAAACGACAGAGACTTAAATCGATTACAGGGTTGGCGCGGTCGCCCGTCGCGGTCGACCGCCTTCGGATCCAGCTCCTCCTGAGCTCCTGTGCACGTTCGCGGTCGACCGCCAGATTCTCGCGGTCGACCGTGGATCTGTCAGCTCGTTTTCTTCGTCGTTTTGATTCCAGCTTTCGTCTCGACTTTGGGTCTACACCTTAGACTAACAATCTCCCACTTAGAGACCAAAGTACCTGCAGTGAGTTCACCCGAACTCTCCCCTTCTTTGCATGTATCTTCTCCCCCAAAATTTTTTTTTCTTCAATCAACAATATTCCGGCGATCGTGCCGATCCTCGTAGTATGGCTCCGACTTCGTCTTCTACTCGTGAAGGGCAACTGAAGTTGCGCACAACTCCAGTTTCTCAATGGTGACTGCCTTTGTCAACATGTCCATCGGATTTTAACTCCCCAAAATCTTTATCAAATGTAACTTTTCGTCTTCAACTAGCGAGCGTATAAAATGGTATTTGACGTCAATGTGCTTCCTTTTGGAATGATATACTGGATTCTTGACAAAATGTATAGCGTTATGGCTATCACAATAAAGAACTCATCTTCCTTACTTCAGATCCAGCTCTTCCAAGCACTCGTTCAATCAGATCATCCCCTTGCTTGCTTCAGTCACCGCGACATACTCAGCCTCGGTTGTAGACAAAGTCACAATCTTCTGCAGACGTGAGACCCAGCTCACTGCTGTCGACGCTAAGGTATAAACATACCCCGTGGTGCTTCGCCTCGTATCATTATCACCGGTGAAGTCCGTATCCACGTATCTCTGTAGCACCAACTCCTTCCTCCTAAAACATAATGGCTTGTTCATTGTCCCTCTCAAGCATCGCATTATCCACTTCACGGCCTCCCAATGCTGCTTCCCTGGATTGCTTGCAAACCTGCTCACAACTCCCACTGTATGGGCGATATCCGGTCTCGTGCAAACCATCGCGTACATGAGACTCCCAATGGCTGAAGAATATGGCACCCTGCTCATATGCTCTCTATCTACATCTGTCTTAGGCGATTGCTCCTCAGATAGCTTGAACTGACTTCCAATGGGTGTGCAAACAACTTTAGCATTCTACATGTTGAACCTCTGAAGTACCTTCTCAATGTATTCAGCTTGGCTCAATCTCAATGTCCCTTTAGCTTCATCCCTACTGATTCGCATCCCTAGAATTTGCTTCGCTGCACCCAGATCCTTCATTGCAAATTCATTTGCTAGCTGTTTCTTCAAACTGTTTATCTCCTCCAAACACGGACCTGCTACTAACATGTCATCAACATACAATAACAAAATAATGAAGCTGGACTCGAACCTTTTGAAATAACAGTAATGATCCGAATTACATCTTCTGTAGCCATTGTTCTACATGAAGTTATCAAACTTCTTATACCACTGTCTCGAAGCCTGTTTCAAACCATATAAGTTCTTCTTGAGCTTGCACACCATATCTTCCTTTTCTTCTTTCATGAAGCCAACAGGCTGCTTCATGTAGATTTCTTCATCCAAGTCACCATGAAGAAAGACAGTCTTTACATCTAACTGCTCAAGAAAGAGGTCTTCTACAGCCACCAAACTCAACACTACTCTGATGGTTGTGAGTTTCACAACAGGAGAAAATATCTCCGTGTAGTCCACTCCTTCCCGCTGTTGAAACCCCTTCACTACTAATCTAGCCTTGAATCTCTTGCTTCCATCACTCTCTTGCTTGACCCAGTAGATCCATTTGTTATGTAAGGCCTTCTTCTGTGTAGGTAGCTGGGCTAATTCCCATATCTCATTAGTGAGTAGAGAATCCATCTCCTCTTGCATCGCATGCTCCTACTACTGAGATTCACTCACTTGCATTGCCTCTTCATAGCACTCTGGCTCATCGCTATCTATCAATAATAAATAGTCAAGAGATGAAAGATATCTGGGATTTGGTTTGGGTACCCTGGATGACCTCCTAAGCTCTATACCGTGGGTAGTTTCTTCTGCACCTGGAGCCTTCTCCATTCTCTGATCAGAACAAACATCATCACCCCTATCTGGAAGTTCCTCTAAATCCATGTACTCGGATCCACCTGTATCCGTAGTGCTGCTCCCATTGCTTTAGCTATCCTTAGCATTTTCTATGTTCTTGTACATTACATCCTCATTGAATATCACGTCCCTGCTTCTGATGATTTTCATGTTCTTCTTATCCCAAAGACGATACCCGAACTCATCAATGTTGTATCTAATGAATGTGCACTTCTGTGACTTAGCCTCTAGCTTGTCCCTGACGTGGTCACTGATATGAACATAAGTCATGCAACCAAATACCCGCAAGTGTGTGAGATTTATCTTCTTTTCACTCCAAACCTCCTCTGGAATCCTAAAATCCAATGGAACTGATGGCCCGTGATTAATAAGGTAAGCTACCGTATGCACCGTATCCGTCCAAAATATCTTAGGCAGACCTGCATGTAATCGCATGTTCCCAACACACTCTGTCAAGGTCCTGTTTATCCTCTCCGCAATGTTGTTCTGCTGCGGCGCCCCTGGAGTAGTCCTCTCTAATCGAATACTATTCGTAGCACATAACCTCTTGAACTTCTCCAGCTCGTATTCCCCACCATTATCTTATCTCAAACACTTTACCTTCAGATCTGTCTCGTTCTCCACTGTGGCCTTCCACTTCTTGAAGATTCCAAACACCTCTGACTTGTGCTTCATGAAGTAGATCCACACCTTCCTCGAGTGATCGTCGATGAAGGTGGCATAATATCTCGAATCGCCAAAAAAAGACACACTGGCTGGACCTCATACATCTGTATGAATCAACTCTAGCTTCTGAGCCTTAGGTGGCCTTCCACCCTTCTGAAAACTAACCCTCTTCTACATCCCAAAGATGCAGTCTTCACAAATCCTGACTTCCACAGTGTCGATCCTGGTTAGCTTTCCTTGTGAATGTAAAATCTTCATCCCCTTTTCGCTCATATGCCCTAGCCTGTTGTGCCACAGATCTGTACTCTCTTTGCTAGCTATAATTGCGAGGGTATCACTCACATGTAAGGTGAGGTAGAGAGTTCCTAGCTTGTTGCCTCGAGCAACTATCATCGTAACGTTAGAGATTCTCCACAAATCCCCTGTGAATATCGAAACATAGCCTTCTGCTCCAAGTTGTCCCACCGAAACAAGATTCCTTTTCAACTTCGATACGTGTCTCATGTTCTTCAAGGTCCACTTAGAACCCTTCATCTAAATCTGTACTTCACCCTTTCTAACAATATTACAGGGCTCGTTATTCCCCAAATACACTTTTCCAAAGTCCCCTACTACATAATTCTGAAATAGCTTCATGTTAGTAGTAGTGTGGAAAGAGGTTACTGAATTGATGACCTAAGAATCCGAGTCACTATCCATAGAAAGGATCAAGGAATCCTGCAAGATATGAGCCTCCTGCTCACCCGCATTCTTCTTTAGACTTTTGCAGACTGAAGACATATGGCCCTCTTGGCCGCAGTTTTAACACTTCCCTTTGATAGGCCTAACCTTCGAATTCGACCTCTTCTTCACTGATTTTGACCGATTCTTGTTCTGGTTTCCTTTCTTCTGGCTTCTGCCTCTCTGCTCAAAGTTTTGAGCTGAACCTGAACCTTCTGATTCAGATGATTTCCTTCTAACCTCCTCGGATAGAATCATGCTAACAGCCTCACTCAGCTTTAACTTCTCCTTCCCCATCGAATTGCTGATTACCGTCACACAATCTGCCCAACTATCCGACAACTATGATAGAATCAATAGGGCTTGCACTTCATCATCAAACGTGATGTCCATGAAGATAAGCTGATCAACAATCGTGTTGAACTCGCTGAGGTGCATCGTGAAGGACCGTCCTTCTGCCATCTTGAGGTTGACAAGAGTTTTGATGAGATGCACCTTGTTTACTGCCGACGGTTTCTCGTACATCTTTGCAAGTGCTTCAATAAGCCCCACCGCCGTCTTCTCGTTCAAAATATTATGGGCTTCTGATTTGGCGAGCGATAACCGGATTTGCCCTAGAGCCTTCCTATCTAGTATCTCCCAATCACTATCTGACTCCTCCTTCTTCTTTCCCTTTTTCTTGCCCATCAACAAGCGATACAAGTCCTTCTGGTACAGATAGTCCTCCATCTGCGACTTCCAGTAGGCGAAATCTAAACCGTCAAACTTCTCGATCTTTGATTTGTTTTCCTCTGTCATAGCTTTCACACAAATTGTTGAACGAAGCTCTGATACCAGTTGTTGGAGATTCGAAACAATCCATCGAACCCTTGCCCTTCCGGACCTTGTGTTGAAAGTAGAAAAGTAGGAATAATACCACAAATAAATATCTAACCTAGCAAAACTAGTAAAGGAGACGAACATGCAGATTTAACGAGGTTCGGCAACGTGCCTACGTCCTCGGGAGCCCTACCACACAATTTCTTTATTAATTGAAGAAGAAATATAAGCTCTCAAACTAGGGTTTAATCTCTCTGAGATTCTCTCTCTTTCTGCAGTAAAAAAACTCTCTTTTTTTGTGTTGTACATGTTGGGGATGCACAACCCCCCTGATGCGATTTGGAAATAGAGATTTAGAAGAGAAGAGAGAAAATCAAACAATCTTAAACACACAAAATTTACGTGGTTCGCTTCTCAATGTGAGAAACTACGTCCACGACCGCCGCAGGAGAAAAATTCACTATTTTTCGTCTTAATACATCATGCTCTAGCCAACCCTTTTATAGACTTAAGGGTTTAACCAATAAAAAAAGGAAATAGAACAAAACAGGTTAAAATTCGAAACTGGGCCAAAACCCGACTCCGGTCGACCGCAGCACCACGTGCGGTCAACCGCAGCGCCACGTGCGGTCGACCACGATGCTGTCTGCAGTCTGGGTTTGCTCTCTGGACTTTTGCCGGTCGACCGCAGCGCCATGCTCGGTCGACCGCGATGAGCTCCTGGCCTGTGCACCCAGCTGTGCACGACGTCGGTCGACCGCCGCGCCATGGCCGGTCGACCGCGATGCAGAAAACTGTCTCCTTCGTCGTTTTGCTTGAACTTCGTCGTCGTCGATCATGTTCCTCCTGTTCCAACTTTGTTCCTCCTCTCTTCTGAAGCATAGGGCATGTCTGATAGTTAGGCTTCACATATCCTAACAATCTCCCACTTGGAGACTAACTATCAATCTCTTTCAGCTCTCTCTGCGGCGACGGCCTCCATATCATCAAGTGATGAGGCCAACTAAAGTTGAACATAACTTCAGTTTCTCTGTAGTGACAACCTTGGTAAGCATATCAGCTGGGTTCTTGCTTCCTTGAATCTTCACAAGTTCCAACATGTCCTCGTCCAACGCTGATCTTATGAAATGGTAGCGGACCTGTATGTGTTTGGTCCTTGCATGAAAAGCGGGATTCTTTGCCAAATGAATTGCGCTCTGACTATCACAATTGCTTCCTTGAATCTTCACAAGTTCCAACATGTCCTCGTCCAACGCTGATCTTATGAAGTGGTAGCGGACCTGTATGTGTTTGGTCCTTGCATGAAAAGCGGGATTCTTTGCCAAATGAATTGCGCTCTGGCTATCACAATGTAGGACACTCTTCTCATTTTTCTGTCCCAGCTCCTCCAAGAAACCCTGCAACCATATCATCTCCTTGCTTGCCTCTATCACCGTAACATATTCAGCCTCTGTCGTTGATAAAGCAACGATCTTCTGCAACTGAGAAATCCAACTAATAGCTGTAGAGCCCAAAGTGAATACATATCCTGTAGTGCTTCTTCTCTGGTCTATCTCACCAGCATAGTCTGCATCAACAAAACCCTGTAGGACTAACTTGCCTCTCCTGAAGCATAAGCAATCTTCTATAGTACCCGCAGGTATCTCAGAATCCACTTTACTGCTTTCCAGTGCTGCTCTCCTGGATCTGACATAAATCTACTCACAGCTCCCACTGCATGGGCAATGTCGGGTCTCGTGCATACCATGGCGTACATAAGGCTTCCAATGGCTGAAGCATATGGAACCTTAGCCATGTATTCCTTCTCTTCATCAGTCTCGGGACACTGCTCCTTAGTCAATCTGAAATGACTAGCTAACGGTATGCTAACGGCCTTAGCACCACTCATCCCGAATCTCTCAAGCACCCGTCGAATATACTCGGCCTGAGATAGTCGTAATGTGCCTAAGAGTTTGTCTCTACTGATCTTCATTCGTAATATCTGGTTTGCTGCGCCTAGGTCCTTCATGTCGAACTCACTCGACAGCTGCTTCTTCAGTTTCTTGATCTCTGTCATATCTGAACCGGCTACTAGCATATCGTCGACATATAGGAGTAGGATGATGTAACTCTTGTCAAACTCTTTGACAAAACAGCAATGATCAGCATTGCATCTGGAATAACAGTTCCTGTGCATGAATCCATCAAACTTTTTGTACCATTGCCTTGGAGCTTGTTTCAGGCCGTACAAGCTCTTCTTCAATCTACATACCATCCTTTCTTTTCCCTTCTGAGTAAACCCCTCTGGCTGCTGCATATATATCTCTTCCTCTAGGTCACCGTGGAGGAAAGCTGTCTTTACATCTAACTGCTCGAGATATAAGTTTGACTACTAGAGAGAAGATCTCTGTGTAATCAACTCTTTCTCTCTGCTGAAATCCTTTAACCACCAATCTGGCCTTGTATCTCTTGGAACCATCATGTTCCTCTTTGATTCTGTACACCCATTTATTGCTCAAGGCCTTTTTCCCCGTTGGTAGCTTCGCAAGTTCCCATGTCTTGTTAGTGTTCAAGGATTTTATTTCATCTTTCATGACGAGCTCCCACTTGCTCGCATCATCCACTTGAAGGGCCTCATCATAGCTTTCTGGCTCTCCACCGTCACTCAACAATAGGTAGTTGAGATGAGCTCTGGGCTGTAGTGATGGATACTTTGGATTAGGCTTGGGGACTCTAGCTGACCGCCTCAACTCTCTAACGGGCGAAACAGGCTCTTCATCTTCATCTGCCCCCTCTGAAGTGGTCTCATCCATCATCTCTTCTTCTTCATCAGAACTAGCTTCGGGATTGCCTCCACCTGAGGCATAATCTGACTCGAAATATGTAGGATCACTCTGCATCGAGCTAGTGGGCTGAACTGCATCACGGTCTTTGTAGAGGACTGATTCGTTAAAGACCACATCCCTGCTTCTGATGATTTTCTTGTTCTGCTCGTCCCAGAACTTGTAGCCAAACTCATCGCCACCATAGCCAACAAAGAAACATTTTAAGGACTTAGGATGGAGTTTGCTTCTAACATGATCACTCAGATGTACATATGAAACACATCCAAATACTCTCAGGTGAGAGAGATTTACCTGCTTTCCACTCCATACTTCTTCAGGTATTTTGTGCTCCAAAGGCACTGATGGTCCCCGGTTGATCAAGTAGGCAGCTGTGTTGACTGCTTCTGCCCAGAATTGCTTTGGAAAACCTGCTTGTAACCGCATACTTCTGGCTCTCTCAGTCAATGTTCTGTTCATGCGTTCTGCTACGCCATTCTGCTGGGGTGTACCTGGCACTGTTCTCTCTAATCTAATGCCGCTGTCATAACAGAACTTCTTGAACTCTGAGTCTTCATCCTCGCCGCCGTTGTCAGAACGAAGCTTCTTGATCTTCAAACCGGTCTCGTTCTCAACCATAGCCTTCCATCGCTTGAAGACTTCAAACACTTCTGATTTGTGTTTCATGAAATAGACCCAAGTCTTCCTCGAGTGATCATCTATGAAGGTCACAAAATATAACCTTCCGCCGGTGGATGGAACTGATGCTGGACCCCACACATCTGTGTGAACTAACTCAAGCTTCTCTTCTTTAGGGGTTCCGCCAACCCTTTTGAAGCTTATTCTCTTTTGTTTCCCTAGAATGCATCTTTCACATAGGTCAATATCAGCCGATCTCAAACCTGGTAACTTCATGTTCGATTGCATAACCTTTAGGCCTTTGCTACTCATGTGACCTAACCTCTGGTGCCACAAATTTGGGTCTTCACTGCCTTCAGCCACTGCAATGGAGCCTCGTGCATCTATCGTCATGTAGAGAGATCCCGTCTTCGTACCACGGGCAACAACCATGGATCCCTTTGTAACCTTCCATGTATCACATGCAAAGGTTGATACGTATCCCTCTTTCGCCAATTGTCCTATGGAAATCAGATTTTTCCTCAAGCTAGGAACATGTCTCACATCACTCAGCTTCCATGTAGACCCATTGAGTTTGATTTGCACGACTCCTTTTCCAACAATATCACAAGGCTGATCATCACCAAGATAGACCTTTCCTAGGTTTCCTGAAACGTAGTTCTCAAATAAATCTCTATTTGAGGTAGCATGAAACGAAGCTCCTGAATCCAGCACCCACGATTCAGTTTTGCTCTCTAACGAACAGATTAGGGCATCATCTGATTCTCCTTTCGCTTCAGTCTTGTTCTCCTTGTCTTTCTTGGGTTCTCGGCATTGATTTTCATAGTGGCCAAACTTGCCAAATTCCAGCAGTCCTATTTCCTTCTTGCCCTTGCGGTTCCTGCGACTCTTGCCTTCCGATTCCTCGAGTTAAGATCTTCCTCGCTATTCCCGTCTATTCTATTTCTGTTGTCTATCCTCTGCCCTCAAGGTCAAGCCGACCCGAATTAGACAATTCCTTCCTCTTGCCTTCTAATTCTCTCAGTCTAATCATGTCCACCACCTCTGAAACTTTAGTTTTTATTGCCCACATGATTCCGCTAATCGAGATACGGTACCCTTCCAACTGTCGGGGAACTGACCAGTACAAGACGGCTTGGATTCAATCGTCAAACTGATATGACCGAGTTTAGTATCCGTATCTCGTTAAAACTCGTTCAGGTTCCTTGAAAAAAAAAAAAAATTTTTATTTCTGCTTTCACATCCTCAAATAAACAACTTTTGAATGAATCTACGCTTATTGCCGCAAGAGGCGCTGCTACATACTGGACAACGCCGCCATGAGATCCCCGCGCTGTATTCTGATTCTTGATGTTGAAACGCTACTAATTTAGGACAAGTTACACCTTGATCGCACAAGCCCTTTCGATCCAATAGCTCCATCTTCATATCCGTCGGCTTCTCTCCCAATGGTATCTATAAATCCTTTCTGGATAGAGGTAGTCCTCCCCATCTGCCATCTTCAGACCCAAGTGCTTCCATCAACTTCTCAACTGGAGTTTCCTTCCTCAGATCCCATGTCTTGCACCTCAAAATCGTCGCGCCCGAACCTGATCGCTCTGATACCACTTGTGGGGAGCACAAACCCCCTATGCCTATGTGCGAGAAAAAGAGATTTAGGAGAAAGAGAGAAAATCCAAACAAATCTCAACACACAACATTACGTGGTTCGCTTCTCAATGTGAGAAACTACGTCCACGGCCGCCGCAGGAGAAAAATTTACTATTTTTCGTCTCTTTACATCATGCCCTAGCTAACCCTTTTATAGACTTAAGGGTTTAACCAATAAAAAAAGGAAACAGAAAAAACAGGTTAAAATTCGAAACTGGGCCAAAACCCGACTCCGGTCGACCGCAGCACCACGTGCGGTCGACCGCGACGAATCCTATTCCTGATCGAGCTCTCTGGACTTTGGGCGGTCGTCGACCGCGATGAGCTCCTGGCCTGTGCACCCAGCTGTGCACGACGTCGGTCGACCGCCGCGCCATGGCCGGTCGACCGCGATGCAGAAAACTGTCTCCTTCGTCGTTTTGCTTGAACTTCTCCATCGTCGATCCTGTTCCTCCTGTTTCAACTTTGTTCCTCCTCTCTTCTGAAGTATAGGGCATGCTTGATAGTTAGACTTCACATATCCTAACATATCCCGCCGGCTCCAGCATGGTTGATCTCCTGCAATCACAATAACAAGATAAACAAAAGAAACTACGCCATGTATTGCAATTTATACACAAAAATGTTGAGCGGAGTCAAAGAACGCAAAGGATTTTGTATCCGTTACCACCTAATGTGGCACTTATTCACTTGCCCCTTTGAGAAATCAAATATGTGTATGATGATCAAACTATCCGTCTTATGAGCCGAGAAGATAACCTGTGAAACACGTCAAATGCCTAAAGTCTGGTTTATGGTGCAGAATAGGCAAGCGCCAAGCTAACCATATGCGATTGAGGTCGCAAAGTTCAGTTACATCTTTGCATGTTCTAGAACACAAAGATAAGAAAGAACAATTGGACTATATGTAGAATAGAGAAAATCACCTCAAAAAATATACCAAAAAGATACTCCGATACGTTCCTCCCTGATCGTGACGACGCATCAACTGTGAGGATTGCGGTCTGGTTTGCCTCCGGATTATAAGCAGAACTTTTACGAGGAACCCATATCAGAAACAGAGCACAAAACAAGATACATGAAGTTTCCATCTGAAGGACCATAATCTTCTCCCCGTGCACCCTTGCAGAAACCACTAACAAGTGGCAAATTAATCATAAGTATAGAATAACAAATTTACTGGCTGTTGTTCAATGATAATGAGCGTTGGAGATCTTTTTGTTGAAGAGATGTGTTCAAGAAATTCATGCCATTTTCATGGGGATGGCTAATATTATCAGATACCTGAGCTTTTATTAGTATACCGATTCCACGTTTGGTTGCTTGCAAAGAGGGGGTTCTTCCTTGTGAACATCAATGAGTTTTTACAGTTACTTAGGATTTGTTTGGTAAGTGTCTCTCAAGATGGACTCAATTACATTGCTTCGTAGATAATTTGGTACAAATACATTTGGAACCCTCAAAAAGTTATGGAAAAAGTACATTTGTATCCAAGAGTAAATTGAGCTAGGCTATGCACACAAAAATTAGCAACTTTTCTAATATGTTGTATAGAAACAGCATCAAAAATCTTGGAACATGCACCAAATTTAGGATTTGAGGAATATGCACAACACCATGAAGCATATGAACAACACAGAGTGAATCACATTCCAATTGAGTTCACCCCCAAACCATTAGATTTAGCAATTTGTGTCAGGTTATGTGGAGCCTAATTTTCAGACCCGATCCAATTCGCTTAAGTGATCGAATCGTCACAATATTTTAATGCTAAGTCCTGTGCATCGCCATCGCACGGGTAAAGGTAAAAGCTAGTATTATGCTAACATACTATACTATCTATTTTTTGCTGTATAACCTAACAGTTAAAAACAATTTAGCATCAAATACAGAAAAACCTTATCATTGATTAAAAAGTTCCATTTAGCATACTAAAAAATTATAATTGAAATGCTTCTTGTAGGACTTATGGTGAAATGAAGTATAGGACTACACAGCAATTAAAATTACAGCTAAGAATGACCTGATCCTTAAAACTAAGCTCATTAGTATAGTTTGCTATATTACCATAAAAGAACTCCTCTAGAGTTTGGCCAACTTTTTGCATTCTAGATATATAATGCATATTCCTATAGCAATAGAATTGTCCATGTTGTGCTCCTTTTAGAGAAAGTGGTCACACAAATAGTAAAGATTAAGCTTACAAGCTATTCACACCAAAGCTATTATGTACTAATTATGTCATTATAGGACCACTATTTAGCTACTATTATTGATAGATTAATTTTGGTAGACTAAGTCGCCACTAATTCTTATACTTTGATCTACACAGAAGACTTACATTGCTTTCACATTCCATTCCCCATGATTTTGTTGCTTACTTGATGCGCATTGTTCCTTTCCTTTGTGATGAGTACTCTTCCAATGGATATTATGGGAAAAACATGTAAACTGTTAAAAAAGTTAAAAACTCTAGTGATTCTAATAATAAATTTAAGTTTCTTCTCTTAGTGGTCTTATTTTTTTTTTTTTTTTTTTTTTTGCTTTATTCTCAAGCGACTATTGTTTTTACTGTTAATTATATATATTGTCCTGTGAATGTGGGCAGGTGAACTGCGGTTATCACAACCGCGTGAGGGACACGGACGGGAGAAAGCCCATGAAGGCCCAACATCACGTTTATAATAATAAACGTTGATTTTCCTAGGTTTCGTGAGCAGGAGCGTTTGCTTTTTTCTTTTTCTTTTGCGGGCGTAGGTTTTTGGGCAGAGGAGCGCACCGGAAACATTTGTGGCGTACAGTTCGCGTGCAAGGGAGAAAAGCAGAATTTTGTTGGGTTTGTGCCATCTTCTTTCGTAAAGAGATATATTGAGGGATTTTGAGAGTTTAATTTGAGGGTTTAGATTGAGAGTGATGTAAACCCTGTTGTATTCTCTCCTTCTAATTAGTGGATCTCCCCCCTCCTTGCCCCGTGCGACGTAGGCAATTTGCGAACCCGTTTAAAATTGTTGTACTGTTTTTGTGTATTTCTAATACTTTTAGGGTCCCTCCGGCAGGTCCTTAGAGCTGACGAAGGAAGAGGTAATATCCTACTTTGAGTAGGATATAGCGCTTCAATTCTATTTTCCTTTGAAGAAACAAGAATATTCTTAATTGCGACCTGACTCTCTTGTTGTGCTGGCGCGAATGCTGCCGAAGTGCTGCCGAAATTTCCGCTGGCGCAACAAAGTGGTATGAAGCCCAGATTTTTATGATCTAGGGGTTTTTTGGCTGAGCGAAGATTCTTGGCTGAAGCTTATTCTTGGAGTTCTCGCTTCGGGTGGAGATAGGCATTAGGAGTTGCCGTTGGAGATTTCGCCTTTCCTGCGTGTGGGATAGGCAGATCTATTTGGAATCCGATCTAGGGTCAGTTGTGCGTTGGTTCCTAAATTCTAATCAAAATTTGTTCTTTCTCTCAAATTTTGGAGCTTAGTTGCCAATGGGAGAAGAGGTGAAAGCCAAGCAAACGATGCGGGTACAATACAAGTTGCGTTTTCAGAACACTAAAATTAGGTGTGGTGAGTAATGAACCGCAAAAATCAACTTTGGTTTGTGGATGAGCGACGTACAGGATGCACGCTCAATGCTCAGAATTTGGAAGACCATCATGGTGCACAGAGAGGCCACCTAAATATGAAGAGACGGTATGGCGAGAAAATGAAATAGGAACTCTTGTGGGGTGATCAGGTCGCTGTTTGGAAACAGGAACTGAAATTGATGTGATTGGGGTGACGTCTGCAATGAAGATGTGGAAAT
>NC_033797.1:97704655-97731288 GCF_001876935.1 Asparagus officinalis | reverse complement strand
TTATTTGGAGCAATCTGTTTTTACCTGCCGAGTCTGAGTCAAAATTCAACTGTTTTATTGCCCACATTGATCGATGTTCCAATTCTACTGGTAGGTGGCAAGCTTTTCCGAATACTAATTTGTATGGTGACATCCCCAAATTGGCCTTGAAAGCTGTTCTATACACCCACAGAGCATCACATAATTTTACAGACCAATCTTTTCTGTTATGATTAACTATTTTTTCTAAGATTTGTTTGATCTGTCTGTTTGTGACCTCTACTTGTCCACTGGTTTGGGGGTGATAAGGAGTTGACAATTTGTGTGTTATTGAATATTTCCTCATCAAAGCCTCAAAAGAACGGTTATAGAAATGTGTACCGTTATCACTGATGATCGCTCGAGGTACTCCAAACCGGGCAAAAATGTTCTCTTTCAAAAACTTGACAACGACCTTGTTGTCATTAGTTTTGCAATCTACCGCCTCAACCCATTTTGACATGTATTCAACGGCTACTAGAATGTAGACATTTCCAAAGGAATTTAGAAATGGTCCCATGAAATCGATACCCTACAGATCAAAAAGTTCAACGGATAAAATGGGTTGTTAAGGCATCATATTTCTTCTAGTGACCTTCCCTAAAAGCTGACAGCGATTACAAGTTTTGTAAAACTCAAATGAATCCTTGAAGAGAGTGGGCCAATACAGCCCAGACTGGAGAACTTTTTTAGCTGTTTTTCTCGGGCCAAAGTGCCCCCCACAGGCTTGCTCGTAACAAAAGGATAGAACACTCCTAGTTTTTTCCGTGGGAACACACCTTCTAAAGATATGATCAGGACAGTATTTGAACAGATATGGATCATCCCAGTAAAAGTATTTTACTTGGGAGAGAAAATGGGATTTATCCTGTTTGGACCAATGAGAAGGGATCTAGTTCATGATTATGTAGTTCACAATGTTAGCGAACCAGGAAACAAATTGGATTTCTAGGAGTTGTTCATCTGGAAAATGTTCATTGATTGGGACGGTTGATGTTGGTGCATTTGGGTGTCGAGAGAGGTGATCTGCTACGGGATTCTCTGTTCCCTTTCTGTCAAGAATTTGAATGTCAAACTCTTGAAGAAGGAGAATCCATCTAATGAGCCGTGCTTTAGCATCCTTTTTGGTCAAAAGATACTTTAGTGCGGCATGATCTGTGAAAACTTTGGTTAAGGAACCGATGAGGTAGGACCTGAATTTTTCTAAGGCAAAGACTACAGCTAAAAACTCTTTCTCTGTGACAGAGTAGTTTTGCTGGGCATCATTCAGAGTCCTACTGGCGTAGTAGATCACATGCGGTTTTCCATCAAACCGTTGTCCTAAAACAGCTCCAATCGCAGAATCAGATGCATCACACATCAGTTCGAATGGTAAGGTCCAGTCCGGTGCATGAATGATAGGAGCTGTGGTTAGCTCCTTTTTCAGATATTCAAAAGCTTTGAGGCAGTCGGGAGAGAAGACAAATGATGTATCCTTGGCTAAAAGATTGGTCAAGGGTCTAGCAATTTTGCTGAAATCCTTGATGAAACGTCGGTAAAAACCAGCATGACCAAGAAACGATCTGACATCTTTCACTATTTTGGGAGGAGGGAGATTAGAAATGAGATCTACCTTAGCTTTGTCCACTTTGATTCCCCTATTCGAAACTACATGTCCTAAGACAATGCCTTGTTTGACCATGAAATGACATTTCTCCCAATTGAGAGTCAAATTTTTCTCCCTACACCGTTCTAGGATCAGTTTAAGATGATGCAAACATTGGAAAAACGTGTCACCAAAGATGGAAAAGTCGTCCATGAAAATTTTGAGAAATCGCTCTACCATGTCGGAAAAAATACTGATCATGCAACGTTGGAATGTGGCCGGTGCGTTGCACAGGCCAAAAGGCATGCGTCGGTATGTGAATGTTCCATACAGGCAAGTGAAGGTGGTTTTCTCCTAATCTTCTAGAGCGATAGGGATTTGATGGTAACCTGAATATCCATCCAGGAAATAATAGAACTCGTGTCCTGCTAAACGCTCTAACATTTGGTCACTGAAAGGAAGAGGGAAGTGATCTTTCCGAGTGGCTAAGTTGAGTTTTCGGTAGTCAATACAGACTCGCCATCCAGTTTGGATCCGAGTGGGAATCAGCTTATTAGCCTCATTTTGGATCACGGTGATCCCAGATTTCTTTGGAACAACTTGGACTGGACTCACCCATGTACTATCAGAAATGGGATAAATGATCCCATGATCGAGACATTTCAGAATGTCCTTCCTAATGGCTTCTTTCATCACTGGGTTTAACCTACGTTGAGCATCTCTAGTAGGTTTGGCATCATCTATCAAATGGATTCGGTGTTGAACAATGGTTGGACTAATCCCTTTGATATCAGCCATGGTCCATCCAATGGCTTCCCTATTCTCTCTTAAAACAGCTAAGAGAGCTTCCTTTTGACCGGTAGTCAACTCAGAAGAAATGATAACTGGTAAAGACTCGTTCTCCCCTAAGTAGGCATACTCTAAATTTTCGGGTAGAGGTTTGAGCTCTAACTTAGGGGGTTCCTCCACAGATGGGCGAAGCTGAACTCGGGGTTCTATCTCTAAGGGTTCTCGTTGCCAGCCAACAGCAAAAACATGATTGACCAGTGGTTCTATCTCTAGTTCGTCATCAGAAATTTCCTCAATCATTAAATCAGATGCATTCGTATCAGACTCACACTCTCCCTCTTGTTGTTCACTGGATATTCCTTGAATGAAATTCACTTCCATGGGTTCATCAGATGGATCACTAGGCTGTCTCCCTAAGTTGAAAATATTGAGGTCAATAGTCATATTCCCAAAAGATAGTTTCATCTGACCGATTCTACAATTTATCAAAGCATTTGAGGTGGCTAAGAACGGTCTTCCTAGAATGATGGGGATTTGACTTTTGAGATTGGAAACGGGCTGCGTTTCCAAGACAATAAAATCAACAGGGAAAATAAACTCTCCAACTTTGATCAGAACATCCTCTACCTCTCCTTTGGGAATTTTTACAGATCTATCAGCTAACTGTAGAGTGCATCTTGTCGGTTTAAGTTCTCCTACACCTAGCTGTTGATAGACTGAATAAGGAAGGAGGTTGACGCTGGCTCCCAAGTCTAGAAGTGCCTTATCAATGTGAGTGTTACCTATGACGCATGGAATTGTGGGACAACCAGGGTCCTTATATTTTAACGGCATTGGTTTCGAAAAGATTTCACTGAGGTTGGCAGCTAAGAAGACTTTCTTGGGGACATTGGTGGTTCTTTTCTTAGTGCATAAGTCCTTCAAGAACTTTGCATAAGAGGGGATTTGTTCTATTGCATCTAGGAGAGGGATGTTGATCTTGACCTGTTTAAACGTTTCTAGGATTTTCTCAACATGCGGGGAGTTTTTCCTAGGTTTGAGTCTATCTGGAAAGGGGGCAACGGGCCTATACCTATCTAGATCAGGCTCAATTTCAATTTCAGCGTTTTGGTCATCGGAAGGGATTTCTTCATCGGAAGGAGTGTTTTGAATGGGAGAAGGGGTTTGATCCGGTGGCATTCTAACCTGATTGTCTATTTGTTTTCCTGATCTCAGAGTGTGAATTGCATTCAGTTGAGCTGGATTGTTGGAACTGGATCTAGTGTCTTTAGGGTTTGCAACAGGTTGACTTGGAAATTTTCCTTTTTCTCTCTCAGTCACGGCAGCGCTATGGCTTGAGTGTTTGAGTTGAGCACTTGGCCGGTGGTTTGCATGAATGAATTTAGAGTGGTGGATGATTGGGTCAACATGTTGGTAGTTTGTGTAGAAGCTTTGATCATAGCTTCTAAACCCTTTTCTAAGACACTCAAACGTTTGTCATGATCAGAATTTGATTAATTTATGGGCTGGTGAGGATGAGGATGTTGGTTTGGAAAAGGTGGGTTAGAAAAATTGTTCGGTGCATTGAACGGGACAGCGTTTCCCCTCGGGAATTACGGGTTTGACGCGGGAATGAAGTTTTGATTTGCGGGAGAGTTTCCTTGGTTCCAAGCAAAGTTAGATGATTTCTCCAACCTGGATTGTAGGTTGGAGAAAATGGATCATTTCTGGGACGCTGGAATGCAGTGTTCATCTGTTCTAATGCATGGTTGTTTTCTAGAAGAGGACATTCCTCTGAAACGTGGGTAGGAGACTGACAGTTATGACATCCCGGGGCAGTAATATGATTGATTTGAGCCGGAGCTCGTTCCTTAACTTCTAAGGCTTCTAACCTCCGCATAATCGTCGCCATCTTCGCTTCAGACGCAATGTTTGACTCCAGAGAAAGACCACTAGACTTAGATTGGGAAACAGATGAAACCCTGTCATCACAGTTTTCCCACTACATTGTTTTCTCGGATAGACTCTCTAGGAATTCCCAAGCTTCATCGGCGTTTTTTCTCATAAAATCTCCCTGACACATCGATTCTAAAGATGTTTTTGAAGAATAGTCCAATCCTTCATATATGACTTGGCACAATTGTCATTTTTCTAGACCATGATGAGGACATTGGATTAAAAGATCTTTAAATCGGTCAAAGTATTTCCAGAATGGCTCCCCTGCGACAATTTTGAAGTTTTGAATGCTGTTCTTAAGCTTTACCGTTTTATGAATAGGGAAAAATTTCTTAAGAAAAATGGTGACAAATTCCTCCCAAGTTGAGATGGAATTTGTCGGTAAGCTGTACAACCATTTTTTAGCTTTGTCCTTAAGAGCAAATGGAATAAATCTAAGCTTAATCGCATCTTCGGTTAATTCTCTCATTTTAATCATAATACATACTTCCTCAAATTCTGAGATAAATATTAGGAATTTGGGAAGCATGTTTATGAAATGCGGTCTAAGCTCAAAATTTGCTCCATTTACTTCGGGGAGTCTTATGCAAGATGGAATTGCATTTCTGGTGGGGTAACACATATCCTGAAAAACTGGTTGATTTGCCATTTCTTGGAATTGTTCAACACGGATTAAGCGATGAGAATTATCCCGAACCCAAATTTGCATACACCAAAACAATTTTTTTTTAAAGGAAAGAAAGAAAGAAAATTAGTTTTTTTTATGAGAAGATAAAGGCAAAGAAAAATCCTAACTAAAACAAATCAAGGCAATCACTTTTCAATCAACTCTAACTCTAGGGTTTAGCATAACTCCACTAGACCAGCTCCTAACCAAAAACTCCTATAGTGAAAAGATCAAAGTTTTACCCAGGTAGTTAGCCAGGTAAGGATAGTACTAGAGGGTGATCAAAGATCAATTAAGTACCTCTTTCCTTGCGGAGCGCTTTATGCAACCCCTAAACCTTGCCTTAGACACCAACTATTCTGAGAAAACTTAAACCGTTCACTTAAGGATTTCTTGTTCCTTATTGAGCTCGAATCCTTAGGGGCCAACGTCTAATGAGTTTTAGAAAGCTTGGGTTTGTGAAGTGAGGAATTAGTGATTTGTGGGCTAAGGAAAGGGTGATGAAATTCCTTACCTTATCTTGATTGGGGTTTTGCCCTTAAGAATGTTTTAAGTGTGTGCCAAATCAAGTGCAACAATCACTTTGGTGAATTCCTACACTATATGAAATGCAACCCTAGAAATTAAAAGCGACTAAAAAGGATGATAAAAGAAAATCTTTTTTTTTAATTATGGTCAACAACAATCAAATGTGAGAAAAAAGCTCTTGTTTGAATTTATTATCTTGTTAGTTAATGTCTAAGTGAAAGGTTGATTTTATTATGGTCAACAAAAATAAAATCTTTTTGTTTTTTTAAACCCTAATTGTCTCTAATTGTGAAGCTAGCTAAAGAGGGTGGAATTGAAAACTAGAAAGAAGACTTACCCGAAAGCAATGCTCCAAATTCTTGATCTTCAATCCAAGATTTTCAAGCTCCAAGCGGTTCCTTCACAAGAAAAATACACAAGTTAAAGAATCAAGTTAATAAAATCCTATTTTAGCACCTTCCCCGGCAACGGCGCCAAAAACTTGATGCGGCATAATTATGTACCAAAATTGCAAGTGCACAATTTATCAAGTTATAGTATAAAAAGATATCGATCCCACGAGGAATGTGATTTTAAGAGATTATTAGAAATGGTTATCAAGTTATAGTATAAAAAGATATCGATCCCACGAGGAATGTGATTTTAAGAGATTATTAGAAATGGGTCTTATGTTTTGTGCATGACAATTAGGAATAAATAATAAGTGTGAATATGATGAGTGATTGTTGTGAATATATGCAAAAGATAATAAATTGAATTTTAGAGGAGAGAATGAAGAATTAAGGAATAAATGAAATCTCAAGGCAAGAAAGATGAATGAATAAAATCAAGAAATAAAACCAAGAATGAAAAGAAAATTTAAGAAAGTCAAGATGGAGGATTTAAAAAAGGTAAGAAATCTAGAATATAATCTACTAACCAAATTCAAATACAAAATATAAACTATTCTCTTTTTATCATATTTCAACATAGATTTATTAAGCATAGATTATCAAACCATTTAAGGAAAGTGTAACCTATCAAATTATCATCTAAGTCAAAATTACTATTCATGTTAAGAACAACAACATGATAATAATCCTAAAATTCATAAGCATAACCTATCAAACCATTTAAGATAAGCATAGATTATCAAATTCTTCTTCTACCGATTAGTTCTCTAGTTGATTATCCTAAACATGAACATTTTAAGTGCAAGAGAATAATTCATACAATATAAAGGAAATTAGACTAGTTTCATACAATTCCAAGATTCTTACAAGAATTAAATTCACATCTTAAGAAATAAAAACAAGAAAAAGAAGACTAATTACAAAAATAAAAAGAAAAGAAAAATCTAAACTATAAATAAATCTAATTACAAAGAAAATAAAAATCTAAACTACAAACTAAATTGCAGAAATTAAATACAAGAAAAATAAATCTACTCTACAAATTAAAGTGCAAAAAGAAAAAAAAAGACAAAAAAATAGATCTACACTACAAGTATGAATTTAAATCTAACTAATAAGCAATAATAAAGAAATTACTAAAAAGAAATAAAAGAGAAAAGAAATGCAAACCTTTAAATTGCTCTTCATCTCCATCCTCATCATTCAACAAAGAGGAGAAAGAACAAATTTAAAGAGGAGAAAAATTATTTTTATTAATTGTAACTAAAGTTACAATTCTTGGAAGGCCTTCTCAATTAAGAGTAGCCCTCCTCTCCAAAAGGAGTTAAAAAAAATTTCACACCACTAACCCCTCACTCTCTACCCCTATTTATAGTAAACATCAATGAATGAGAGCCATTAGATCGAAATCTTATCCAAAAACATCAATTTACAGCCTTTGATTCGTAACAAACTGCCTAGTGTATCGATACCAGCATCGATAGGGGTATCGATGCTGGCATCGATACAGGCATCGATGCGGGCATCGATGCCCCCATCGATGCTGGCATCGATGTCAGCTTCTCTCCTTTTGCTGTCTGCCGAATTCTTCTTCCATTGGCTTTTGGGCTTGGATTTTGGACTTTTGCTTGGATTTTTGGGCTTGGCATTTTCTCTTGAATTTCCATTGGGCATTGATTTATTTCTTCATTAAATATTTGAACGAATTCATTGGCTTCATGGGCTTCATTTCTTCATTAAATCAAGGGCTTTTTGTTGAGAGATTAGAGTTTGAGATTTATTCTTCATTAACCTGCAATTAAACATAAAAACAGTTATTAGTGGTATATTTATTCATATAAAATAGATAATGAGGGTATAAAACTGTAATAAAATGTGATTATCATTTTACTTTAGCTAGATCCGCTGCAATGCCCTCCTTGCTGATAACATGACCAAAAGTCTGATCTCAGATAGCCAAAACTAGCATTTGCTGAACTTGGCGTATAACTGATGCTCCCGTAAAGTCTGCAATGCCAAACAAAGATGTTGCTTGTGCTCTACCTCTAATCTCAAATAGATAAGGATGTAGTCGATAAAACAACCATAAACTGGTCCAAACATGGACGGAAAACCCGGTTCACCAAATCCATGAATATCACGGGTGCATTGGTCAGCCCAAATGACATGACAAGAAACTCGAAAGACCCATATCGAGTCAGAAAGGCGATTTTGGGAATATCTATTTCCCGCACTCGCAACTAAAAATAACTAGAACGAAGATCAATCTTTGAGAAATGTTGCGTTCCCCGCATCTAGTCAAATAAGTCATAAATCCTCAATAGTGGATACCTAATCCGGGAAGTGACATTGTTAAACTCACGATAGTCCATACATAATCGCATGCTACCATCCTTCTTCTCCACGAAGAGGACCGGTACTCCCATGAAAATGACTCCGAAAAATAAAACTCTGATTTAACAACTCATCTAGCCGAGTCTGTAGCTCCCTCATTTTAACAGGTGCCATACAATAGGGTGCTTGAGATACCGGTACTGTGCCCGGATACAACTCAATACAGGACTCAACCTCTCTTACTAGAGGTAATCTATGTATGTCCTAATAGACATCCTGATACTCTGAGATGACTCCGGTCTCACTCAAATCTACACCTCGATTCCATATCATCACCTCCTCGATGTATGCCAGAAATGACTCTGCATTCTGGTTATCCTATGAGGTTGCTACTATCTATTCAAACCCATCAAATGTTTACAAGATGACTATCTTTGTAAAGTAGTTTATACTAACATAGTAGGATGATAACCAATCCATACTAAGAATAACATCAAACTCAGATATTCGCAGGATGATCAAATCGACTACATACGCAGACTCATCTAAACTGACGACACATCTCCTATAGATACTCTCTAAGAGAGACACCTCTACCAAAGGAGTAGAAACTGATAATGGAATGCCTAAAGGCTACGTTACTGATAATGGAATGCCTAAAGGCTACGCTACAAGCTGAAGTCTAATCATGACATCATGATAGATAAAAGAATGCGAAGCTTCTGAATCAACAAGATCCGAGCTAGAAAGGAAATCACTATGAAAGCTCCGCTCACACCATAATCATGCAGTACGACTATATAAACTCTGCCTGTGGCTAGCGATTGCTACGCTGATGGCGGTGGAACATATGTGACTGTCTATCCCTCATGAATCTCTTGGATGGCATGAATCTGTCCTACTGGCCCCTTTATCTTCAAGACAGCTGGAGGTGCCTAAAATCTTCTGCTGCTAGTCGTAACCGTGGCCCTAAGACTACTAACTCTGACCTCTGTCATGCTGGCCTCCTGCTGGTGTACTATGACAATCCTTCGCTCTATGTCCGATCATGTTACAATTGTAACATATACGCTAAATTTTGCGCTACTACGATGCTCTCGAATCATGTTGTAGGTTATGCTCTCTTCTTATGCTGTCCTTGTTGCTGGCGGTAAAAATCCTTATCCCGCTGCTGGGGCTCTCTAGATTCCGCAATAGGTCTCTTCCATTGTCACTATGCTAGTCATGATTCTATAATTAACTACAAGCATATCTCCCTGTTTTAATCAGACTAGCTCTGCTGCTTGTCAAAGAAGTAAAAAAAATCTCCCAAATAAGTGGTATTCGCTGCTCCGGCAAAAATCTGAAGTCGATGCCATCCTCCGGTGCTATCCTCCGGTGATATCCTCTACAATGAATACATCTAACTCTACTTTAGTACTGGGTGGACGTTAAGAAATTTTCACATATTTCTTCCATTTAAGGCTGTATATGAATCCAGTATGCCCGAAAACTATGGTGTTCATAGTGTCTAATGTCTTTCTTATTCTTACAGAGCCAAGCCTCCTGCTCTGCAGCTCTATCAACAGCTGGTTGTGGTGATGATGAAATAATTGGTATTGTCTCTTCAATAGGCATGACTGGTATAACTAGTGGTGGAACTCCAGAAAATATAATGTGGCTTGTTACTCGCTCCTCGAGTGTTTCTAGTCTCTGCTTCTACAATCGGCGTTACCGAGTCGATCAGATATTATGGAGCCTGCTACAGCTTGGGCTCTGCTTGCCTAGCTCTCCGGGTACGAGTTTTATCTCAATCACATCCTCGTCTCGACATTTATAATATCAAGAGGAGAGCTTAGTAGACATAGTAAATGAGATCGCAAACATATATACATAACATAACGTATCATATAGTGTTCACGCAAATACTTCTCAATCAAAGTAAGGTAGTCATTAAAAAAAATTTGTAATTTTCGAGGTATACGTATTATGTCTTTACTCATTCTAGGAATTCCTAGCAGACTCTATACATGAATCTTAGAAAACTCTATCCTATCTCCACGACTCGACACAGGATGATCCTAAGGATGTTAGAACTAGAGCTCTGATACCAACTGTGACGCCCCTGGGTTCACACAAGGCTGCAGTCCAAGAAAATCTAAGGATGTCAAATCTATTATGCACCCATACAATGCATTAACACGTTTCACTAATCATAGTATTATCCTCTAGTGGAATCAAAAAGAAGTGTAAACAGGCAAAAGAATATGATAGTAGTGCAATGAACATGATGAATACAGAAGAGATAGCCAAATAATATCATGTCTCAAAAGAACAAAATAAAATATAACTGAAACGGGAACAAGTGTAATATGTCTCAATATATCGAGTCAAATGAAGTATCACTAAGGCACTCAGCCTTTACAAAAATAAGATACAAACTCTAATGTCTGAATGAGAATACAAAACTACAGTGGAGCCTATAATGGTAAAATCATGCAACGACGACTATACTAGAATTCCGTCATCTTACGGCTCTCCGAAACTCTGAGCTGCCTGAAAAGAAATTTAAAATCATTGAGGTACAGTCCACTTACCTCAAACAGTCACAATCTGCCAAGAAAAACTAAGCTACAAAAGTAAAGAAAATGTAGGATGACGTCAGCCACATCGCTTCAGAGGCGACTTTTCAATTCTCATTCAAAGCACCAATGTCCGTCCAAAAGTAATTTGTTATTATTTAATATTTCACTCGGACCTGGCTAAAGCCGCCTCCAAGCGAAAGGGGCCAACTGTTATGGTGTTCTCACTTGCCAAAATACAATTCATTGATAAATGAACACACCGATGTACTTCCCCAATCAATACCCCAATCAAATTGGTGACCTAAGCCCATCAGAGAGTCCCACTTAGCCGATTGGACGAGTCAATATTTTTTCATGTCAACTCAAAAAGTGGAACTAGTCAGCCCTCTTACCGAAGACGACTCTCCAGGAGTCCACTCGACCATTCGTCCAACACCTCATGAGGCCGACTCGAAAGACATTACTTCTTTGACGAAGAAAAAGGATTTTAACTTCAAGCTTATCCTTACATGCAACGTGTTAAGTGAAAGGCCCTAGAGTAGGGGGGGGTGAATAGGGTTTGGACAAATAATATGCAATTAAAAGATATTCCAACAAACCACACACAAATATGAAATGCAATGACAATAAAAGAGAGTAAGGATAGAGATAGTTAGCCAATTAATGACACACGGTATGTTCACGAGGTTCGGTCCGCTGACCTATGTCCCCGCTCCCCACTCTCAAGGAGAAATCCACTACACACCCGGTTTGGAAGCCGGAACTTCTTCTATACAATGATCTCCACCGAGATCTCACAACCACACAGTAGATCTTCATGAGATCAAGCTCATAGCAGTAGTAAATCGAAGAAAAGCTCTCTCTTTATAGTAGCCCTATGGCAAGAGAGGAGATTGCAATTGAAGATTAGGATGTGGGCTTTGAAAGAGTGAAAGCAAATAAAAGTTGAAGCTCTTTGAAAACAATAAACTCAAACACAAGAGATCTGCAATGAAAGCTTGGTTACTGAGGTAGTTGGGGTTGTTGGGTATTTATAGGAAGAGAAAAAAACAGCCAAAACCCCAAAGAAATAGTGAAAAACCCATAAAAACCGAGAAACAGATTCTAAGAAAAACTAGCCGTTAAGTTGCTTATCAGTCGACTGACGGGAATCATCAGTCGACCGATGAGTTGAACGTTAACTAGCTCATCAGTTGACTGACATTCATTTTCAGTCGACTGATTGATCATCAGTCGACTGGTCAGTCGACCAAAATAGAACATAAACTTTTTGATGATTTCAGGTGTTTTTCTAAGTCGACACATCAGTCAACTGACATCATCAGTCAACTAGTCAGTCGACTAGTCAGTCGATTGAAAACAGATTTTTAGCCTAATGTAGGCTATCTAAAAATCACAACAGATAGCTGATCCCCTATCAAACACTAATGATGGAAGTTACAATCTGACAACTTCCAGAAGGTTATAATTTAAAGACTTTCATGTAGATCGATGAAGGTTACAATCTGACGACCTTCACAACAACCGATTAAAGATCTAGTTCCACAGCCTTCATAATCAACATCGGGAGTTACAATATAATGACTCTCATATTTTGAAGGAGCCAAGATAAAGATTACAAGATGACGGTCTTTGTAACGCTCTAGCAAAAGAGACCACAAATTGATGGTCTCTTCACATCAAAACGCAGAGGTCATCCCTACGTCTCAACCTCAAAACGCAGAGATCATCCCTATGTTACAATCTCAAAACACAGAGGTCATCCCTGTGTTACAACATTAAAACGCAGAGGTCATGCCCACGTTTTAGAGTCAAAACACAGAGGTCATCCCCAGCACTCCAGTTAAAAACGCAGAGTTCGTGGACTCAAAACGCAGAGTTCATCTTTGCGTCTTAACTCTGTGTTTTAGATTTACAATGCAGCGTGAACTATGCGTTCAGCCACCAAAACAGGCCTAACTTTGCATTTCAAGTCTAAAACGCAGAGTTCAGGCCCTGAACGCTATTTTTCAGCTTTTGACTCGTTCAAAGCACGAACTGAACGATTTCAAAACCATTTTCTTCACGATTTGGGGAACTATTTAAGGGGGGCGGTTACACCCTATTCAGCCCCACATAGGAGCGAATTAAGGGGGCAGTTATACCCCTTAATCCCCTATAAATAGGGGTAAACTCAACCGAGTTTGGGTCCTTCGATTTGGTAGCGAAGAAGAGATCTTTGGCTCGGCTTCTTCAGATCTTCTTGGAGCTTTGGAGATCAGCAACTTGGAGGAACTCTTGAATCATCTTGGAAGGCTTTTATTGAAGCCTTTGAGATTACTCGGCTTGGCTTTTGAACTCTTTCTAAGAGTTCTTCTTAACTCGATCAAAGTTCAAAACTTGCTTTGCAAGTTCTTCAAAACTCGTTCAGAGTTCTAGAACTTGCTTTGCGAGTTCTTCACAACGTCAAATCGTGAGGAGATACCGTTTTAGTCAATCAAGACGTTCGGATCGTCAACATAGAGCAAACTCGACGTGAGCATTCAAGGGAGGCATTCCATCGCCACCGTGAAGAACCCAGAATTAAACCAAGGGGAGAATTCAGATCAATTCTACTCTCTTTTGTAATCAAAAATCCAAATTGTAATTGAGATTGAGAGATTTGTAAACGTTCTTTTTCTAAGCGGTTAGAGAAAATAAAACATTCAATTCTTTCATTTTCATTTCACAAATTTTCCACCAAACACCTGAATCGATTTTTAAATTGGGTTTCAAAGCTCTGTTAAAAATAGTAAATAAACTCCAAAAAATATAAAACTTTGGGAATAGTTTATAAATATTTTAACAAACTTGTTTGAAAAGGAATTTTGCAAAAAGATTCTCGTATGTGTGAAAATCATCATTTTAGTAAAAGTACCAAAATACGAGTTTTGAAAGTGTGCAAGTGTGATATCCCATGAGCTTCAAATGTAATCAACAAACTACTTGCCTATATTAAGTACTAGAGAGAAAAATAAATAGCAAATATCTCTCACATAGAAATACATGACTTGAGTCTTGATATTTGCTCTTGAGTAGATGAAGCTTCTCATGCATATGGTGCTCTTGAAAGCATTGCTTCATCGCTTTGCCTCCACCTCCTTAGATATTGTTATTATAGCTCATTTTCCATCCAATCCTCCATAAAAGGTGCTAATGCATGTGATCTACAATATAGCTCAATTAACAATTAGCATCAATAATGGTGTTTGTAAATCATCATCAAAACAAATGATCTAACAATCTCCCTCTTTTTGATGATGACAAACAACCATTATGGATGACAAACAACCATTATTTGGCTTATTATGGATGACAAACAACCATTGTTATGGATGAAAAACAACCATTATGCAAGAGTAAGTAAAAATATATTATTGTACTTATAGATAGTTGCTCCCCCTATCTATAAGGATCCCCCTTACTATGTGTACAAATGAGGAGATTTCTCTCCTCCTTTGTCACCATAAAAAATAGGGTAAAATAAAGACAATATGCATGCTAAAAAAACCACACAAATGCCTCAAGTGTTGGCCTGCCCGTGTCTCCCTCAAGTGTTAGGAATTACGATTTACCTCTAGGCATTACCACCAACCTCACTCCTCTTGGGATGACCCCGGTATCTCACCTCTAAACTCCTTTTGGTACCCGTGTTTGCTTAAGCATGACTTGATATTTTAGGATCAAGAAAAAAATATGACAATGGTAGAGCAAAGAATAAAATGAAATAGACAAAAAGATATTTTTTAAAGGATGCACATGCCTAGTTCAGTTCTAATACGGCAAAAATCAACTTCACAAAGGGGTTTGGTAAAGATATCCGCTAATTAAGATTTGGTGTCAATATAAACATGGGAAATATCTTTCTGTTCAACATGATCACGCAAGAAGTGATGCTGTACATCTATATGTTTGGTTCTAGAATGCAAAATGGAATTTTTTTGAGATATTGATAGCACTAATATTATCACAAAAAGTTTTTGTATCATGAACGTGTAAATCAAAATCAACCAAATTTTGTTTCATCTACAAAAGTTGTGCACAACATAAGCCGGTCCTAATATATTCCACTTCCGTAGTGGACAAAGCAACACAATTTTATTTCTTGGAAGCCCAAGATACAAGTGAGTTACTAAAAAATTGACAAGTACCACTCGTACTTTTAGGGTCCACCCTACAACCAGCAAAGTCGGCATCACAATAACCACAAAGACCAAAAGATGTATTTTTAGGATAAAATAAACCAAGTTCTAAGGTGCCATTAATGTATTTTATAATCCTTTTAACCGCAACCAAATGAGACTTTTTAGGAGAAGCTTGAAAACGTGCACATGCACAAACACTAAACATGATATCCAGCCTACTAGCGTGAGATAAAGAAGACTACCTATCATACCTCGATATAGTTTTTGGTCTACCTTGTAACCGCTTTCATCCGCATCCAACTTGATGGCGTTGCTCATTGGAGTTGGGACATGTTTTGAACTTTCCATCCCGAATTTTTTCACCAACTCCCTAGCATATTTGCTTTGTGATACGAAGATGCCATCATTAGATTGTTTAACTTGGAGGCTGAGAAAGAAGGTGAGCTCTCCCATCATACTCATATTAAATTGATCTTGCATTACTTTAGAAAAGTCCTTGCATAAAGATTTATTAGTGGCACCAAAAATAATATCATCCATATAAATGTAAACTAAAATGAAATCATTTTTTCGTTTTCTAACAAAAAGAGTATTATCAATTATTCCTTTTGAAAAATCATTTTTAATGAGAAAACTTGAGAGGCGAGCATACCAAGCTCTAGGAGCTTGTTTTAACCCATATAAAGTTTTTTGAACCCGGTATACATGATTAGGAAAAGATGAATCAATAAAGTCGGGGGGTTGCTCAACATAAACCTCTTCTTCAATACAACCAATTAGGAAAGTACTTTTGACATTCATTTGAAATAATTTAAAATTTTTGAAACTTGCAAAAGCTAAAAACATTCTAATAGATTCCAATCTTACAACCGGTGCAAAAGTTTTATCATAGTCTATGCTCTCCTCTTGATTGTATCCTTGGGCAACTAAATGAGCTTTATTTCTAGTTACTATGCCAAACTCATCAAGCTTATTTCTAAAAACCCATTTAGTTCCAATAATAGAAGTATTATTTAGTATAGGAACTAATTTCCAAACATTGTTTCTTTGAAGGTTATTTAACTCTTCATGCATAGCTAAAACCCAAAATTCATCTTTTAAAGCATCATCAATACGTTTGGGTTCTATTTGGGATAAGAATGCTATATTACCACATTCGCTCATTGCTTTTGAGTGAGTCAAAATGTCTTTGGATGGATTCCCTATAATTTGGTCTTTAGGGTGATCCGGTGCAAACTTCCAAGCCTTGGGGAGTTCTTCTTAAGTTTGTTCATTTTTGTTCTCCCCGTCAATTGGTGCATTCATTGAGGGTTTGTCATTTAGTTGCAAGAGCTCCATTCCTTCCTTAAACTCATCATCATCCCTAGGCAAATTATCTTGCAAACCAATTTAGATTCATCAAAAGTAACGTTTATTGACTCTTCAACAACGAGTGTTCGCTTGTTGAAAACTCTATAAGCCTTACTTCTAGGAGCATATCCCAAAAATATCTCAACATTAATTTTTGAATCAAATGAAAACTCTATAAGCCTTACTTCTAGGAGCATATCCCAAAAATATCTCAACATTAATTTTTGAATCAAATTTATCATGATGGTCTTTAGTATTTAAGATAAAGCATTTACAACCAAAGATACGAAAATATCCAATATGTAGAGTTTTGCCAAAAAAGAATTCATAAGGAGCTTTCTTAAAAGAAGGTCTAATTATAACACGATTTAAAGGAAGTCTTAGTTTGTTTACCTTTAGCACATTCCTCACAAGTAGAATCCTTAATATGAGATAGATTTGGTAGCCCTCTTACTAAATTCTTCTTGGATAGCTTAGATATAAGCTTCATGTTAGTATGTCCAAGTCTCTTGTGCCAAATCCAAGGATCCTCATCTACCGTGGCAAGACACTTTACATCTTGATCTAAGAGCTCATTTATCTCAAAAATATAAACATTAGATCTTCTAAAAGCAACAAAAATAATTTTACCATTTCTACTAACAATGCATTTATCCGGTTTAAAAATAATGTCAAAGCCTTTGTCACTTAATTGACTAATGCTAAGAAGATTATGGTTTAAACCTTTAACAAAATATACATCTTCAATTATGGGAGAAGGTATCTTACCAATAGAACCGATTCCTATGATTTTACCTTTCTTGCCGCCACCAAAGGAGACATTGCCTCCTTCAATCCTTGATAGGGTTACAAATAATTCTTTATTGCCTGTCATGTGATGAGAGCAACCACTATCAAGGTACCATAACTCCTTACGTCTTATGTGAGACACTCCCTACATATAAATAAGTTGTAGAACCTTTAGGTACCCAAGCTTTGGGTCCTTGAATGTTAGTATTTTTGGTACCCTTGGGTACCCACATTAACTCATAGTGATCAATGTTATTTTAATCCTACAATGAGTAGAAATATGACCATATTTCATGCAATATGTGCATAAAAACCTTTTCTTGTATGTAGGAGCATGAGATTGATGATACCATTTTTATCAACATGATGATGACTAGAGTAAGCATGATTAGATTTAAGTCTATTGTTTTCAATCTCTAATCTCTCAACTTTGGATCTTAGTTGTTTGTTTTTAAAGTCTAGATCTCCTATCATTTTATCTTTTAAAGCAAGAGAAGATTGTAGTTGCTTATACTTAGAACTACAAGAAACATGTAATTTTTTGAATGAAGAATATTCTTTTGCTAATTTTTTAAATTCAAAGTTTAATTCTTCTAAAGTCGCTTCTAGTTCACATTGCATATAGAGAGATTCACTTTCGGTTTCGGATTGTACCTCATCTTCATGAGCCATGAAGCAAATGTTCCGATCATGAAGAGCAATCTTAGCACCCTCATCATCACTATCTGAATCGCTTGGTTCAGACTCATCCCAACCGGCATACATACCCTTCTTCTTCTTGTATTTCAAATACTTCTCCATAAGCTTGGGAGAATCCTTGGTTAAGTGTCCCGGTTCGTTGCATTCAAAGCATTTACCTATACGAGGAGAAAATTTGTTGTTAGATCGATTTTTGAAATTTTTGTTCATTTTGATTAGTCTTGATATCCATCTAGAGAGGTGTGCCACTTCTTTAGAGACATCATCTTCACTATCCGAGGAGGATGAATCGTCAATTGCTCCCTTGAGAGCTATGGACTTTGATTTTTGGGGTGGCTCCTCGGTTGCCTTTGAGGTTGCTTCTTCCTTTTCCTTGACCTTCTTCTCATAGACCTTGAGCTTGCCAATAAGTCCATCAAGAGTGAGAGTAGATAGATCATGTGCTTCTTCGATGGCCGTCACTTTAGGTTCCTAAGCCGGCATCAAAGAGCAAAGAATTTTGTAGCACATCTCTTGATTCTCTAAGACCTTGTCAAGACCATGCAATTCATTTATAATATTAGTGAAGTCAGCAGGCGGATTTGCGGTCACCCGATGTAGGCGAATTTGGTGATCACGTGGCCTTGGCTCATGCAAGCGAGCTCAGCCCTTAGGTGAGCCTAATTTCTAAGCTGCGCGAACGGTTTGAACATGCAGGCGGATTTCATGTTTATCTGCTAACGTAATTTTTACCGTCTACAAGACCCCCTTTAAAGTTTTCAGACCTGAACCCACTTGTGTGTGGTCTGGAATACTTTGAATAAAGAGGTTCCTCTTAGGATTTTTAGCAAACCCTCAGCTATCAACGGATTTGACTTGCCTTTACCGATTACCATTTGAATCGGGCTAGTCATACTATTCCCCTCAGTATGATGAGTTATCGAGTAGTTCCTCTTAGGCGTAATGCTAAGATTTCTGCTCTAACCCTTAGCCGTTTGAGGCATGGGTTTGAGTTAATTATAACTGTCAGGTTGTAGTTTGGTTGTATCGTAACGATTTTGACTAAACGACCGTTATCCATGAGTGCGTCCAGAGAGTGCATCCATGGGCTGCATCGTTTGGTAGGTCTGATCATGTGGGAGAGACTATTCCATCGATGGTTCGAAACTTTAGAAGAGTCGGACCACTCGAGATTCGCCCTTAGAGGCAAACTAGGCATTTGCAGGCGAATTTCGCTTCACAGGTGAAATTTGAAAATCTGGAGGGCGAGCTCGCCATCTGTTTGTAGGTGAAATTTGAATTGGTAGAAGGTGAGCTACGTGTTAGTCAGCAAAGCCTTGTGCTTCGTGCTTTCCGGCTAAGGCCGCGTAGATTCGTCAGGTTACATTAAATGTGATTTGACAAAGCGGCGTCGCTTCTGCGCACCCCGCTCGATCACGGATCGTGGTCGTACTTTTTGATCCTAGTCGTTAGATCCGACCATGAATTTCGGTGTGGGTTCTGGATTTTGATTCGTTCGACCCGTTCCCTGTCTCGACGGTTCCTCTGTAACCACCGAAAAACGAACTGTTGAGAGCGATCTGGGCTGTTGATTTCAACTGTGGCCACGTTCCTCAACCTCAAGCGTTTTGCCTTTAAATAGGCTTCGTTCCCTTCTTTTGGAGACTACTGTGCTCAAGAATTTCTGCCCGCTCAAACCTTTCAAAGAGAAAAGCTCAGGTTTCTTTCCCGACTTTTCGATATGGCGCCAAAGTGCAAGAGGTGCGTTTCGAAGAGAAAGGGCCCAGGAGGTTCTTCTAGCGACGCTGCCGCTGGTGCGGTTGACGCATCTCTAGGGCACATTTGGGTAAGTTCAATGACTTCGTGTTGATGAATGGCGCTGCATTAAGAAGACAAGCACTGTTCGTTCGTCTTCTTTTCCGGATTTTGCTATTCTTGGCAATTTCCCTGATTTGGGTGAATTCCCCCTTTTCAAGTGGATTCGACCTTCGCTAGGCGAATCCAGTTCCTGTCAGACAGCCTTATCTTTTATCAGGAAAATCCCGCCTTCATAAGGCGGACTTAGTCTCGCCAGGCAAGATCCGTTTGCTGAGATCTGCCTACTTGGAGGACTACGAAGTTTTCTGATTCCAATTGCAAATTCCGTTCTAATCTCTTGACCTTATTTTGCAGCCACATTTTCTGATGAAGCCCTTCCGAAGGGTGTTGCCATTGGTCTTGCCGGCGGCTTGGGCTATGCGGCACCCTCCCGATTCTCTCTTCTTGATCCAGTACCCGTCTTTGCTACTGACAAGCCGGAGGAGTTGGTCAAGAGAGTGACTGATGGGCATCATCTTACACTGCGTGAGTTTATTACTGATGCAGCGTTGACAGACGTGGCCAGGGAGGAGTTGAAAAAGCCCCAGTTCATGTTTGGCGATGCCGTGGCTGACCCTTCGGCTCTGTTGCTTGGAGAGAGCAAATGGCTCTGTGTCATGGATGGGGTCCATTACTACATTCCCAGTATGCCAAGGGGGTTTTCGATAGTCGAGTTGCGGTCACTTGCGGTCCCGAGATCGATGAACTGGGATCTAACTCCTACCCAAGATGGGGTAGTTTGCGGTGTCTTCACAGGGTCGTCCGCTGGGTACGGGGTCGACAACTCTTGTAAGCGCGTGGTCGCCTTGCGTCCCGGCTTGCTGAATAATGAATGGCCTGTGGGGGAGACAACTACAGTGGTGGGGACTTTCCACTATCGTTTCTTCCAGGCAGGGGGGCAATTCCCTCTGAAGGACTTCAGGGCTCTGGGATGGATTCATTCTGTGCCTGGTAGTGGCACTTGGTGGTCTAAGATCACCAAGTACGTCTTGACGGAGAATTCTGACCTTGCGGGCTCAGAACTGTTCGTGGCTATCCGAGCCACCTAGTATGGACAGTATCTTGGAACTCTACTACCCGGATAGCGGTACGTTCTTTACCCCCAACAGCGAGCTTGGTATAACCCTCCACGAGATGTATGATGTGTCGGGGTTGCCTTTTGGGAGCTTCCCCTATGAGGAGTACGTGCCAGGTCAAGACGAGATCAACTATCTTTCGGGTCGGTTTCACCTAATGGTTGAGACTTTATGGGAATTGCTCGGCCATTACTACATATGTCTCGACACCTTGAGCACGGTGGACCACAAAGGCAAGAAGAAGAGGGCTCCCGGGATTAGCCACAAGAACTGGGCTGACTACCTATTCCCCGGGAACGATGTTAAGGGGAGGCCTACTCTATCACTAGGTGAGTGTGACCAGGCCGAGGTGGAGAGTCGGATGGCCAAAGGGAAATCCGCCATAACCCTTGAGCACGATGAGGGCGGGTTCTGATTCGTGATGACCTTCCAGTCGTTCCACCATCAGGCCAGATCTCCCATATCTGCTAAGGCTCTGCTTGCAGGATTACCTCATGCTGTGGTTGAAGAGGTGTGTGGTTCCCACCCATTCCTTCGAGGCGCTCCCGGTATAAGTGGTTTACCCTGCGGTACGCTTGGCCTATGGGAGGCTGTACGCATTGGTGTCGGCAATGGTAGCCTGTATCCAAAGGGGGCTTCGCACACTGACAAACCAGTTTTGCCGGGTGTCGTATGTTGACGAGGGCGAAGGTGAAGTCGCCACCCTAATCCGAGAGTGGGGCTATCATACACTTATCTGATGGCGTGGTTCGTATACCACTGCGAGTATTTGATGAGTGCCCCAGCGGCTCTACAGGGAAGGGGATCTGTCCCATTTGTCCAGCGTCTGGAAAGATGCTCTTGGAACTGTAAAGATGTCCCTGACATGACGAAGACGTTGTCTTATTTTGGTCATTACAACTTCCGACGATTCTTCCCTTATTTCACCGGGGACGGCTACGGCGAGTCACTTCAGGACGTGTCGATAGCGGCCCACAATACCATCCTCTCTTGTGGCGCCTTCCGGTGGTTAGTTAACATCCGGCCGGGGTATCACGTCTTGTGAACTGGCTCCGCGTGTTATCTTGAGCCTTATTTCCCATGTAGGTTTGCCCGTCAGTTCGGGTATGACCAGCTCTATGTTGGAAATGTCAACCCTTATCTTCACTACGAGGGGGGTTTGGTTGATGGTGCGTGAGGGTGGTTCTGGACCTATGCCAGTGGCACCAGTGCACACTTTGAATTGTCGGCTAAGGATCGTGACCTTCGCCATTCGCTCCTCTATTGTTGGTAGTACCGAGGTGCCAGCGCGAACCCTGAGGGCTTCCGGTTTCAAAGTTCTTGTTTAGCAGAGCGCGGGCGTCGTCCGAGGGCAGCTCCTCATCCCTTAAGGCGAATGGGTCACCAGACTATGGAGGAATGGTTCGGGGGTGTCTCTGAAGAGGAGGTCGAGGATTTTCACGCTGGCTTGGGAGACTTCGGAGAATTCACGGCTCGCGCTCCATCCCGTCATCCTCCATCGGATCTCGTCGACGTGTCGGGAGGGTCAGATGAGTTGGTTCAGGTGGGTGAACACCTAGAACAGGCCCGGGGAGCAATTGCTGGGCGATTGGGGATGCCGCTCCTGGCTCCTAGCAGCTCTCTTCTTTCTAAACGACAACAGGAGGCCGCGGTCGACAGTTCCAGGGCGGAGGCGGCCAAGAGGGCCCATCATGAGGAGGCAACCAAGGCTATTGGAGCAGAGAGAGGCCAGGATGCAACCCCTTGACCACTCCTATGGCCAGTGGCATTGCGCCCGCTTCGTTTACTACCTCGGGGATGGTTCCGATAACTTCGGGGGCGGTCCCTTCGTCGTCTGCTGTGGAACAGCAAGTGGTGGTTTTAACGACTCATACCATTATGTCGAGAGGTAACCCTTAGTATCGTATCCTTAGGTGCAGGGTCAAATTAGTGTCATCTGACGTTTGCGTTGACTTAATGCAGGTACGGTTGAGGAGGTGATCCCCATTCCTCCTGATTAAGATGGGGGGCATGAGATGAGGCAGAGCTCGGCGACTCAGGTAAGAACACGGTCGAACGTCGTTGATCCATCTCTGCTGAATCATCTATGGGTTCTTTTCATACGTTACTGCTAATATCCTTCCTGTATTTGCAGCTGCTCCGGCCTCGGATGCCGCTGGAAAAGAGTATTCTCCCTCTTGGGCTGACCAGTCGGTTGAAGAAGGCAGCAAAACCGACAGCGAAGACGATGACTCACCCCATGAGACAATGTCGAGCGACGAGGGACCATCTGACTCTGAAGGGGAGACCCATGCTCCTGATGAAGCGCCGGTTGTGATAGGGTCATCGGCCCAGGGGGCTTCTACATAAGGGGAAGCATCTACTCATGTGGTGGTTGATTCCTCGCCTTGTATCTCGACGACCGTTGAGGCCGCGCTCAGATCGGTGGTTGAGACCCCGATGGTGTCGAGGCAAGCCACGTGTTTGTCAGCAAAGCCTCGTGCTTCGTGCTTTCCGGCTTTGGTGACGACATCGGCGGTCGACGAGGCTACCCTCTCTCCATTGGCTCTCTCACACAAAAAGTTGGTGGACCGAACCATTGGTAGCCTCCAAGACACCCTTGCAGATAACATCAGGCTCGCATTGGATGAAAGCAGCCCCTTTGAGGAGTTCAAGGAGGCCCTTGAATATCATATGGGCTTCTTGATCAGGATTCTGGGTCCCTCCGCCGCTAATCCGTACTTCAAACGTTTAGAGGAGGTAGAGTGGATTATTGGGTAGCTGCTTGTCCTTCGTACCACGAGTTCTGAGATTCTCCATCTCGCGTCCAGTGAGGTCCAGATAGCATTGGAGGAGCGCGATCGCAGACTGGAAGAGACAACGTCGTTGGAGGTAAGGCTGACGAAAGAGCTGGAGCGCGCCGCGGCCGAGAGCGAGCGAATGAGCTTGGCGCACCAAGAGGCTAATTCCCGTGCTTCCCACCTATCTTTGAAGATAGTGGGAACCAAACAAGTCATTACTAATGCGCAGGCCTTATTGGCTAACCAGGAGAAGGCTCGCAAATAGGTGATAGGGGAGTTGGAGGAACTCGAGTCTCGACAGCAGCTGGTCGTTGACACTATCGAGGAGAAGGGCTGAGCCCTCAAGGTGGGAAGGCACACCGTTCAAGACTTGCTTTCACGTTCTAAAGTGGATATTTGTCGAGAGATCCTGAGGAGGCTCGAGCTCAAGCGCACCGAAGAGATTCGTGAGTTGGAGTCATGGCTGAGAGATTTTTAATATGCTTTCGATTGTATCGTTGTATTCGAATCTCTCTTAATGAATGGAATTGTGTTTTCATCCTAGTCATTGCTCCTTTTATTCTATGTGTGTGTACTATCACTGGTTACCGTGGGTGTTGTCAAATCAACCGTTGGTTGATTCGTATCGGGTGACTCCTGGCCATCCAAGTTCCCGCTACAGGTGAATTTTAGACTTAGGTGTAATTGCGAATAGTTCAAGCTTCGCTTGAATCCTAATTGGGTCAATCTTTAGGCAAACTTGAAGGTGGCTCGAACCCCAAACGTGGTCAAGTCTTAGTTACACAGATCAGCATAGTGTGCGAGTATGAGCCTTCGGGCGAACTCCACATGTGCGATTTTGCCTGACGAATTGGCTTTATTTTTGGTGGGCCACACGTCTATCAATTAAAATAATGTGGGCACATCTTTTCCCGTTAAAGGTGGCATAGTGGGGGTTCTCCGTTCTTCGCACCCGATTGGCTAGAGATCGTGTTGGAAACTGACACATCTCGACCGTTCGCACGAGATTCGGCATCATCTTGCCTTATCTGTGACTGTTCAATTCGAACGGTCCAATCGACCGACGGGCAATTACTCATGCCATGTATTTAATGCCCCTCCCTCTGCATTGAGGGGTGTCGTGGCTTCTGATTGTCTTTTCAGAAGAGGTGCTTCTTTCTTGTTGTGCTTATGATGGCGCCAAAGGTGAAGAGGACCGCTTCAAAGCAGGGCAAGGGTGTTTCCTCCTCTTACGCCGCCAAAGCTGCCGCCGCCAGAGTTGTTTTGGCGTCTGGGCCCTCGTCCAGGTCGATCATGGGTCTGTGAGGTGATATCTCCCACTCTTAACCCTCTCTTTTCTTTTTGTTGTGCCTTCGTACAATTCGGGAAGGAGCACTCTTCACCAGAGAGCAGAAGATTGAGCCCATACTTGTTTCCGACGACGAGTCCGAGGGAGCCGCGGCTTCTCTCGCTTCGCAACTTATACTTGTTTCCGACGACGAGTCCGAGGGAGCCGCGGCTTCTCTCGCTTCGCAACTTGTTCCCCCGCCTGGAGTGGAGCCTTGCCTTGAGGTTCCTCCCATTGCAGCGCTTGCTTAGGGTCAAGAGCCCGTTCCCTCAGGCTCTGTGTCTCTACAGGCTCGTATCGAAGAGTTTAAAAATGCCGCGAAACAGGTGATTTCCCTCGTCAGCCTTGGTCTTGGGATCTATGCCGACTTCAAATAGTCCCTCTTGGATCGCATGGTCGATCTCAGGCGGTTGGGTGAACCTCGTCTTGCCGCCTGCTGCATGCAGCGGTTTCTCTATCTGGAGTCGCGTCTGACACACCTGGAGACTCTGCTACAAGGAGGTCCCACGGCTGACGTGGAACATTTCTTGTCTCAAGTTCGGCATTGGGAGGCATGGGAATAGGAGGTTCGTTCGAGGAAAATGGTGGATTTGGAGTCCCATGTCGCCTTCCTGGTGGACCTATAGCGCTCACTGGGGGAACGGATGGATACTCTTACTTCCACCATATCCCGTCTGAGGGCTGAGTTGGAGCTTGCGGAGACGACTCTAGGGGGCCTCCGATTTGAGAGTCGGAAAGTTGACAAAGTTGTCAAAGAGGTGACCCAAAACCTTCAGATGCTGCGCCAAAAAGACTCTACCGCCGCCTCTACCTTCGAGGGTCAGACCCAGAAGGAAGCTGAGGATAAAGCCCAGGAAGACCACACGAGAAGGGTGGCTGCAGCTAAAGCGGAGCTGTTATCCTTCAGCCTCTTAGACTAGGTTCTCCGTGTTTGAACAGTGTTAAGATATTTGGTGTTAATGACTTGTAAAATCATAACTTTGTTCAAATGTATTGTCTTAAAAATGGGTGAATGATGTGTTCCTTTGGTTTTCAATACGTGTTTGCATATATTCTCTTTTTTGTGTTGATATTGCCTTTTGGTCTCTTAGCTACACACGAATCCGACCCCTGGGTGAATTCTAGTTACAGGCGAACTTTAGATGAATTTAGGCCGTGAGCGAATTTTGAACACAGGTGGAGGCAAATCTAAATCGTACGCGAGTTCTGACCGAAGGCGAACTCTGGGTAAAAAGTCCATTCAGAGCCGTAGGCGAATATGGTGAGCCACGTGTCTGGTCGCGGTATCATGTGCTCACCAGCTAGACTGACATTGGTACGTCACTTTGCATTGAAGGCGTCATAATGGTAACTCTCTGTCCCCTGCGCCCGATTGGACCTTTGAACAATGAGCGTGCTCATTATATTCGTTGCTCTCTCCTAGTTAAAGGAGGTCACCGTGATCATCTCCCTTTCCTTGTTTTCAATGGCGCCGTGCTCTAAAGCATCCGCCTTGAAGAAGAAGGCGAGCGATGCCTCTTCTTCAACTGCTGTACCTAGCCACGATTCGGAGCCTAAGCCTTCGGATTCAGCCAGTCTGCAGATCTGTATGGAGGAGCTGGAGGGTACTATGAAGCGGACGATCTCGGTCATCAATCGGGGCCATGGTGTCTTCACAGACCTGAAGCAGGCCATCATAAATTGGGTTACCCAAATTCGTCGTTTGGGCGACTACAGGCTCGCTATACGTTGTTCGATGAGGCTCATTGATCTTGAGTCGCTCATAAACAAGCTGGAGAATCTGCGGCAGGGGGGGGGGGGG
>NC_033797.1:97701634-97703655 GCF_001876935.1 Asparagus officinalis | reverse complement strand
TTGGTTCGTCGGTTTGTGCCGAGCTGAGCTAAGGGACCTATAAGCAATTTTATATGCCTACAGTGGTTATCAAGATATGATTTGAAAAGACCGGGAGAAAGTCTTTTGTTGATAAGCTTGTCAATCATACCATTCATGAACGAGAAGAAGGAAGTAATTTCCAAATGAAGAAGGACTTTATCCGGGTCATCATCAGATAGCAGAGCCTTGACTATGTCATTGAGCCGAGAAGACGGCCCTACAAGGAAAAGAGGATATAAATATCTTTGAAATCTTAGCCAAAGTTCTAAATCAGTATCGGCATAAAAATTTACCAAAGTTGAGTGATGTTTCCTCAAGTTGACGCCCCACGCCCGGTTCCGCCTTCACAGCCTCCCGAACTGTTAGGGTTATTGCCGACGTCACAGCCGTTGATGGACCAACCTCGTTAGTTGGTCTCACGGCTTGCTCAACAGGGCTAGGCCCTGTGGCTGCAGCAGTCATCTCAGTTGTTGGGATTGTGAGCTGAGTTTGAGCGACTGACGACTGAGCTTCTATGATAGTTCCTGCCAACAGCAAGAAATCAAGACCCTCAGGATCGTCAGATATCCCAACAATAGTAGTTGCGTCAGTCTTAATGACTGGTGCTACAAGTAAAACTCCCCTACGGTTAAGTAAAACTGATAAATGAATAACTGTCACAAAGGGATGAAATTCGTACCTACAGAGGAACCTGCCTTGATGATCAGTTCGACAGCTTCGTTGATCGGTACAACGACCTCATGAAGCCTGTTCTGACAACATGTCGTTGAACGGCCTGTCACCAGATCCCAAAGAGTCTTGTACGGGATCAGATGAAGGTGCGTTGGCTGTGTTATGAAAGGCTTCTTTGTCACTTGAACCTTCTATCGAAATATCTACAGAAAAGTCTAAGTGTTATGATACGAAAAGAGAAGTTGAAAATCAACGATGAAGTGGAATTAAATTTACCTCCGGTAGCAACAGTAGGCTCTGCGATCCTGGCATCAGCACTCGCCTCTTGTAGTTTTTCTAAAAGAGCCAGAAGCATGTAAGCAATTAGGGGAGGGATGAACTCTAAGTCGTTTAATGCCTTATATTATCACCTGAAAGGTGTACTACCGGTAATGGGTGTACCTGGGCTAGTGATCATTATATACAAACGATGTTCTGCAATGGCACCTTTGCCAGTCTTAAGGGCCGTGCCTGTTTCAACACCCGCCGGATCCTCAGCTACAGCCTCATCTGCTTGTGGCACGAAGCTGGATCCTCAAAAAAATCTATGTCAGGAGAAGGAGGGTTGTACGTCATTGCATCTTCTTCATGCCCCCCAAGAATATAGAATTTGCGAAGTCTAAAGCTTGGTATATGAAAGGATTGAAAATATAACGAGAATTGAAACATTACCTTCCCCACCGATGGACGCATCGCTGGCCACTCCTGTTTGAGAAGCCTGGGGTTTAGAGCGTCGCTTGATAGTTATCTTCATTCGTTTAGCAGGTCGAGCCTCTTCAAGATCCACAGGTTTATCTTGTGTTAATGTAGCACGCGGCTCAATTTGCAATCCAATTTGAGTTATGGTCCGAGATCGGGCACAGGTAACAAGGTTACTTCTCCCCTCTTCTTCCTCGAAACCTACACCTGAAATTACAACAAACATTTTGTGAGGATAAGTGGGTAAAACTTTCCACCTTTTTCGAGCATTGAGTCAGCGAATTCGATCAGCGATTACCATATCCAATAGCTCTTCGTAAAAGGACTCTGACAAACCTGTACTGAGTTCCTCTTCATCGATGTCCGCTGTTTCACCTTCGTCACTGACAATATCTGCGTCTAAGCCTTCTTCCCCAGAAAGAAAGGTGTCCTCCCCTTGTTCCCTATTACTGGAAGGACAAGCGGGTTCTTTTCCTTTTCTCTTCTGGTACTCGGCCTCATAAACCATTCGGGTAGCAATCCGAATTGCTGCTTCGGCCGTCAACTCTACAATTAGCTTCACCAGGACAGATTCATTAGCCGCTAGTAGC
>NC_033797.1:97690022-97701624 GCF_001876935.1 Asparagus officinalis | reverse complement strand
ATCTACCAAGCCGCCACAAGTCCGAAGTTCTAGATTTGGGTTCCTAATATATATCTTATCATACCCGAGTTGTTGCGCAAAACGACACAGTAGATACAGTTCTATGTAGCAACGATTCTTCACTCGGAAAATCAGATAACCCGACCTAATGTTTACTAGCCAATCAAAGCATCCGATGTCAAGGCAGGTCCGACCCATACCAGGCCTCTCCACGTCAACCAATGAATAACTATATCGGCCCAAAAACCGAGGGAAGCATGTGGGGAAAACCCAGCATTTATGGTCCTGTAGTCATTTCTTTATTTCCATGAATCCCCATTCTTTCCATTTACATTTTTCTATCAATTGTAGCAGGGGAACATATTGGTCCACAGCACTCGGCGCTGACATCATGTCAGAGCGATGAAGAACAAACCACACCATCAGATACGTGTAAGACAGCTCCACCTTCACCGTTTGAATTTGAACCAATGGCTTACTTCCTTTTTGTGTGAAAGTACTAATTATTTGGCAAAGACCGCGGTTGATGTCGGCGATCATCGTCGGGAGAAGAGAAAGACTTTTCCGATGAGCAAGTTGAACAGCTGGGTAAAGTACTTCTATGGGTAGAGCATCCGTGAATTGGTATGGGACCACACATTTCTTTAACCAGATAGCGGGATAGCCGGCCAACAGAGTCATCGGTTGAATAGGCTTCATCGCATACCATAGGAACGTTTGGAACTTGGTCCCAGTGGGGAAATCACCCTCGATACCAGTGGTAGTGTAGGACTGGGCGTTAGATTTCTTGATTAACTCATTAACCACTGATGGGGTTAATGGCCCCAACTCACGGATCGTTTCATCGGAATTGCTCTCAAGATTCTTGAATAAATCATCTGCAAATTTCTTTAAGCTGATTTGTGGTCGAGTTTTCTTCGATAACGGGTTGGCACATGCCAAGGCTACATGGTAATGACAGGTGAGATCCCACAAGGTGTCGTAGCAATTCGACGTAACCGACTTCAACTAACGTAACTCCCGATTCGAAGGGAAATACTCCTAGTATGCCATATTTCCCATCGGTAAGCCCGAAACCTTGTTCATCTCATGGAGAGCAAATCCTAGTTCACCATGTTTTGTCAGAAATGTGTTTGTGTCGGGATTGTAAAGCTCTAACAATACAAGGAAATGGGAGATGCTGATTGGCAATCCATACATGGTGGCGTGAATAGCCACGTATAGACCGCTGGCCTTCAATTCTTCACCCCATCGGGCGAGAACATAGCCGGTTAGGCTGGTCCACCAAAGTTTATCCGAGGAATGGACCGAACCATAACACCTGTGATTAGTTGCAAGCATCTCTCGCCCTAATCTCACGAGGCAATTCTTTAAAGTGTTAGCAACTGTACACAGTTCACCTCGATGCGGGTCATTCAATCCTAATACACCGGGATGCAATCCGATGACACAACTTATATCACTTGAACAAGGAGCGGATTGGTGAGTGACGTATCCACAATGGACGCGTTCACGTTCCTCCGTCTGGTCCCACGACATCTCCCGTTTAACAGCTTGCTATCGTAATACAATCAACGAGCGATGACGAGGAATGGGAGGGATATATAGAGAGCCTTCGTCGTCCTTATGCAACCATTGCTCAGCTTCGAGGGGTACAGTAATTGGGTCCTCAACAGAGTCGTTGAATAAATAATCTGGTTTCTTTAGGGGATGAGTAGAGTTAGGGTCCTCGACCAGGGGTGCGTCGGTGATCAGCTGTCGTAAGGTACGACGATCTCCCTTACGTACCAACTGAGGGAGTTCTTCAGGTCCACCCGGAGCAAATTGGGGAATAGCCAGGATGAGCATAGGATCTGTAGTAGAAGCATAAGCCTCGCTACAGCGGACTTCCACCGCATTGGTGTTGATCGCCTTTGAAGGAAATTCGACTGAAACAAGTAATGCGCATTTATAAAATGCAACTACGAGATTTTCTTCTCATGTATACAGGCATTGAACTCATCTCACGGATCAGTGAGATAGAGTCACGACCCTGTAATTGGCGAGATGATTTTAATGGATCACATACACGCAAGACAAGGCACATTATCGCACAAGCAACGTGACAATATACCCCATCCTATGTAACGCAATACAATATGAAATCGCCCTTTATTGCCTCGAGACATGTCTTGACCAAGCAAAACGTATCTTTTAAGCGTTCACCCCCACGAAGGAGGATGTTGGCTCTTCCCAATTGTCTCACCAAGGAGAACAAAGTGGGGATATAATATATAATATGTTCATATGGGTTTCTAAGCAAAAAGGAAAAGTGCTTGTTAATTAGGCGAGAGGATTTGGACTGCATTATACATACGAAGCATAATGTACATTGTCATATGAGTAACATGACAATATACCCGTCCTCCGAAGTATAAGGCAGCTGGAAATTGCCCCAAATTGATTAAGGCGTGTTTTGACCAAGCAAAATGCGGCTGTGAAGCGTCAACCCCCACGAAGGAGGATGTCATCTCTTCCCAATTGTCTCACCAAGGAGAACAAAGCAGGGATGCAATATGCAATATGATATACTAATGTCGAATTTACGAGCCAATGCTATAAAAAGCTACCCGTGCAAGAAAAAGGCTCTGGCTCAGGTGACTGAGTAGTAGAGCGACCCCTCGCGACGCGTGATCCCTTCAGCGACATGGCTAACCTGCAAAGAAAATCAGTGACTTAGGTATGTCAAGAAGTGAGAGGCAACAATCCAATAGTCGAAAGGAAATTGCGATATTTAACTGAAATTCTATAAAAATAGGACTTTTCGGTTAAAAATCTAATTAAACCTACGGATATCAGAATTGGGACATGGAGATTTATCAATGCTCAAAATTGAGATAATAGCTCCGGGCTATGTTCAAATCAAGCCAAGTCAAATGCTTCAAGCTAAGGGGTAGGCTCTGGTATGCAAATCAAGCTAACAAATAAGTTCAGTCATCAATTGAAGCCAAGCAAACAAAAAATCAAGGGTATCGGCTATCCTACAAGTTCACAAGTTCATCCAAAGTGAGGATGTAATGTGCACACTCATATTTGAACAACGGGAGCATGACATCAACCCTTGCCTATGCACACAACAAACTCAGTCCTCATAAACGTCATAAAGAATCACAACCTCACTCAACTCATAGCCCAAAACCAAAGGCACAAAGGAGTCAAAAGATAAAAGGTCACAGGCACACTCAGACAGTGGTCTCAGTTTATGCCCGAAATCAACATCCAGTTTCGGTTTTCATCAAAATCAAATCAGTGCTTTCAACTAAATATCCGAGCTTAGTCCAACCCCTATGCATAATGGAGCCCAATTTCGGTCAAGCTAAGGGCTTTGTTCAATACTTACAAAAAAAGAGGGGCAATGCAATGACTGTCATCCAAAGGCCCGACAAAAAAAATCCTAAAGCAAAAATCTCGGCCATGTTCATGCACACAAGGATATCGGCTATGTCAATGTTTAAACAAGGTATGGTTTCACCACAACCCAAAATCAAGTTCAAGCGATCTTCAACAAAAAAATTTTAGTCATATTTAAGACCGAAAATTTGTATCAAATTAAAGGGTTGAAGCATCCAAACTCAAGTTAAGTCTCCCTAAAGGGCTCGGCCACCATTTAAGAGCCCAAGACAAAGATTTGTGTTTTCCCACAAATCAAGAGGCTAGGGTTTTGGAAAATCAAATATTCAAAAGAAAGAAATCAAATTGAAGCTATGTGAGAGAAGGGTCCTTACCAGAGTTCGGAGATAAACTAAAGAGAACGAAGCTTCACCAAGAAGAACAAAATGGAGGGGAGAACTTGGGAGTTTGAATTTCTAAAACAATGGGGAGGAGAAGAGAAGAGATCGGGATTTTATAAATCCCATGAACCCTCGAACAAACCAAAACCGTCCTGGACGCAAACCAAACCGGCTCGAACCAAACTAGACCAGGCTATGCGTCATTTGCTGTCTCGCACACGTGCGAGCTACGAAATGCTGGCTCGCACGTGTGGAGGGCTCCGGGGACACTTCGCTTACATTTTGACCCATTTTCACTCGTTTTCGATGTATTCGACACCTGTATTGACACTCCAATGAGTATAAGAGTCTAAAATATATCTCCTTGAACCTCCAACGGGTACACGAGGTTAAACTGATTCCTGAAACTCCCATGAATATATGAGTATAAACTGGTTCTCCTCGATCTAACATCTTAAGAGCCTAAACTATGTAAACTCCAGTTGACATATGAGTATAAACTGTGTGTACGCCAGTCAATGTGAAACCCTAGGTCAATGCGTAGTCCTAGTTTAGTTATGAATTTCCGATGAAAATAGTCAATTCAAAGTCTACTCAACGAAGCCAGCCAAAACCAATTCACCAGTTTTGATTCGAGACTTCGACAATGGCCAGATGATAAACGCAACGCCAAAGGAATTTTAGCTATTCGTCAAAATATTGAATAGACTAAAAATCGAAGAAGTTAAGAATTGAAGCTAACTACAGGTCCTTTGACACCGACTGAAGGTGGGGACTATCACATCCAAAGTATTTAGACTCCTCTATAAAAGAATGAGGCTGAAACACTTTGGGGGGGTATCTGTAGGCGTCTAAAAATGCCTATAGGTCTGCGCATGCAGCTCGAGACGAAGAGAAGACGATAATCGTCATCATCCAAATCGAGAAGGTTTATCCTAGTTACCCGTGCGCTCACCGGCCCGCGTACTCATCAGCCAGCTCTGAGTGGCCCTCGTGCTCACCGGCCACCATCAAGTGGCCCGTACGCTCATCGACCATAAAAACCGCAAACCAAGTGACCCGTGTGCTCACCAGACACCTCCAAGTTGCTCGTGCACTCGTCTGTCAGTTCAGAGTGGCCCACGTGCTCACCAACCACTGCCAAGTGGCCCGAACGCTCATCGGCCACCAAAACGGCAAAATAGGTGGCTTGCACGCCCGTCGGCCACCGTTAAGCAATCCGCGCGTTCACGACGAAATACGCATAAACGACGTAACAAGTCAAAACCCGAAAAACCAGAATAACCACTGGCGGTCGAGTCGTACCAAATCGAACTCAGCCAGAGCCAGTGGCTTGACGATGAGAGTGACTCGCGCAAATTTTATCCAAAAATGCTTTTTGGCGGTTTTTGATGGCTTTTCACGGGATTTCTTCTGTTCCAGAGGTTCCTAACTACCTAGATGTCATCTCTAAACGTGGTTATATGGTGGGTAATTGAAGATAAGACTGAATCCATCATTCTTATCCAAAAACCCCCCAACCGAAGCCTATAAATAAAAGCTTGGGAGCTCATTTTTTTGGATCTGAAAATCAAGAGGGCGAAGTGCTGTCAAATTGGAGAGTGGAGCACGAATTGCAGAGGGTTAGCAGATCTTGGCGAAGTTCCTCAATAAAAAAAAGAGAGAGTTCGAGGGATCTGAAACCTATTTCCCCCCTTTTCCTCCGGATTAAGCTTGGTCTTAATCTCGAGAAGAGTCGTAATCTCGCTTGGTCGGGATTACTACTTTTGCGATTACTTCCTTCGTGAAGTAAGAGCTTTGATTAACATTTTCTGTTAACCGGATCTGATCCGCGACGGTCCAAGGACTAACGCGTCCCCGACACAGGTGAAGTTCCCACACGAACAACAGGAGATAAACTGCTGTTGTGTGTAGTTTGACAAGAGTTGTGATTTTTTTATTTTCATTGTATAAGGTGATCTTATAAAAAGATCGACTTTATTCTTATTTCGAACTTGTAATTGATAAACGGCTGTAATAAGTTCGTTGGCAAAGAAATCAACTTTTGACACAAACAACAACTAATTGTACAATTAAACGAGAATAATTAATAAAAAATATATTTACTTATTTAAAATCAAATAATTACGGGATAATTATCTACATAATAAAACGTACCAGTTGTAATAATACAACCGATAATATGCAACAGCATAAATAATTCAACAAATTATACAAATAATATGTAATTAATAATACAACGTACTATACGAAATAATACATAATAATAATAATAATACAACATTTATTAAAAATGATACGTAATAGTATCGATAACACAACGGATAAATTCTAGAAATTTTTACTGTACTAAATAAATTTATAAATATCTAAATCATTTAAATAAATATAAAACTTGGACTTTAAATCATAGAAAATTGTAGAAAATTGAGAAAAATACAAATACTCTTTTAAAAATAATAATTAAATATTTTAAAATACTAAAAAATTATTTTAACTAGTATTAAAAATTCACGATCATTACATTCTACCCTCTTAAAACAAATTCCGCCCTCGAAATTAAAATAAGATGTGCACGATATCATATAGTAATCTGTAAAACAAAAATAATACGTATAATAGCTAATAATAGAAAGTAAAAAGCATATCAATAATGAACATAGATAAAAGACATAAAATATATGCAACAATCATGTAATTATGTATTCATAACATTTAAAAAACAAACACAATATCAAAATATATCAATAACCATTATATCATTATACTTGTTAGAATAACCAAATATGATACAAAAACTATAAACCCAATATACATAAAGAATAAACATAATACAACATATGAACTATCATGTATTAATATCCAAAACAATAATCAAATATGGACATGAAAATAAACATAATACAACATATGAACTATCATGTATTAATATCCAAAACAATAATCAAATATGGACATGAATAGTTAACTAAAATAGTAATGCAGAGACTTTTGTATATGGAAAATTGATAAATATAGTAATTAAAATAATTAATGAATAGATAGGAAAATACAATATTAAAGTAAAATATACACATCCTAACAAAAAAAACAACTAATAAACACAACAAAATATCTACAATATGCAAAATCTGTAACTAAGTTGTATAAACTTATAATACTCATTTAACATCCTAAATAAATTATGAAACTACTGATGAAACATAAAAAAATAACTATGTTAAATAATAAACAATATAACCCAAATAACACAAATAAACTAATAAATTAATAATAAAGATAACATAAAAATACATACAAGAAAAACATATAACTTGATAAATAACCAAACAATAATGATAACAAAACGCATACATGAAAGGTAAAATGTGACCAAAATTATATGATAACACACACAACAAACATGTATAAGTAATATGTACACTACGTAGGATTAATAAAACAAATACGACACAAAATAAAAATAACTACACCATAACATGACTACTAACAAAAATTGTAGCAAAAACATAATAAATACTAAAACACAATAAGTATAGCAATACACAAATTGAAACATAAAAAAACATGAGCAAGAATACACTACATAAAATATAAAACTCACTAACTACAAAAATATTTCGACTAAATACGTAACCATAATACAATATGTAAAAACACAAAAATCAAAGCTAAAGAAACACACACATTGTAGCAACCTTTAACAACTCCTATTCAAAGAAAAATATAAGAATAAAATGATATTGATATAATATGATCTACAAAAAAATACAAAAATAAGAGAAATGAAACATAAGAGTAACACGATGTAAAATAACACAAGTCAAAATAATAAAAAATACCTATCTGACAAAGAAAAATATAATTGAAGGACTCAATGCATTCAAATAAGTAACGAACAAATTGATAGTATAAAACTCAAAATAAATTAACACATATAAAAATCATAGAATACACTAAAACATAAATGTTTACTAACAATACTGACACTCACAAACATGCTACTAGATAAAGAAGTATAATATATAAAAACAAAAACTATAAAAGTGTGACGTCCCTTGTTTCAACAAGGCTGCAGTCCAAGATAAAACCAAGAATGTCAAATCTGCTAAGCACCAAACACCATGCTACGATATTTTTCACCATCACAGTTACTATCTATCTAGTGGAATCAACAACAGGTGTAGGTACAAAACAGGCAAGAGAGAATGTACAGAAGAAATACTAAACAACAGATACTCTGAAGAAAATCATCATCACTGATGTAAATGGATAAATCTCTGAGAAACAAATAACTGAACTGATACAACTGTCTCATAATAGGAAGTTAAATGAAATGACATAAAGGCACATCACCTTACAAAGCTAGAAATAATATCTCAAATGTTTATAAATACATCTACTATAGAGTTTTGACATAAACTGCAAATATAATAAATATCTAGATAGAATCTATGAAGACATGTCATCAACCTGCGACTCTCCGTACGCCTGACTTGCTGCCTGAAATGGGGGAAAAACAACGAGCGTCAAAAGCGCTATAGCGAGTAACATCTCAACCAACCCCAGGGGGAAGGGCTAGAAGGATAAAAGAAAAATAGCTGTATATACATAATAGATAGTCAACCATCGACTGAGAAATAAAATGGAGGTTTAACATTTAGAAATTTTCAACACGAACATACGTACGTCTCCCGTAGCTCAAATTGTAAATAGCTAAATAACAAATCCAAAATCTACAACATGGAGCAAAAACTCCATCTCCATCCATAATATCAATGACCTACCATATGTTAAATACATGCCTAACTCGTGGTCTGCAATGAGTAAATGTCCAATACATGATCTGCAATAGCTTAAAATCCAACACGAGGACTTTAATAGATTATTGTCCAACACGAGGACTTTGATAGCTTACAGTCCAACACGAGGACTTCAATAGATTATAGTCCAACACGAGGACTTTGATAGCTTATAGTCCAACACAAGGACTGTAACATGCAAATAGTGTCAGGAACAACATATATATTGTTCACCCTCATGCCGCGGTGAATAAATCTAAGACTTATGTCCGTAGTCAAATCATGTACACAAATCTCCGTGTATAACAAACCTATTTAACCCAGGTATCTTGCCAGCCACACAAACCTATGCACAACATGACAACGTAGAAAAATCCTCAGCGGTCAACCGTCACGGTCGACTGCGACTAAAGCAAAAACTTACTGTTTCTATGCACGTTACGCGGTCGACCGTCGCGTTACCACGGTTGACCGCGTAGAAGCAGAAACCTTTTTTTCAGGTTTCTGTTCTACAGGGGTTTTATCTAAAGACTTGTGTGTGACGTTTATAAATACATTCAACCTTATATACATGATTTATCATATCTAGAAACATGCAAGAAATAGTCTAATCACTATAGACAAAGCGAAACATGTTTAAACATACATATTCATGTCGAAACCTTCGAAAACAATTATTTTTCTTTCAAAACTCTTGTTTGAAATAAAATTTTAGATCTAGATCTGTATTAAGAAATTCGTGGGTGATCTTTATTAACTGAAAACTCGTTCTTTTTGAAATATAAAAAATAAGGATTTATTTTTATACATAAACTAGCATGTTAAGCTCACAAATCTCATAAAAACATTATTAAAAATGTTTAAAAACATAGGTGCAGGATTGGACGAGATGATACTCGCCTGAGGGGTGATGAAAAACTCTAAACAACACTGTAACAAGTCCTCATTCGCTACAAGCTGCCGGATCTCATTCAAACTCCCTAAAATTCGTCAAAAATGCCAAGGAGAAGAGGTTAGGGTTTGCAAGAGGGAAGGGGATGTTGTTAGGGTTTAGCGCTGATGAAGAAGAGGTTCTCTCGGGTATAAAAACATATATATGAACCATAAAACCCAACCCAAAAACCCATATAAACCCGAACCGGGAAAAATTGTCTCGTCGATGCGCGGTCGACCGGACAGGAAAAATCCTATTTGTGCATGTTTGTTTGTGTGCTGGCCTTTCACTTATTCTCTCTCACATAAATAAACTTGTTTGATCCCCAAACACTTGCTATCACATTCATCTATGATATAAACGTATATTTCACAATAAAAACTCATTCATTGTATTTTACGAGGTTTTACACTCTTCCCTCCTTAAAAGAATTCCGTCCTCAAAATTTCAAAATCGTATCTCAAAAATTAATAATACGAGAAGAGCACGTCGGGAGTAATTAAATTCCCACATACACATCTCATAGCACTAATTTCCAAATATGAACATAGTAATATCTAAAGTTAACATCCTAGAATACAAATATTTACGCCTTAAGTCCTAACTAAATGGAATTAGTACATCAGGCGAAAAATCCAAACAAAGAACCCCCCATATATATACCATGTATTCCAAATGATTAAGGATTAAGTGACAGTATCTCCATCCTAGTGTTAAAGATAAATATGACTATCCAAAATCATCATAAACCATAAGAAAACATAATACGAACAATTTACCTGCTCAAACAGGTGTGGGTAGTCGCGACGCATATCCTCCTCACGCTCCCAAGAAATCTCCTCAGATCCTCTCCGGTTCCATTGAACTTTCACCAAAGGAATCACCTTGTTTCTAAGTTTCTTGTCTTCTCTAGAAAGTATACAAACTGGGATCTCAATGGTAGTTAAATCGTCCTGAAGCTTAATCTCAAGAGCATCCAATACTCGCTGTCTCCCCTCGTCGCATAAGTGCTTCTTAAGCATAGAAATGTAAAATACATCGTGTACACCAGACATCGATGCTGGAAGATCTAGTTTATATGAAACAACCCCAATATGCTCCACAATCTGAAAAGGGCCAATATATGTCGGTGCAAACTTTCCCCGTCTACCAAAATGCTACACACCCTTCATCAGTGATACCTTTAGCATGACATAATCTCCCACCTGAAACTCTAAAGATCGCCACCTATGATCCGTGTAGCTCTTCTGTTGACTCTGAGCAGCTAGAATACACTCCCTGATCAATGCTACCTTTTCGGTAGTCTGCCTCACAAGCTCTGGTCCAAGCAACAAGCTATCCTCCGGCTCTGCCTAACATATAGGGGATCTACAGGGCCTCCCGTATAATACCTCATATGGAGCCATACCAATCGTCGCTTGATAACTATTGTTATAAGTAAACTCTATTAATGGAATATGATCCTCTCAGCTGCCTTGAAAGTCAATAGTACAAGCCCGTAACATGTCCTCCAACACCTGATTCACTCTCTTTGTCTGATCGTCTGTCTAAGGGTGGAATACACTGCTGTGCAATAATCTGCTGCCGAATGAATCCTGGAAACTCCTCCAAAAGTGCGAGGTAAAAACTGATCCTCGATCTGATACAATCGTATCTGGAACTCCATGAAGTCGAACTATAATCCGAATAAATATCCTCGCATATGCCTCGGGTAGGCCAACACTTAAAGGAGTATATTGTGGGATTATCAACGTGTTTATTGTAAAAGTTTTCATTGAGCTTTGAAAACCGATTGTGTAGTGATTTTAAGATAGTTGAGAATCTCCTCGAGGTGAGGAGCGGAAACGTAGGTCGAGTGTTGGACCGAAATCCGTGATCATATTGCTTGTTTGTGTTTTGCATTGGCGCACTTATTCTTATATATATTTTCATATTGCCTATTGTTTCATAGTTTATTTTGCCTCTTGTTTATTATATATCCTTGGATATATCACTTGTGTATATCATATTGCTAGGATATTATTAATAAGTTTTAACTTTGCATCGTAATCGGATTAGATTAGCAATTACCCTATTCACCCTCCCCCCCCCCCCCC
>NC_033797.1:97676164-97690012 GCF_001876935.1 Asparagus officinalis | reverse complement strand
CTAGCCAAGCTCGCTCAAAAGTGATTTTACTCTCTCGCCTTTCTACCATGATCTCATCCTCTAAACACTTCACCTAGTTATCCTGTTCATAGACCACACGCTCGAGATGACCGAGGTCCTTCTTGAGATTCTCGATCATGACTGATTTCTTCTTGCTATGCACCCTTAGCCCCTTCAACATTTCCTCGTCTCCACACCTCGCTACCACTTGTCATCGCTCCTTCTTGAGGCCTCTAGCTCCTTCTCTTGGACAGCCACCTTCACTTCAACGGCCTCCCAGGCAGCCGTCTCGTCCTCCATCTTCTCTTTAAGCTTGAAATAGACCTCTCGGACGTGTTCGAAGCACCCGAAGAGCTCTTGTTCTACCAAAGCTCCTCGAAGTAGATAACTCCACAGGGCCTGGTGAAGACCACTATTGGGCATGTCCGCTAGGATTTTGCCATCCCTAGCAGATAGAATTACTCTACAACCCTTGCTTGGACAAACCGGGACTATAAGACTGACCCCCTTTTGTTAAGCCCTCATATAGGGACGAGCCGATTATCTTCAATCGGATTCCTGTCCTGCCTGAGGCCAAAGGTGGGTGATTCGATCATTAACCTCCTCAGCCTCTCCTAGTTAGCCACTAGCACTTCATTATACGATGGGTAAAGGGCCACCAAATGCCGCCCTCATGTGCAGCTGACACCTCGGCTGCCGAATCTTTGATAACATGCTCTTCAGTAGCAAGCTCCTCGATGACTGGCTACTTGCCCTCTCTATGAACCAACCCAACTAGAGGAGATTGAGTTGTTTCCCCCTCAGATGGAGCATAGGCCTTAATAGGCACAAACTCCACCATTTCACCCCCTTGATTCGAGCAGGGGACTCCTCATTTAGTATGGTGATATCAACTTGGTCTCCAGGAGTGGTCACAGGAAGAGGAGTGGTAAGCTTTTTGCCTTCCTCAGCTTCTTGATTAGGGATAGGTACGACCGCCTCCGCTATGCCCCCGTCCATGACTAGAGTCGGCTCAGCCCTCCTGGAAGAACCTTGGTTGATTGCTCTTTACAGCCACCTCCTCTTCTCAGACCTTTTAGCTTGAGCGGTAGTAGCACCCCTCCAGCCAGCTGAGTCGCTATCTTAGTAGAATTCGCTACCACCTCTGCGGTCTCAAATAGGCCCAGCTCAAACCTCAAGCAGTTCTAGGGCTTAGCTGTAGATCCTGGTCTAGTCTCATCTAGCTCCATTAGTAGTAAAGCGAAGACTTCAACCTAGATAGTATCATCATGGGGTGGCAAGTCTCTAGAGATGCCGACCATACTCAACACCACAAGGTCGAACAAGGTCTTAATTCTTTGAGAACCACTATAAGCCCAAACCTTCTCGAGCCCCTCTTTATCCTTAGCAGTGAGAAAATTGGGTCTCAGAATGTCCTTGTTGATCTTAGGCCAAGCTGAGCAAGACAAGATGGGATCGACTCCAAAGACCCAGAAGAACCTCTCTTTCCAGTCTTTATTGGACTAAGGGGTGTTTGAGATGACTTTTAAGCCAACGAGGTTCTGAAAATAATAGTGCCCTTCCTTCTTCTCAATTTTGATACTGACGAGATGACCGAGCATGTGGGGAATCTGGTTAACTGCAACATGATGGTAGATCACCACAAACCTTAAAGCTTCAAAGATGTTGGTGAGGAAATGATGGAGCGGAAGATGAAGACCATATTCTAGATAGCGAAGATACACTAGTGCAATAACCCTACTGTAGACATATACCGCATGAGCTCTCTCTGGCGCTAACAAAGTGTATGTGCAAGGGATATCATACTGATCGTAGTAAGCCTCTAATATTGTTGCGTAGATCTTCAAATGGAAGTTTCTCGGTAGATTGATTCCCATCTCGTTACGGACGATGGTGGAAATAGGAGAAGCCTGTAGGCTATTTAAAAATTACTATAGATAGCTAATTCTCATCAAGCACTAATAATGGAGGTTATAATTCGATGACTTCCAGAAGGTTACAAATTGAAGAACTTCATAACGATCGACGAAGGTTACAATTCAACAACCTTCACAACAACAAATGAAAGTTCTGATTTGATCACCATCACAATCATCAACATGAGTTATAATTGACGACTCTCACATTCCAAGGAGCCAAGATGAAGATCAAAATCTTTGCAACGCTCTAACTAAAGAGACTACAAATCAATGGTCTTTTCAACTCAAAATACAAAGCTCGCCTCTGCATTCTAAGAACAAAACGCAGAGCTCACTTCTGTGTTCCAAGCAACAAAATGCAGGGCTCACCACTGTGTTTTTGGCCTCAAATATAGAGCCTAACTCCGCATCCCAAGTCCAGGATGCAGAGTTTATGCCCAGAACGGAAATTTTGCGTTTGACTCGTTCAAACGAGAGTTGGACGGTTCCAAAAACTATTTTACATGATCTGAGGGGATCACAACCCCACTAAGGAGTGATTTTAGGGGTTAGTTGCACCCTTAAAACCCTTATAAATAGTGAGAAGCTCAACTGAGTTTGGGATCTTAATTTTTTTAGAGCTTGATTTTTTTGGATCTTTAAAGGGATCTTTGATAGTTCAAGACTTGAGAGGATAGGCATTAGAGCTTGGAGAGTTTCGAGCAATTCTGGGAGCTTTCACCCTTGGCTAAGAACCAATTTTGGTTAGATCAAATCAACTCTTTTACAGAGTTCTAAACTCATTCTGAGTTCTCAAACTTGTTCAGAGTTCCTAAACTCGTGAGAGTTTTAAACTTGCATTGCAAGTTCTTCCCATCAAGAGGAATCAACCAAGTTCCACGAGGCAAAGCATTTGGATTGTCAATGGATACAAGATTCAAACACCCATTGACACCAAGAAGAACTCAATTTTAAACAAAGGGAAGGATCTTCGTCGATTCCTTCTTTATTTTGTAAATCGGGATACCGATATAAGTTGTAATTTCTTTTTCTAAATCAGTTAGAGAGAGGTTACAGTGAGCGATTATATTCATTCTTTTCCTAAGTCAGTTAGGGAGATTAATACGAATTTTATTCTCATTTCTTCTTTAATTATCCCATGAACAAAAGATGGCGACTTCGCTAGGGACAAGCTTTACTGATGAAGAAGTGGTGGCGCAATCCGACGTCAACCTCGCTAGAACTATAGTTGAAACTCTTGTTGTGGGGTTTGATCAAGCCAAGTACGAGGAGGCACTCTCCTCCGGATCCCTTTGCCACAAGGCTATACGCAAGGTCTGCAAAGTCTCTAAGGAGACTAAAGCTCCAATTGCAGCTAAATCACCAAAGGAAGGCCTTTCCTTTGTCATAGATTGCGCGGACAGCTTCTCCTCTCAAGGAGTAGGCTCAACTTTAGCCAAACTCATCAGTCTTATTGAAGATTCTATACCCGCGCCAAAACAACAGGTATCAGGTCACCAAAGGCCCATTGCGGCGGCAAACCTGATCAGTACAGATGGTGATGCTACTTCAAAAGCCTTAAGACAGGCTAAGAAGAATGCCGCTCGATAAAGAAGAAGATCCATACGACAAGCACAACTCTGAGAAAGCCCATCTTTCGATCAACGCGAGCTTCGTGTTTGTGAGCCAAAACACGACCCTGAGCTCGGCGTTTCTACTACAAAACACGGGCTTCGTGTTAATGAGCCCAAGCATGACCTCTATGAAAGCCAAGTTAAACGTAGCCCTCAGTGGCATGTTCAATAAAAATATGGACCTCAGGAAAGTGTTGATTCACCAAAACATGACTCTCAGCAGCGTGCTACCCAATCAAAACACATGTCTTAGGAGCGCGTTATCCAATCAGAACACATCCCTCAGGGACGCATTACTCAATTAGAACGCAACTGCTAAGGGTGCGTTTCATTAACAAAACACAGACCCTAGGCCTGCGTTGCTCAAACAAAATCCGACCCTCACGTTCCTATTCTCAAACGTAGTTCTTGCGTTCCAAAAGCTAAACGCGACCCTCACATCCCTTCTCCAAAATGTGATGTGATACTTCACGTAAAAAAAGGATCAACATGGGTTTAAGATTCATGCTCACCAACAACCAGTCCCGTCTACTGTGGACAGGGGGTTCCAGCTCTAACCTCACGTTCAATGAGAGATTCTTACCAAGTCTCCGATTTAAGGGAACATTTGTCGAGAGATAGACCGGTGCAACAAGCCACTCATTCATGTTAACATGCGCAACTTATTTCTACGGTCCTCTCAGAATGCCAATGTTGTGCTTCTGTGCCTAGGCGATTAGTGTTCGATCGATTGACGAATGTTGCTCGACCAAACAAGCGATGAAGTCATTATAAGAAGAAATCTTCAGAGGCCGAGTATCCTGAAGTCACTATCAATGTGATCGGTAGAGGGAATTCGTCAATCCTTAGCTCTGATGAATCAGAGACGAGTCATTCTCCGAGCATCAGAGAAATCCGAGATGAGTTCGAAGGGATATACCGGCACACTCAAACCCGGACGGGAACCATTCCTCCTGTCAATTATCGAAGATTGGCTAGAGGAGTGAATTCTAATGATGAACACTCAGCCATTGTAGAGTCTCAATCTTCAAGTTCTTTCGTGAACATGAGAGCTTCTTCTATATGGTAGAAAATCTTGAAGATCTCACAAAGAGGCTTGATGAGCAGCAGGCCATGCTCCAAGCACAATAGGAAACCATCAATCAATTTTGAGATCTGATGGCTCAAATCGTTACGGATAGGGCTAATTCTCAGAAAGCTGAGTCACAACCTCGGGAGGAATCCTCCCGGAAAGGAGGATCGTCCACATCGAAGGGAAAACAAAAAGCGAACGAGACTTCTGATCAAGAAGCTCATCACAAGCCTCTTCCTCTAAAGAAGAAAAAGAAGCCGAAAATGAGCAGAATCCTCAGTCGGGTAAAATGGAAGAATTAGATGCCCACCTCAATGCCATTGCCAATAGAAGCAAGCTCCAAGAAGAAGGAGTGGTGAGGCCTTATCCCGCTGAATGGGATGCAGCTCTTTATCCACTGAGATTTAAGGCCACAACTCTGCAAGATTTTGACGGCACACGATCACTGAACCAACACATCTACTACTTCATGTTACAGACTGGAGATGTGATATCAAATGACGCTACATTGACTCGTTTGTTCATTGGTACCCTCAAGGGGGTTGTCTTTGAATGGTTTATGAAACTTTCTGCTGGATCTATTTAGAAGTGGGTGGATTTAGAGAGGTTATACCTGGCTAGATTCTTCGAAGATGATACTGAAGTCTTCGTCCCTACCCTTCTTGCCACTAAACAAAGGAAGGGAGAGTCTATTAAGGCCTTCGTCGAGAGATTCTAAAGCATGGCCTTGCGATGTCCGTCGGATATGTCATAATCCAATCTAGTGGAAACCTGTCGGCATAATTTGTAAACCCATCTCTTAGCTCAAATAGGGGTCGTGAAATGTCGATCCTAGAAACAAATAGTCTCCCAAGGAGAGCAGGCACAAGAGATTGTTGCCCAGGTTAAAACTGAAGAAATAAGCAAACAAAAGCAACCGGCGCAATGTAATTAAGGCATCGCTCCCTGATCAAAGGGAAAGGATACGTTGGCCACTGATACCAATACTCGAGCACCACCTGCCAAGTAGGGTAAGGCATCGAGTCAACCAAGAGCACCCAAAGAGTACTCCTTCAAAGAGGACCATGTGGACACCATATTCTAGCTACTTCGAAAGAACAATAAGTTGAAGCTCCCTGAAATAAAGAGACCGGAAGAGGAAGGAAAAGTGGATGATCCTAACTACTATCACTATCATAGAATGCTTGGACATCCAACAAAGAGATGCTACATCTTTAAAGATATCTTGCAAGCACTGGTCGACACTGATATGCTCAAGTTGAAGCCAGAACAGAAGACCGTTTCTACCAATTTGATATCAGTCCAATTCGGAGACTTTCCACCCATTGCAACTCCTAATGGGGTCATTCCTATCCCTAAAGGAGAGCTACACTTGAAAAATAGTGACCTTCATGATCAAAAAGAGAAAGGGTTGGTACCCCTTACCTCTTCAAAAGGAGAGATAATGTGAGTCCATCCCGACTTACTTGAAGACCAACAATGGGCAAGCACATCAGCGAAGTAAAAGAGGAATAAGGCTAAATCCTCTAATGTGATTAGCCCCTCTATGAATGAAGATGATGATCATATCGTCCCTTTTACCGACTCGGATGAGGAGAAAGAGATTCTTACGGCCGAACAAGGAGCTAATCCAGGTACCAGATCAGGAAAAACATACCTGAAAAAGTATGATCAAGTTGGTCAAGGAGGAAAAGAACTAGCTGAAGAAACTAGGGGTTCTGCCCCTAAGAAGCCCATAGACAAAGGGAAACAAAAGGAGCTCCTCTATAACAAAAATCTTCTTCAAGAGGGTGAAGGATCAAACACTCCCTTCTGCTTCAATGTTATGACACAGTTGGCCAATATTCCGGCCAGGATCACCCTATATGAGCTCTTACAACTATCCAAGACCAGGAGGGAGGCTTTTATTGAAGCTTTGACAGACACAAAGATCTTTATAACACAAGTTCCTATAGTCCCAGAAGTTACGAAAGAACAATCCTGCGCAAATGCTTACAAGTTGCGAGAAGTTTACTATGCATATCATTCACACAAGAAGATATGAAAATCAAGCACAAGTATGATAGACCGCTGTATTACACAAGGTATATTGGGTCCTCAGAGATCAGTCGTGTCCAAGTTGATTCGGGCTCTGCACTCAGCATTATGTCGTACAGAGTTATGCAAGTCCTTGGGATTCCTTTGCATCAATTGAGTTCTACCCAGACTACTATCTTCAGCTTCAACACCAACAACACACGACCTCTGGGAAAAATCAAGCTCAGGTGCAAAATAGGAGATCTCATGTCAGAGGTAACTTATTACATCATAGATGCGGACACATCCTACAATCTATTGTTAGGATAGTCCTGTATTCATGCGAATCACATCATCCCGTCTACCCTTCATTAGGTAATGAAATATACCGATGATGAGAGAGAAGTCAAAACCCTGATCACAAAGAAGCAATCTTTCAGAGCCGTGGAAAATTTCCATACTGACTCAGACTTCTATTTGAACTCCCAAGAGCCAGAGTAGCCAAAGGAAGCCGCCGATAGTGGCAACGAAGTGTACATCGAGCCCGAGCCTGATGAGGAGTGTCCATGGGAGTTAGATCTAAATGTAATGAGCTAGAATGAGCTCAATAATAATAATGTACCGAGTGAAGGTGAGTAGTACATTAATGAAGATTTTAATTAGGTTTAATTTTCTAATGTATCCCTTGAGTGCGAGAAGACAGAGACTGATACAGATGCATGTACAGAATCCTAACATACATTGTATGCTAAGGCATCACTTGATTTGTCACTCAAATCATCCTTCGCTACATTCAAAGAGATGGAAGATGTGCATAAAGCCTTCTTCATGGTCCCATCTAAAAAGAAAGGCCAAAAGCGAATCTAATTTGGTAAAGTCAACTCTGAATTACCTAAGCGAAAAAGTTCATATGAGGATCTTGAAATCCCACAATTTCATTATCATGAACCCAATTCCATCCGTCTGATGAGAAGATTGTGTTATGACTTTGACAGATAGGAAGGTTTAAACTTTGCGAGAGGAAGACGAGCACCAATTCGGTCTTTCACTCCAGAAGGAAAACCTCCTGATTATTATCATAAAACTAGAAGAGGGCTAGGTTATGTTTCAACCCCTCCCCTTTCATAAAATGAAGCTGATGATTGTCTATGGCAAGACCATTCATCTGGAACATCATTATGGGAATCCGATGTGAGCATCAGAATATTCTTTAAAAACATGTCTGTGAACATAACTTCGGCTAGTCATCCAGATGAAGATGCAGAGGAGATGGAGGAATTAATTGAATCAACCAACGATCCTTGGATCAAACGCCTTAACATTTTATGTGACATGCACTTCGAACAACGTGAGTCTCCTATAGAAGATAAGGTAATCCAAGTCAATATGGGGGACGAGATCAATCCCAAGCCAATCTTCATAAGCGAGAGCTTATCACCATCTGAGAAAGAAGACCTCATATCTCTCATCAGAGAATATATAGATGTCTTTGCTTGGAATTATGAAGACATGCCTAGTCTTGATCCTAAAGTAGCCATGCATCGTCTTAACATCGATCCGGATGTGAATCCGTTAAGTAACAACAACGTCAGTTTCATCCAGAGATCATGGAGACGATTGAGTCAGAAGTCAAAAAGCTTATCGACTCAGGCTTTATCAGAGAGGAATAGCACCTTAACTGGATGGCTAACATAGTTCTTGTGCCCAAGAAAAATGGAAAGATCTGAATTTGCATCGACTTTCATGACCTAAACGCTGCATGTCCGAAAGACAAATTTCCACTCCTCATTACAGATGTCATGATCGACAATACTTGTGGGTATGAGTGGATGTCTTTTATGGATGGGTTTTCAGGGTATAATCAGATCAAAATGTACCCTGAAGACGAAAAGCACACCGCCTTTAGAACACCATTAGGAGTGTATTACTATACAGTGATGCCCTTTGGATTGAAGAACCCTGACGCAACCTATCAGCGTAACATGAATATCATCTTTTATGACCATCTACGTAAGAAAATTGAATGTTACGTGGATGATATTGTAGTAAAAAGCCAAAACAAAGGCGATCATCTTGCAGATCTGAAGATGATGTTCGATATCATGTGAGCACATCAATTGAAGATGAATCCTACGAAATCTTTCCTAGGGGTTGCCAGCAACAAATTCCTTAGATTTATAGTTATATCCAAGGGGATTTCTCTTGATCTAGAAAAGGTTTGTGCTATCCAAGAAATACCACCTCCGAGAAACATCAAAGAGCTCAGAGGCTTACAAGGCAGATTGGCTTATATCCGAAGATTCATATCAACCCTCTCGGGATGCTGCCAGCCCTTCAACAACTTGATGAAGAAAGGAGTCTCGTTCATTTAGGATGAAGACTGCCAAAAGGAATTTAAGGAGATCAAGCGATACCTCACTCAGCCACCCATCCTTGTGGCCCCAATATCAAGAAAATCATTCCTGTTATATGTGAGAGCCATGAATCATTCTATTTGAGCTTTGTTAGCTCAGAACAATGACCAAGGACATGAACAGGCATTCTACTACCTCAGCAGAACCATGATTAGAGCCAAACACCGGTACAATCCGGTAGAAAAGGATCGCCTTGCCTTAGTATTCACTATCGAGAAGATGCGACACTACTTGGTCGGACAATCAATTCATGTCATCTCCAAGGTGAATCCTTTGAGGGTGCTTATGACGAAACCCTCTTCACTGAATTGCCGTCTAGCGAAATGGACGATACTCCTACAGCAATATTCCATGCAATTCATGCTTCAGAAGGCTCTTAAAGGCCAAGCCCTGGCGAATTTCTTAGCTGATCATCTAGTATCTAATTCTTACAAACTATATGACGACTTACCAGATGAAGTTGCTTGTGTAACCCAAAAAGTCATACAAGTATGGAAATTGTTTTTGATGGTGCGTCTAGAGCAAAACGCGACGAAGGAATTACCATTGGCGTGGGGATAGTACTCATATCCCCAACCGGTCATGTGTTCCCAAGTGGGTTGTCATTAATCGAGCCATGCACCAATAATATAGCAAAGTACAACGCTCTGCTACTAGGGATGCAGTTGGCCGAGGAACTCAACATTTGACATCTCGAGGCTTACAAAGTGCATAATGTGGATTTAACCCCATACCATTTTGCAGCATTAGAGTTAGCCCAAAAGTTTGAAGGCTTCTTTATCAGATACATTCTGTGAGTTCAGAACATCTATGTAGATGCTTTAGCCTCGCTGGCAACTTCACTGACATTGTCGTCAAGGCTGAAACAATAATATTCGTTATGGGCCGTGACTTGTATCACTCCAAGTTTCCTTTAGAAGACTGCTCAAATGAGATAACAGCGGAGATTGCCTGTGCAACTTCAATTGACCTTGAGCCAAGGGATTAGCGATTCCCATATATTGACTATGTCTTATACGGGATACTGCCCGATGATTCTAAGGAAGCGACCGTCATAAAACGGAAGGTCCTTTAATTCTATTATGATGCGGTCTCTCAAACCTTATACTAAAAATCGTATGATGGAGTCTTGCGTCGCTGCCTTTATAGAAAAGAAGCACATAAGGATCTTAAAGAAGCTTATGATGGAATGTTTAGAGCTCACCAACCAGGAGCTAAATTAGGAGATCGTCTCTGAAGAATTGGTTACTATTTGGCCTAAAATGTTTGCAGATGCTGTCGATTATGCTAAACGGTGTCATGCATGTTAGATTCATGGTGACTTCATTCAGCAAGCACCAGTAAATCTACATCCAACATTTTCATCTTGGCCTTTCGAGATGTAGGGGATGGATATTGTTGGATCCATCGCTCCACCAATATTCAAAGGACATCGATTTATCTTTGTAGTAACCGATTACTTCTCTAAGTGGGTAGAAGCCATTCCTTTGAAGGAAGTCAAGATAGATGGTGCACAATAACGGAACACAATTCGTCAGTCACTGTTTTTAGAGATTCTGCGACAAGTTCTGGATCCAAAGTGTCGCATCAACAGCATACTACCCGCCAGCCAATTGCCTCATAGAAGCTTTCAACAATACCATCGTGAAGCTTCTCAAAAAATTTGTCTCTAAAATTCGACGTGACAGGGATAAAAAGATGGGAGAATGTCTATGGGCTTACTGCACAACGGTGAGAACCCCGACAAAAGCCACCCCTTTTCTTTGGTATATGGCTGTGAAGTCGTATTACCTTTATAAATTCAGATCCCATCCCTGGGAGTTACCCTTGCAACCGAGATGAGAGATGAAGAGCAGCATCGACTATGCCATCAAGAACTAGAAGCATTAGACGATAAACGACTTCAAGCCTAGTAGCAGATCGAGTTATAGCAAGCTCAAATTTTTAAAACCTACTACAAGAAGGTTAAGGAAAGGATCTTCAAGAAAGGTGATCTAGTGTTGGCCGTCAAATGACCTTTGGTGGTGACACACAAGACCAAAGGAAAATTTAATCCCAAGTGGGAAGGACCCTTCGTAATAGAATCAGCCTATTCGAATGGAGCTTACCGTCTCATCAATTAGAAAGGTGATAAGCTCATGATGCCAATTAATAAAAAATTTCTTAAGAAATACTACCCGTAGATCATAAGACCCTTTTTTCTGATCCCTAGCCAAGTCTAAGGAGAGAAATCAAACTCACTTAGACTAAGGGTTGGTTACTCAAAATTCATTGAGTTGAGAGTAACAAATCTTTCAAACCTTCCCCAGCTTGTATATCGTAACGTTAATATTACACATCTGACGATTAAAATTTTCTAGAATTATTTTAATAATAAAGAGAATTTTTAATTTATGCTATGTTAACATTACACCTACAACATTCTTAATATTTTCATTGTTCTAAGTTAAAAAAAAAAGAACAGTGAAAGGCAAAATGATATTTTCATTCGACATTGTTGATTTGCTACAAAGTAACAATACTTGTCATGAAAATGATACAAAAATCAGCACTAAAATAAAAAAGGGCAAATGAAGCTAAGTATCAGGGTCTGTCAGTTTAATAGATGCAAGCCTGGACTTAACATCTGAGAGCTTCTTTTCATAGGTTGCTCGATCCCGTTCAGCAGCTTTCTTCCTAAGCTCCGCTTCAACAGGTGCAACAACAACAATTTCTTTCTGGATCTCCTCAAGAGCTTGCATTTCCTTGCCATAAGCATTGTCAATCTCTGCACTCTTGAGGTTGAGTCTTTTCACAGTCACCTCCTCCTCAGCAAGTTGAGCCTTTAATCGAGCAATAGTAGCAGCAGAAGCGGTCAGTTCGGCTTGTACTCGATCACGCTGCTTCTGCAAGCTGGCAATATGTGCCTATTTCTCGAATAAATTCTTACGGAGGGCTTCTTGTTCATGTGCTTTTGCAACTTGAATAAGAGCAAAAGTCTTCTCTGCTTCCGACTCCAAATCAGCATGCATCAAGTCTTCTAAAACCTTCAAATAGGCCTCCAGGCGAAGGACGCTTTTCATGCAACATGCGGTCAATTGAGTGTTGCCCGAACACCTAATGTTGTTCAGACAACCTGTTAAGAAAGGTTTAAAGTCTGAAAAGGTACCTTACCCAAGGCTAACGAGGGTGATCGTTTGTTTCATCATGCTCTCCAACTATTTGATAAGGCCCTTTAAGATTCCCAAACTTGGTTGAGCAGATTCAGGAACAGCTTCAGCTTCTGACGCTTGGCTGGGAGGTATCATAGCGAGTGGCTTTATCATGGGAATAGACTCTGATTCCCCAGCACACAATTCTTCCTCACCATCTACGCCTTCTAGAGAGGGGATATTCAGTTGAGGCTCGTGTTGTTGGGGGGATAATAGAGTGGAAGATTTATTTTCCTTGTCGTTTGAAAGCGCAATTTGCTCAGGCTTCATGGAGGGGGTTATATAGGCTGTCTAAAAATTAGGATCCAAAGTATTCCAAAAATTCATTCTAGTCAAGCACTGATGTCGTCACCTCTCATATTATAAACTTTGGAGGGGGTTATATAGGCTATCTAAAAATTACTGCATATAGCTAATTCCCATCAAGCACTGATAATGGAGGTTACAATTCAACGATTTCCAGAAGGTTACAAATTGAAGAACTTTATAACGATCGACGAAGGTTATAATTCAACAACCTTCACAACAATCGATGAAAGTTCTGATTCGATGACCTTCACAATCATCAACAGGAATTACAATTGATGACTCTCACATTCCAAGGAACCGAGATGAAGATCACAATCTTTGCAATGCTCTAACTAAAGAGACTACAAATCAATGGTCTCTTCAACTCAAAATGCAAAGCTCACCTATGCGTTCCAAGAACAAAACACAGAGCTCACTTCTACGTTCCAAGCAAGATAATGCAAGGCTCACCACTATGTTTTTGACCTCAAATGCAGAGCCCAACACCGTGTCCCAAGTCCAGGACGCAGAGTTCGTGCCCAGAATGCAAATTTTATGTTTGACTCATTAAAATACGAGTTGAACGGTTCCAAAAACCATTTTACATGATCTGAGGGGATCACAACCCCACTAAGGAGTGATTTTAGGGGTTAGTTACACCGCTAAAACCTCTATAAATAGTGGAAAACTCAACTGAGTTTGGGATCTTGATTTTTTTAGAGCTTGATTTTTTGGATCGTCGGGGGGATCTTCGACAGTTCAAGACTTGAGAGGATCGGTATTAGAGCTTGGAGAGTTTCAATCAGTACTGGGAGCTTTCACCCTTGGCTGTGAACCAATTTTGATTAGATCAAATCAACTCTTTTACAGAGTTCTAAACTCGTTCTGAGTTCTCAAACTCGTTCTGAGTTCCTAAACTTGTGAGAGTTTTAAACTTGCATTGCAAGTTCTTCCCATCAAGAGGAATCAACCAAGTTCCACGCAGCGAAGCGTTCGAATTGTACATGGGATACAAGATTCAAACTCCTATCGACACCAAAAAGAACCTAGTTTTAAATAAAGGGAAGGATCTCCGTATATTCCTTCCTTCTTTTGTAAATCGGGATACTGATACAGAAGATTTGTAATTTCTTTTCCTAAATTAGTTAGAGAGAGATTATGTGAGAGATTGTATTCCTTTTTTTCCTAAGTCAGTTAGGGAGAATAATATGAATTTTATTCTCATTTCTTCTTCAATTTTCCCACGAACAAAGCCATGAAAAACCGATGGAAGATTAATCAAAAATCGCTGGCCACAAAAATTTCAGGATTCAGAATTTGGAGATCAGAGTATTC
>NC_033797.1:97669434-97675164 GCF_001876935.1 Asparagus officinalis | reverse complement strand
GTTGTGGCCAATTGTGTCAAACATCCAAGCCTCAAAATTTCAGTCCCATTTTTGCATAAAAGCCCCTACAAATTTCAGTCCCATTTTGTATAAAAGTCCCCCAAATTTCGGCCCCATTGCAAATTTTGCATAAAACCCCCCAAAGCTTTGTGCATCCACAACCCATCATCAAAGAGCCTATCTTTTAACTCATGAGAACAAAAAGTTGTGATCTCATTTGACGATTCGAAACCCTAGGGCCAACGCCGATCAACGCGTAACCCTAGGTCAACGCCAGTCAACGCGTTGCAACCAAAGTCAATGTTTGACGATTCAAAACCCTAGGGTCAACGCCGGTCAACGCGAAACCCTAGGTCAACGCTAGTCAACGCATTGCAACCAAAGTCAACGTTTGACGATACGAAACCCTAGGGTCAACGCCGGTCAACGCGTAACCCTAGGTCAACGCCAGTCAACGCGTTGCGATCAGAGTCAACGTTTGACGATTCAAAACCCTAGGGTCAACGCCGGTCAACGCGTAACCCTAGGTCAACGCCAGTCAACGCGTTGCGATCAGAGTCAACATTTGACGATCCGAAACCCTAGGGTCAACACCGGTCAACGCGTAACCCTAGGTCAACGCCAGTTAACGCGTTGCGACAAAAAGTCAACACACGGTGATCCGAAACCCTAAGTCAACACAATGTGGCGGAGGTAGTTCAAAGTCAACTCAATGACATGAGCCAAACTCAATTCATCAGCTGTAGACTCGAGACTCCGACGACGGCCAAGCGATAAACGCAGTGCCGAAAGAACTTCGGCTATTCGTCAAAACATCGAATAGACCGAAAATCGAAGGAGTCAAGAGTTGAAGCTAACTACAGGTCCTTACGCCGACTGAAGGCTAGACCAATCACATACAAAGTATTCCAGCCTCTTCTATAAAAGAAACGAGTCCGGAACACTTTGGAGGGGGTATCTGTAGGCATCGAAAATTGCCTATAGGTCTCCACGAACGGTTCAGTGTTAAAGAGCAACGATGAACGTCACTATCCGATCCACAGGAGTCCAATTGACGTCGATGAACGATTGAAGTGAATCGACGAACTACGTGAGCTGATAGGATTTCAGAACCCCGGGCCAATCGGGAACCCGACGATGTTCACAAAAAGGACAACGCCCTTTGAGTCTCGTTCATTCTACAGATAATCCAACCATTGGAACAGATAGAACTCTTCGTCAAGCTTCCAACGCACTTGGAATCACTCAAATCCGAGTTCGGACAAAGAATTTACGGCGATAACAATCAAACATACGCAACGGAGCGTCTCAGGCTGAGTTGGGACACCCGGGGTATCTCGGGAAAGTCGAAACACCCCAGGGGTGTCTAGGAAGATCATCTCCCACTGTGGTCGCCAGTTTGTTTTCATCGAAAGTTGCCTTCATCATTGATTTCATTAAACTTTAGTCGTTACAAATGAATTCAAATAACAAAGAAATAAAAATTACAACTTTCTTGAAAATAAACGCAAGATCCGTTTATCGTCTCTTGCTTGCGTGGGTCTTTGGCCTGTGATGGGGACGTCGATATCCGTGGACTACCTGGCAATCAGATCTGGTCCGGATCAATCGGACAGAGCTTCGTCAATCCGCGAGGGGATCTAGGAACTTCTGATCCAGAAAAATCGGACAGAGCTTCGTCGATCCGCGAGGAGATCTAGAAGCTTGAAGCGCCTATCTCGGCTAAAACGAGATATTTGCTCTTCTTAGGATTACCGGCGAAGGGTAATACTAAGGAACGGACACGGGTGATGAAGAATCTAATGAAGACCTCTCCTCTGTTGAAGCGCTCGACCACTCTTCACTGCAGCAGGGCTTCTCCAACTCTCCAAAAATCCAGATCCTGAAAAATGAGGCCTTAGGTGGCTATTTATAGGCAATGGGAGCAGCTTGGGTGCCTAGACACCCCTGGGGTGTTTTGACTTTCCCGAGACACCCCGGGTGTCCCAACTCAGCCTGAGACGCTCCGTTGCGTATGTTTGATTGTTTTCGCCGTAAATTCTTCGTCCGAACTCGGATTTGAGTGATTCTAAGTGCGTTGGAAGCTCGATGAAGAATTATATCTGTTCCAATGGTTGGATTATCTATAGAATGAATGAGAGTCCGGGTCTTCGTTGTTCCGAAATCTTATCAGCTCACGTAGTTCGTCGATTCACTTCAATCGTTCATCGACGTCAATTGAACTCCTGTGGATCGGATAGTGACGTTCATCGTCGCTCTTTAACACTGAACCGTTCGTGGAGACCTATAGGCAATTTTCGATGCCTACAACCCTAACTGTAGGAAGGTTTGATCACTCGATTTGAAAGTGAACCTCTCGTTCAATGGAGGAATCGAGAGGGGATTTTGACTGTGGTCCTAACTGTAAGAAGGTTTGACCAATTGGGAGGTTTGAGACAATGCTAACTGTAGGAAGGTTTGATCGCTCGATTTGTGGACCTCTCGTTCATTGGGGGAATCGAGAGGAGATTTTGGTTGTGGTCCTAATTGTATGAAGGTTTGACCAGATTATATCCGGACTCTAACTATGAAAGTGTTGAGTGCACGAACATAGCAGAAGTTTGAATGGATTGAACTTGATAGAACTTGGTGGTGCCACCGTCAATTAGTCTGACCGGTAGGGGACTTAGTGTTCATCACTTTGTTCATATTGATCGGGTGATCCCTAAGAGTATTAACATTCTTTCGGGAACTTCCCGTTACACGAATTATCCACCCCCAGCTTTCTTGCAAAACTGGGTGTAACGAGGAGTATGTTATCCTCAATCGCATGTTCAGGTTATCCTTGAGAATATATGATTCTCTAGGAACTTCCCGTTACATAAATCGTCCACCCCTAGCTTCCTCTGCGGAACTGGTTCGGATATCATTCTCAGTTACCTAACCGGGTTATCCCTAAGAGAATTACATATAGTATTCTTCCGGGAACTTCCCGTTTCATGAATCATCCACCCCCAATTTCTTTGCGAAACTGGGTTTATCATTGCATTCGGTTACATGATCGGGTTATCCTTAAGAATATTACATATAAACATTCTCCAGGAACTTCCCGTCAACGGTAGGAAACAGTTTAGACTCATATACCTATTGGAGTATCAAGAAGAAACAGTTTAGACTCATATACCTATTGGAGTATCAAGAAGCAGTTTAACCTCTTATACCGGTCAGAGGGTTAAGAAGCAGTTTATACTCTTATACTTGTCGGAGTATTGAGAAGCAGTTTATACTCGTATACTCTTCGGAGTGTTTCCATTCTCATTTGGCTTACCCTAGCGTTATGACGCCGGCTTCAACCAAGGTCTGGATGCTATTCTTTAAACCTCCTGTGGTATGCGCAGTACTTTGGATCCGTAGTATTTTCAGCTTCCTCCTGATTCGTGATGGGCGGGAGCTTGATTTTGTTGTTTTCGAGAAGAGACTCGAAGATGGCGGGAACGTCTTCGTCCTTGAACGAGTACTCTTTCTGGGCCTTTTGATCCGAAGTCTTCTGCTGTCTTCGGGACTACTGTTTTGACGTTTGATCAACATCCACTGCAGGTGCCTTGCCCTTATCACGAGAGGCGAAGTTCGAGTTCGGAGAATTAGCCATCGGTTGGCTCCTCTCGGCCTTCTTCCTTTTGAGGAATCGTTCGGCTTGCTCTCCTCGGGCCTTCAAATCCTTCCATGTCTTGAGCGGCTCTACTCCCATAACATCCAAGATGTTAATGGACAAATTGTTATGACAAGTCTGCAAGATGAATTCTTCCGTGATGGAATCCTTGCAGTTCATTGCCCGATTGCGGAAGCGTTTGATGAAGGTATCCACCGACTCTCCGTCTTTTTGTTTCTCATCGAAGAGTGTCCTGATCGACACTTCAGCATCATCATCGAAGAAATGAGTGAGGAACATGCTCTCCAGGTCCTCCCAGCTGTTGATGCTTCCAAATTTAAGACGCCGATACCAATCGAAGGCAGGCCCGCGAAGGGTGCCAACGAATGACCGAACCATCAAAGGCTCGTTGCCAGAGATCACCCCCAAGTGGGACTTGAAATAAATCGAACGGCGTGAAGTTGATCAGGTTGAACTTCGCTGGATACGGGATCGAGTCCCACTCTTTCGGGTAAGGACACGGAATGCCGGTCTTCTTTAACTCTCGAGCAGACATCAGGGCGCCAATTTTTCTTTCGAGATCCTTCATCTTTTTGGTCTCATCTATATCCTATTTTGGACAATTTTCGAGAGGAATAATACGGCCACCCTCAGTGTTATCATCATTGGTGGGTCCACCCCCAGCGTTGTTATTTTTAGTGGGGTCACCCCCAGTACTTTTGGGTGGTGCGTCGGCCATGATGATTTCGTCCACTTCCGGATCGCTGTCAACTATGGCGTTCTGGGTGCGATAGCTGGATTCAACTAGCTGATTTGATAAAGCTCGGATTTGTTGGTCGTGCATTTGTCTCATCTCCTGCATAGCCATTTCCATTTCGATTTTGAATGCTTCTTTCTGCTTGGCTAGAGCATCCTCCATGATTTTGGCTATTTGCTCGGTGTTGATCATGAACACTTCTCGAGCTTGTCCTATGCTAGACGTTGTATCGTCGGAGGCGAGTGCAGAATAAGAATCTGAGAGTTCGTCATCGGAATGGATTCCTTCATGGATCCCCTGGTAATCGTTATATCCGACGGCTTCTAGCTGAAGCTGAGCTATTCCCGAATTGACTCCGCTTCCTGAAGAGAAATTAGGGTCGGAACCACTTGAAATAATTGGAGATTTTCCCTTGTTGACCATGTTGATGGTAACTTCTGGGAATTCATCATCTCGAGCAACCGATCCTCTTTGGTGGAAACGCCTTGATTTGGGCTTCGTCGTTCCATCGGAGATTCTCTCGAATATCGAGACCCTCTGCGGAGCGGTCTTGGGGCAGCTACACGTTGATAATACTGCCCTGATAATTTTGATACACGGACAGTAAGAGTCCGCTTCCCGGGTACTTCTCTTTCGAGATTTATTCGTACCCCCAGCCTGATAGTACAACTCATCGACGTTGCGGTCGGAGTAACCTATCGGCTGCTCACATGGATTCTCAGGTATAACGCGTTCGTCTGTCTGACGTGTTTTCTTCTGAGTAAACATTGCCTTGTTGGCATCGGCAAGAGTCGCACGTTTGGAATCACACCTTTGTGAGGGTGAAACCTTAACGGGCTCCTGATTTTTTGCACGCACCGCCAAGCGGGCCGTTGCAGAAATCAATTTGTTAGGAGGTCGCGTACGACCCCCAGTCCGGATGTTGGCTCGAAGCTCCTTCAACGATCTCCAGCTTTCCTTAACAAGCGCTTTTCCTCGATTCTCGGGCAGGGCACCGATACGATCTTTCAGAGGAATCCTAAACTTGGGGAAATCCGCGCTGCGGTAGGGCTTTATCGGAGGTTCGGGATCTGAAGTTGACGAAGGCCGGAGAGCAACGTCGCCTGCTTTTGCCTTAGGCGCTGATTTGGCTTTTAGCACCCAAACTTGTTTGGATCTCGGCGATCTCTTAACTGCCTCTTCCTTTTGCATTTCCTGTGCTTTTCGCACAAGGGTCCGGGCATGCACAAGCAAGGCGCGGCGCTTCTGGATTCGCTCCTCAAGAGTAGAACGGGTTCTTTTGACACGAACCCATTCGTTCGTTTCTGTCTTGGAGGAGGAGTTGGTTGTTCGCCGTTGTTGTTCC
>NC_033797.1:97656860-97669200 GCF_001876935.1 Asparagus officinalis | reverse complement strand
CATGGGTGCAGCAGCGGCGAGGGGATCTTAGATTTTCAACCCTGAGGTCCCACGAGCGTTCCTGGAAGAAGAGGTCTTCCTGCGCCTATTTGGAGAGGCGGATCTGGAGGAGGAGGAAGAGAGGTACTCTTCAAACTTTTGCTGATCGAACTCGTATTCGATCTCTTCATTCACCCGGATCTTGAATGCCGGTTGCGTCACGACAGCCTCGGCAGCGAGGCTGTTGGCTCCCACTGTGGTCGCCAGTTTTTTTTCGTCGAAAGTTGCCTTCATCATTGATTTCATTAAAACTTTAGTCGTTACAAATGAATTCAAATAACGAAAATAAAAATTACAACTTTCTTGAAAATAAACGCAAGATCCGTTTATCGTCTCTTGCTTGCGTGGGTCTTTGGCCTGTGACGGGGACGTTGATATCCGTGGACCACCGGGCACTCAAATCTGCTCCGAGAAAATCGGGCAGAGCTTCGTCGATCCGCGTGAGATCTAGAAGCCTGAAGCGTCTATCTCGGCTAAAACGAGATATTTGCTCTTCTTAGGATTACCGGCGAAGGGTAATACTAACGAACGGACACGGGTGATGAAGAATCTGATGAAGACCTCTCCTCTGTTGAAGCGCTCAACCACTCTTCACTGCAGCAGGGCTTCGCCAACTCTCCAAAAAATCTAGATCTCTCAAAAATGAGGCCTAAGGTTGCTATTTATAGGCAATAGGGGCACCTAGGGTGCCTAGACACCCCTGGGGTGTCTAGGAAAAGCCTAGACACCCCTGGGGTGTCTCAGAAAATCCGAGACACCCCTAGGGTGTCTCGGAATTTCCGAGACACCCTGGGGTGTCTCGGAATTTCCGAGACACCCCTGGGGTGTCACGGAATTTCTGAGACACCCCTGGGGGTGTTTTGGAATTCCTGAGACATTCCGTTGAGGTGCATTCGTCCGCTTCCGCTGTAAATTCTTCGTCCGAACTCGGACCGTTTAGGTGTATTTCGTTGTCTTCCCTGTAGATTCTTCGTCCGAACTCGGATTTGAGTGATTCCAAGTGCGTTAGAAGCTTGACGAAGAGTTTGATCCGCTCTGGTGGTTGGATTATCTGTAGAGTGGTCGAGGTACGAAGGGCGTTGTCCTTTTTGTGAACAGTGCTGGGTTCCCGATTGGTCCGGGTCTTCGTTGTTCCGAAATCTTATCAGCTCACGTAGTTCGTCGATTCACTTCAATCGTTCGTCGACGTCAATTGAACTCCTGTGGATCGGATAGTGACGTTCATCGTCGCTCTTTAACACTGAACCGTTCGTGGAGACCTATAGGCAATTTTCGATGCCTGCAGTACTCCGGATCAAAGCTTGGTCTTTGATCCCGAGAATTAAAGGCTACTATTTCCTTGGCAAAATAGTACCATCGGCTATTATTTCCTTAGCGAAATAATACCCGTCGTACTGCATAGATCCGACCGGATCTAGATCTCGCGGTGGTCCACGGATAAACCTCGGCGCAGGCAAAGAACCACAAGCGAGCGACCGCAAAACAGGAGCTCGTGATTTGTTCGACAAACAAGGAAACAAAGTTGTAATTTTCATTTCTTTTTATTTGATTTTCGTTGTAACCGGATCTTATAAAAAGACCGGATCTTTTGTAACTCAAAAAGCTGTTATTTAAGATGACAATGGAATCAATTACAAAGAAAGACACGATTTTCATCGCGAACAATCTGGCGACCACAGTGGGAGCCGCCGATCTCGCTGCCGAGATCGGAGCGTCGCAGCCGCGGGTCTCAATCCCGGTCGTGGAGGAGGTCGAATACGAGTTCGACCAACAGAGGTTCGAGGAATACTTGTCGTCCTCGTCCGGATCCACCTCCCCCCGCAAGTCCAAGAAGTCCAAGTTCTCCTCCCGGAGAAAAACTCGTTGGTGGTACGAAGACGTCGAAAATACCAACGAAGATCTCGCCCCGTTTGATGCCAAAGTCGCATCGGGTGAGAATTCCCAACCAGGTCGGAGCTGCTCTGGCCAACCCTTCTGCCGCAGGGGGCGTGGTGACTCTCTCGAAGAGAGCCCGCCAAAGGCAACGTCAACGCCTTGCGAAACAATTCGCAAAGGCCAGGGAGTCTGTTGACGGGATCCGATACAACGTGGATCTGAAGAACAGAGGAGGCAAACAGCCTCAAAAACTGATGAACGGTGGTTCCTCCAAGCCGCCAACAATGGAATGGGTCCGTGTTAAACGGAACTGATCAACGCTGGAGGAGCGCATTCGCAAGCGCCGCGCACTATCAGCGCAGGCACGGGCTCAAGCTGAAGAAGCCCGTAGAAAGCTGCAGAAAGAGGTAGCCAAGAAGCCACCACCAACTCGCAAAGTTTGGAGGCCGAAGTCTGAAGCGGCGGTTCAGACCAAAAAGCAGCAACTGCGGCCGTCGAAAGTGCAACCTTCGGCGAATCAATCCAGACCGCCGATGATTTCCACAACTACCCCGGGAGATCCCACAGGACCATCCCAGAAAAGGAAGTCAGTCTTGGAGCGCCTCGGTCCAATTCCTGACGAGAGAGGCAAAGCTCCAGCTCAAGAGAGTTTGGGCCCAATGAAGAAGCCCAGAACGACTCAACACGCTGAGGGTCGCCGTCACCTCCAACGTGATAAAGAAATCAGGGTAGCTATGCGCACCAATTTGCGCATTGAAGTCCAAGAGCCCGCTGAGAACTCACGCCCAAAAAGGCATGTTTCGAGGCGCGTAACTTTTGAAAGCCCGAAGAAGGTAGTTCGCTCTCAGAAGGAAACATTATCGTCTGATGATGATTACGTTATACCTGAGAAATCATGCCAACACACGATAGGTTGCTCCGACTTTCAAACGGACGAGCTGTACTATCGTACTGGGGGTACGAGCAAAGCCAGAAAGAGAAGTCCTCGAAGGCTAGAAACTCAGTGCCCTTGTTCAAAGCTCATTCGGGCGGTACTGTCTGAGTACAACTGCATCAAGGCAGTCCCCGAGAGAGTTTCGGTGTTCGAAAGACTTAGTACCGAAACACCAAAACCAAGGCCAAAGAAGAACGGTAGTTGAAGATGGAGAATTTCCGAGGGTCACCGCTAACATGACAAGCAAAAGGACATCGACACAGGGTAATCCCGAGTCGATTCCGGAAGCACCCCGGTGTGTAACCCGTCTGCAGTCCGGAGCCATCATACGAGGAACTTATGGTAGGGTTCAGATAAGATTACCATCAGAAGATGAAGAATCGGATTCCTGCTCTGCTGTCGCATCAGACGATACAGTATCCAGCGAGGGACAACCCGGCGAGTCATTCATGATAAGCGCGGAACAAGTGGCCAAGATGCTCGAAGAAGCCATGGCTAAACAACAGGAGAGCTTCAGGTTCGAAATGCAGATGGCCATGCAGAGTATGAGAGAAATGCATGAGCAACAAATTCAGGCACTGACGAACCAGCAAGGTGATCCAATCCGCCGTAACCAGGTCGTTCAGGAAGAGGAGCACACGGATACGGATGAAGCTCACAATGCCAATAATCCTCCCGTCAATGCAGGGGGTGGTAATGAGGATGCTAGTCGTAATGCCACACTTCCGCCTCAGAATCGTGCTAACGAAAACACAGGCGAAAGTCTGAAGATCAAAAACCTCGAGAACAAGATCAATACATTGATTTCCGCTCAAGAGGTGAAGAAAACAGATATTCCTTGTCCATACCCACGAGAATGGGAATCAATCCCCTATCCGGCGAAGTTCAGTCTGATTAACTTCACGCCGTTTGATGGGAAGGGTTCACCCACTCAACATTTGATTTACTTCAAATCGCACCTGGGTGTTATCTCTGGTAATGAGCCTCTGATGGTGCGGTCATTTGTCGGCACTCTTCGCGGAGCCGCCTTCGATTGGTATCGTCGCCTCAAGCCAGGAAGCGTGAACAGCTGGGACGACATGGAGACTCGACGACACCGAGATATCTATCGGATCATTGCTCGATGAGAAGCAGAAAGACGGGGAGTTAGTCGACACCTTCGTCAAAAGGTTCCGGAACAAGGCGATGAACTGCCGGGACCCGATCACCGAGGAATTTATTCTCCAGACTTGCCACAACAACCTCGCTATGGACGTGTTGGAGGCAATGGGAACAGTACCGTCTAACACTTGGAAAGACTTGAAGGTGCACGGTGAACAAGCCGAGAGGAACCGACCGACGGTTAATCCGCTGAACTCAAACTTCGCCTCTCGTGGTAAAGGCAAGGCACCTGCAGCTGCTGATGGTGCTAACCAGACGTCGCAAAAGCAACTCCGAAAACAGCAAAAGGCTTTCGGTCCGAGACTCCAAAGAGAGTATTCCTTCAAGGACGAAGACGTTCCAGCCATCTTCGAATCCCTCCTTGGAAGCAACAAGATCAAGCTACCACCTATCACAAATCAGGAGGAAGCTGACAACACTACGGACCCAAAGTACTGTGCATACCACAGGAGGGTTGTTCATCCCACCAAGGATTGCTTTGCTCTCAAGAATAGCATTCAGACCTTGGTTGAAGCCGGCGTCATATCGCTCAGATAAGCCAAATAAGAACGGCAAGACTCCAAAGAGTATACGAGTATAAACTGTTTCTTAATCCTCCAACAAGTGCATGAGGTTAAACTGCTTCCTTACATACTCCAACAGGTATATGAGTCTAAACTGTTTCCTTTCTTTCACGGGAAGTTCCTGGAGAATACCATGCTTGATATTCTTAAGGATAACCCGGACACCCAACTGAGTACAATACCATACCCAGTTTTGCAAAGGAAGCTGGGGGTGGATGATTCATGTAACGGGAAGTTCCCAAAAGAAATCCAAATAGTGTATTCTTAGGGATAATCCGGTCACCACAGCAAGATGATGAATAAGAAACTCCCATTCAAATTCTCACCGCGTCTGTGCACTCAACACTCTCATTGTTAGAGTCTGGACATAATATTCGGAATTGGTCAAACCTTTCTACAGTTAGGACCAAAACCAAAACCCTCTCTCGATTCCCCCAATGAACGAGAGGTCCACAAATTGAGCGATCAAACCTTCCTACAGTTAGGATTGTCTCAAAACACCCACTTGGTCAAACCTTCTTACAATTAGGACCACAGTCAAAATCCCCTCTCGATTCCTCCAATGAACGAGAGGTCCACTTTCAAATCGAGTGATCAAACCTTCCTACAGTTAGGGTCACCTCAAACTCCTGTTTGGCCAAACCTTCCTACAGTTAGGGTCAAAACCATAATTCACTCTCGATAAACGAGAAATTCACCTTTAGTTCGGTAATCAAACCTTCTGACAGTTAGGATCATCCGAAGTTTTCGATTCTCGGAGTGGAGGTCACACTCCTAGTTTCATCGTTCCGGATTCTGGGGATGGAGATCCCACCTTGAGTCTCCTTTCCAGCTGAAGATAGAATATAAAATTCTTCTTCTTCAGTGTCGGGAGATAGAATATAAAATTCTTCCTCTCCCATTTCGGGTTCGTCTCTGCCCCAAGAGAAGACACCATTTTTTTCAAATCCCAAAATCTATGCCTCACAGGTAGATCTCCGCTCAAGAGACGAAGAAAACAGGCATTCCCTGTCCATACCCACGAGAATGGGAATCGATCCCCTATCCGGCGAAGTTCAGTTTAATCAACTTCACGCCGTTCGATGGGAAGGGTTCCCCCACTCAGCATTTGATTTATTTCAAATCGCACTTGGGTATTATCTCCGGCAATGAGCCTCTGATGGTGCGGTCATTCGTTGGCACTCTTCGCGGAGCCGCCTTCGATTGGTACCGCCGCCTCAAGCCAGGAAACGTGAACAGCTGGGATGACATGGAGACCAAGTTCCTGGCCAACTTCTTCGACGACGACACCGAGATATCTATCGGATCATTGCTCGATGAGAAGCAGAAGGACGGGGAGTTAGTCGACACCTTCGTCAAAAGGTTCCGGAACAAGGCGATGAATTGCCGGGACCCGATCACAGAGGAATTCATCCTCCAAACTTGCCACAACAACCTTGCGTTGGACGTGTTGGAAGCAATGGGAACAGCACCGTCTGACACTTGGAAGGATCTGAAGGTCCGAGGGGAGCAGGCTGAGCGATTCCTTAGAAGGAAGAAGGCCGAGAGGAACCAACCGACGGTTAATCCGCTGGACTCAAATTTCGCCTCTCGTGGTAAGGGCAAAACACCTGCAGCTACTGGTGGTGCTAATCAAGCGTCACAACAGCAATCCCGAAGGCAGCAAAAGACTTCGGGTCCGAGACTCCAAAGAGAGTATTCCTTCAAGGACGAAGACGTTCCAGCCATCTTCGAATCCCTCCTTGAAGGTAACAAGATCAAGCTACCGCCTATCACAAATCAGGAGGAAGCTGACAACACTACGGACCCAAAGTACTGTGCATACCACAGGAGGGTCGTTCATCCCACCAAGGATTGCTTTGCTCTCAAGAATAGCATTCAGACCTTGGTTGAAGCTGGCGTCATAACGCTGAGGTAAGCCAATTGAGAATGGCAGACTCCGATAAGTATAAGAGTATAAACTGCTTCTCAAAACTCCAAAGAGTATACGAGTATAAACTGTTTCTCAATCCTCCGACCGGTATAAGAGGTTAAACTACTCCCTGATACTCCAATAGGTATATGAGTCTAAACTGTTTCCCCACTTTTGACGGGAAGTTCCTGGAGAATATTAAGCTAATATTCTTAAGGATAACCCGGTTAGTTAACTGATAATAATGTCCGAACCAGTTCCGCAGAGGAAACTGGGGGTGGACGATTTATGTAATGGGAAGTTCCCAAAACCACAGCAATGTAATGAATAAGAACTCCCATTCTCACCATGTCTATGCACTCAACACTCTCTCTGTTAGAGTCTGGACGTAAAGTACCCACTTGGTCAAACCTTCTTACAGTTAGGACCACAGTCAAAATCCCCTCTCGATTCCCCCAATGAACGAGAGGTCCACAAATTGAGCGATCAAACCTTCCTACAGTTAGGATTGTCTCAAAACACCCACTTGGTCAAACCTTCTTACAGTTAGGACCACAGTCAAAATCCCCTCTCGATTCCCCCAATGAACGAGAGGTCCACAAATTGAGCGATCAAACCTTCCTACAGTTAGGATTGTCTCAAAACACCCACTTGGTCAAACCTTCTTACAGTTAGGACCACAGTCAAAATCCCCTCTCGATTCCTCCAATGAATGAGAGGTCCACTTTCAAATCAAGTGATCAAACCTTCCTACAGTTAGGATCACCTCAAACTCCCATTTGGCCAAACCTTCCTACAGTTAGGGTCAAAACCATAATTCACTCTCGATAAACGAGAAATTCACCTTTAGTTCGATAATCAAACCTTCTGACAGTTAGGATCATCCGAAGTTTTCGATTCTCGGAGTGGAGGTCCCACTCCTAGTTTCATCGTTCCGGATTCTGGGGGTGGAGATCCCACCTCGAGTCTCCTTTCCAGCTGAAGATAGAATATAAAATTCTTCTTCTTCAGTGTCGGAAGATAGAATATAAAATTCTTCCTCTCCTATTTCGGGTTCGTCTTTGCCCCAAGAGAAGACACCACCTTTTTCAACTCCCAAAATCCATGCCTCACAGGTACTAGGAATTGCCGGTTAGTTCTTAACCGTCAAAAAGAACACCCGTTCACATATTTAACATTGTGGCAGGGTGTTATTAATAACACCAAAAACCATGCCTTACACGCATGGGGAATTTTATCTTGAATCCTAAGAAAGGATATGCCGACACCTAGCACGCGTCGCCGGTTTAGTCATATTTAACATTGTGGCAGGTTGTTATTAATAACACCAAAATCCATGCCTTACACGCATGGGGAATTTTATCTTGAATCCTAAGAAAGGATATGCCGACACCTAGCACGCGTCGCCGGTTTAGTCTTTCTCCGTGAAAAAAGACACCAGAGTTCGATTCTGGGGTATTTTATCCCGAAGCCTAAGTAGGAATAAGTCAGCGTCTAATACACGTTGCTGGGTAGCCTATTCCCATAACAATGGTAAAGGCCGGTTAGTCCTTGACCGCGAAAAGGACAAAAGACCACATATTCAACATTGTGGCAGGATGTTATTGATAACACCGTAATCCGTGCCTCACACGCACGGGGAATTTTATCCTGAATCCTAAGTAAGGATAAGTCAGCGCCTAACACGCGTCGCCGGGTAGTCTATTCCCGTGAGAAAGACGAAGTCTACGTATTCAATATCGTAGCACTAAGAGCGTTAACTCTCTTAGCACAACGTCACATACGGAACGGATTTAGATAATCCGCATGCTAGCCCGATTCAAACGGTGGTCGGTAAAGGCTAATCAAATCCGTTGAAGGCTGAGGATTAGCCAAAAATCCTAAAGACAACGCCTAACACGCGTCGCCGGGTAGTCTATTCCCGTGAGAAAGACGAAGTCTACGTATTCAATATCGTAGCACTAAAAGCGTTAACTCTCTATTCGTAACCCTAGGTCAACGCCAGTCAACGCGTTGCAATCAAACAGTCAACGTACGACGTTCAAAACCCTAAGGTTAACGCCAGACAACGCGTAACCCTAGGTCAACGCCAGTCAACGCGTTGCGATCAGAGTCAACGTTCAATGATCCAAAACCCTAGAGTCAACGCCGGTCACCGCGTAACCCTAGAGTCAACGCCAGTCAACGCGTTGCAATCAGAGTCAACGTTCAATGATCCAAAACCCTAGAGTCAACGCCGGTCACCGCGTAACCCTAGGTCAACGCCAGTCAACGCGTTACAACCAAAGTCAACGTTTGACGATTCGAAACCCTAGGGTCAACGCCGGTCAACGCGTAACCCTAGGTCAACGCCAGTCAACGCGTTACAACCAAAGTCAACGTTTGACGATTCGAAACCTAGCCTGAAGTATTGAAGGAATCAAGAATAGAAGCCACTCCAAACATCCCGAAGGATGGGACAATCATATCCAAAGTATTCCAGACTCTTCTATAAAAGAACGAGACTGAAATACTTTGGAGGGGGTATCTGTAGGCGTATAAAATTGCCTATAGGTCCCTTAACACAGCTCGACAACGCCGATCGACGAACCGACCATCGGGCCAACGTATGCAGACACGATTGTTAGTCCACAACGCCGAAGCCAAGCGATACGCGACGAAGCGGATTAACGAGGCTACGAAGCTAATGAACCGCACGCAAACAACGGAATAAATCCACTCGCGTGCGGAATCAAGCTAACGGGTTGAAGAGTCAACAGTTCATCCAACCAAGAGCAGACTCGGACGAATCACGATCGAATCAAGATCAGTTTCGGACTCGAACTCAGAAGTGGATTTACTACCAAATCAGGAATCGAATTTACTGCCAAATCAGCCCCGAGGTGGCTCTGCCACCGAGCCACCTCAGGGTGGCTGGGCCAAGGCCGAGCCACCTTGAGGTGGCTCGGTGTGTCGGCCACTTGTGCGCGGGCACAGTGAAGGTGGCCTATAAATAGGAGAGGTGGTTCATTTGTTCAAAGGTTGGATTTTTTGGAGGCGAAGCCCTGCTGGATTGAAGACTCAGATCTAAAAAAAGATTCAAGCTTTGGGCACTTGTGCGCGGGCACAGTGAAGGTGGCCTATAAATAGGAGAGGTGGTACATTTGTTCAAAGGTTGGATTTTTTGGAGGTGAAGCCCTGCTGGATTGAAGACTCGGATCTAAAAAAAGATTCAAGCTTTGGGACTTCTAGGACTTGCTCATCAAGATCCGGTGCTCGGCGATCGTCAACGCCAAATAAGGCAAGAGTTCGAGAGGAACCGGATCTCAAATCGGATCTCAGATCTATGCAGGCGTACTCCAGATCAAAGCTTGGTCTTTGATCGCGAGAATTAAAGGCTACTATTTCCTTGGCGAAATAGTACCCTCGGCTATTATTTCCTTAGCGAAATAATACTCGTCGTACTGCGTAGATCCGACCGGATCTAGATCTCGCGGTGGTCCACGGATAAACCCCGACGCAGGCAAAGAACCCACATAAGCGAGCGATCGTAAAACAGGAGCTCGTGATTTGTTCGACACAAAAGGAGAAAGTTGTAATCTTTGTTTATTTTTCTTTGATTTTCATTGTAACCGGATCTTATAAAAAGACCGGATCTTTTGTAACTCAAAAAGCTGTTATTTAAGATGACAATGGAATCAATTACAAAGAAAGACACGATTTTTCCCGCGAACACCACCTGCCATTCTCAAACAACTATAGTAGGGGAACAGAGCGGTCTACGGTGCTAGGTACCGACATCATATCAGGACGATGAAGGACGAACCAAGCCATCAAATAAGTGTATGGGAGCTCCACCTTAGTAAGAGGAATCCGAGCCGACGGTACATCTTCTTTCTGTGTGAAAGCACTGTAAATCTGTCGAAGCCCTCGATGAATGTTAGCTACCATCACCGGAAGAAGCGAAAGTTCCTTTTTGTAGGCAAGATGAACCGCTGGGTAGAGCACTTCCAATGGCAAAATGTCACTGGACCGACACGGGACCAACCGGCGAGAAGGGTCATCGGCTGAATCGATGCGGTCGCATGCCATAAGAATGATTTAAATTTGGTCCCTGTAGGAAAGCCACTCTCGGGGCTGCTAATGGTATTGTTTGCGTCGAAAATTGTTGTATTCATTGCTGTATTCATTACAACTTTAGTCATTACAATGAAATTAAAAAGATTGTCTTTTTATAAGACCTTTACATAATGAAAACAAAAAGATTACAACTCTCACCAAAACAAACGCAGAGATCGTTTATCGGTCTTCTGCTTGCGTGGGTCTTTTACCTGTGACGGGGACGTTGATATCCGTAGACTACCTGGCACTCAGATCTGTTTCCGAAAAATCGGACAGAGCTTCGTCGATCCGCGTGAGATCTAGAAGCCTGAAGCGTCTATCTCGGCTAAAACGAGATATCTGCTCTTCTTAGTGATTACCGGCGAAGGGTAATACTAAGGAAAGGAGGGACGGGTGATGAAGACTCTGATGAAGACCTCTCCTCTGTTGAAGCGCTCGACTACTCTTCACTGCAGCAGGGCTTCGTCAACTTCTCCAAAAATCCAGATCTTCAAAAATGAGGCCTTAGGGGGCTATTTATAGGCAATGGGAGCACCTAGGGTGCCTAGACACCCCTGGGGTGTCTAGGAAAAGCCTAGACACCCCTGGGTGTCTCGGCTTGGCCGAGACACCCTGCCTAGACACCCCTGGGGTGTTTCGACTTTCCCGAGACACCTCGGGTGTCTCAACTCAGCCTGAGACGCTCCGTTGCGTATGTTTAATTGTTTTCGCCGTAAATTCTTCGTCCGAACTCAGATTTGAGTGATTCCAAGTGCGTTTGATGCTTGACGAAGAGTTCGATCCGCTCTGGTGGTTGGACTATCTGTAGAGTGATCGAGACATGAAGGGAATTATCCTTTTTGTGAACATCGCCGGGTTCCCGATTGGCCCGGGTCTTCGTTGTTCCGAAATCCTATCAGCTCACGTAGTTCGTCGATTCACTTCAATCGTTCATCGACGTCAATTAGACTCCTGTGGATCGGATAGTGACGTTCATCGTCGCTCTTTAACACTGAACCGTTCGTGGAGACCTATAGGCAATTTTCGATGCCTACAGATACCCCCTCCAAAGCGTTCCGGACTCGTTTCTTTTATAGAAGAGGCTGGAATACTTTGGATGTGATTGGTCTAGCCTTCAGTCAGCGTAAGGACCTGTAGTTAGCTTCAACTCTTGGCTCCTTCGATTTTCGGTCTATTCGAAGCTTTGACGAATAGCCGAAGTTCTTCCGGCGCTGCGTTTATCGCTTGGCCGTCGTCGGAGTCTCGAGTCTGCAGCTGATGAATTGAGTTTGGCTCGTGTCATTGAGTTGACTTTGAACTACCTCCGTCACATTGTGTTGACTTAGGGTTTCGGATCACAGTATGTTGACTCTGGTTGCAACGCGTTGACTGGCGTTGACCTAGGGTTACGCGTTGACCGGCGTCCACCCTAGGGTTTCGAATCGTCGAACGTTGACTCGTGTGGATTTCGAATCCTATGTGTTGACTTTTTGTCGTAACGCGTTGACTGGCGTTGACCTAGGGTTACGCGTTGACCGGCGTTGACCCTAGGGTTTCGAATCGTCAAACATTGACTTTTTGGTTGCAACGTGTTGACTGGCGTTGACCTAGGGTTACGCGTTGACCGGCGTCGGCCCTAGGGTTTCGAATCGTCAAACGTTGACTCTGGTCGCAACGCGTTGACTGGCGTTGACCTAGGGTTACGCGTTGACCGGCGTTGACCATAGGGTTTCGAATCGTCCAAACGTTGACCTTGGTCGCAACGCGTTGACTGGC
>NC_033797.1:97649051-97655882 GCF_001876935.1 Asparagus officinalis | reverse complement strand
GAGGTGGTGTTCATGTAATAAAGGACTGAAATTAGGGTTTGGATTGCATGTCCATTTGGTCGAAAATTTGAGGGGTGCTTTATGCAAGAAAACCAATGTTGTTTGAGGGGTTTATTTGCAAAATTGGCTCGATTCTACAAAAGGGCTCATTTGTAAAATTAATCAAAATTGTGGGGTATCGGGGGTGCTATATGATCAGATATGATGACCATGACCCAACCCGAGCGTGTCCTTGACCCGAATTTGGCCTTGAACACGAAGGGTATTTTGGGTATTTCACCAAAATTCACCGTGAAAGATGACAATCATCATTTCGCATGCGTGAAATTTGTAGGTTTAACTAGACTTCAATTATGAAATCCTATTTATACATAGGATTTTAATTAAAGTTCTTAATTTCCCTTTTAAATTTCGTGTATTCATATTTTAGATTGTGCCTGACTTGCTGCTTTTTTGTTGCAGATTTTCAATGTCTCCACGCCGATCTCGACCTCGAAGGAGTCGTTCTCATTCGCAGCACAGCGAGGAAGAGATTCCCGCGACATCTTCTCCAGCGGCCTCTTTCTTTGGGGGCGAGAATTTATATTTTTTGTATCCCTGATTGACCTCTTCGCGGGTCATGAAGGAAGAACCGACACCCTCCTTCGCGGGGGTTAAGGTTTCAGACTTGTTTTGCTTAGCCAATTCAAGTCTTCCGGTATATTGGGGCGATTTTGTGTCGTCCTACACCTTATAGGTCGGTGTATGTTACCACATTATTTATGTGATGATGCATACCGTTCTTCCAGTGTAGGACACTCAAAATCGTCTCTCCAATTATTCCGTGAATGAGCTTAGATGCATACCGTTCTTCCGGTGTAGGACACTCAAAATCGTCTCTCCAATTATTCCGTGAATGAGCTTATCATTCTTCTTATGAGATGGATTTTCTGACTCCACCCTTGTGCTTTATTGCAGTTGAGTTTCCCGCGGGTAGCCTTCCTCCTCATGCCAACACTGGTTGTAGCCGGGAGGTTTTCTCTTCAGCTTCTCTCAGGCAGGCCATTAGTCCACTCCCTCGGTTTGACAGAGATCGTTCCGACGAATCTTGTCGTTTGATACGGGAAGGAGGGCGTCATTGTTTGCGCCAGCTTATCACGGATGCCACCTTTACTGCGGATTCTTCCTCTACTCAGGCTTTAAAGAAGCCGAGTTTCCTGTTCGGAGATCACGTCGAGGATCCTGCTACGCTGACCCTTACTGAGGAACACTGGCTGAATCTCGACGAAGGGGCTGTTTTGTACATTCCCTCCATTCCGCGTCAATATTCTTTCAGTCACTTGAAGGGACAGGTCGTGGAGCGGCAGATGCCTTGGCACCTTACTGATGATGCTGAACGCGTTCAGTGTGGATATGCCTCTCATCACAAGAATCCTGGCTCTAACGGGTATCATGATGTTCGTGGTCTTCGACCAGGGATTATGGGCCTTGACACTGCACCCCCAGGCGAGGTATCAGCAGCTGCTCCTACCGTGGGTAATCGTCTGGCTCTTCTGGGGAGAAGGTTACCTCCACCAGATTATAGATGCTATGGTTGGGCTTCCTCACTAGCCAAGGGGTGGTGGGCACGCATGACTAGTTTCGTCTTAGCGCGCTGGGAGAGGGATTTGAAGAGTAGTGGATTATATGCACCCATACGAGCCACCATGTACGGGATCCCGGTCAGCTGCTGCCATTTCTTGGCGTTGCTAGAGACCTACATGCCTGACAGTAACACCTTTCTGACCAGTGGTGGTGAGTTAGGGTTGGCCTTGCATGAGATGCATCAGGTTTCTGGTCTTCCGATGGGGGATTGTCCATATCAGGAGTATTTTCCCTCGAACCAGCAGTTGGAGTGTATGAAGAAAGATACTCCCGATATGTATGACACTCTCTGGGATCTCACTTGTCACTATTATACCTCCTTGATCCAGACTTCTGCTCTAGCGAAAAGGAAGAGGCAAGTCAGTTTGAAGCAGTTTGCTAGCTATTTGTTCCAGAACTTGGAGGGTAATTCCAGCGAGCCCATTCGTGAATTAGACGTGTTGACCCCTACCGCAATTAATGAGTTGTTGGAGAAGGCTGAGGCTCGTTCTTACACCATTGCCAGTGCTGAGGGAGCTTTTCCTGCGGGAACCAAGTTTCGTTCTTTTCTCTGCCGTGCACAGAAGTCCATTGGGCCCCGGACTCTACTAGCAGGCTACCTTGCCCTTTGGTTGAAGAAATGTGTTGTCACGTATCAGCCTTCAGACACTCTACCTATCGAGGTGCTCTTCCCTGCAGTTCAGCTAGCTTACGGGAGGGAGCTTTCCCTGCTCCCAGCGATGGTTGCTGGCATCCATTGCGGGCTTAGGTGTCTAGTCAGCAGCTTTACCCAGATGGGTTCTGAACCATCGACTGAGCTTATTTGTCCGAAGGTCGAGCTTCCTTACGCATATTATTTGTCCGAAGGTCGAGCTTCCTTACGCATATCTGATGGCGTGGCTCGTTCTTCACCGTCCTGATTTAATGTCGTCGCCCAGCGTTGTCGATGTCCCCGTTCCTTTTATGCAGCTGTTGGAGAAGAGCAGATGGCTTGGGAACAAATTCAGTGATGTTCAACGAGAGCTTCGAGTCCGTAAGAGCTGGGAGTTCTTCAAGTGTTTTCCTCACTTTTCAGGTCGCTATGGCGACGTGCTGATTGACGAGGAGAAACCTAGAAGTGACCGGACTGTTCTCGACGTTAGTTGTTTCCGCTGGTTAGTGAACATCCGAGTTGCGTATCTTGTCCTCCGGGTGAAGAATCAATGCCACATAGAGCCTTACCTCCCCTGCCGCTTTGCTCGTCAGTTCGTCTATGACCAGCTATATGTCGGGAATCCAAGCCGTGGTCTGCAGGTTAAGGGAGGACTAATTGATGGCGTACGAGCATGGCTGTGGACGATGGTGGGCTGCACTGGAGCCCATTTTGCCCTTCCTTCATATAGGCGTAAGCCGCTGACCACTTTCCTCAGTTGCAAGTGGTTCCTTTCCGCTTATGAATCCATAGGTGTGAGGAGCCTTTCAGAGTTACAGTCTGAGTACTCGGTCCGGGCTGCTATGATGGCTGCTCGCAGGGCTGAGTTTGCTCCGAAGCGGAGAAAGGGGCATGCCAAATCTCTTCTCACAGATGTTGAAGAGCTCCTTCCTACGGGCGACGAGACCTCCGAGGAAGAATATGTGGATGTAGATACCGACAGAGGAGAACTCAATACAGGTTTGTCCCGCTTCTCCGATTTTCCTTCTCCATTCTAATTGGTATAAACGACAGCTCTTGTTTGTTTAATGAAATGATCATTGTCACTTTAGGTAGGACAGTTGACGATCATGAGCTGCCAGCTCCTCGTTATACGAGCTCACTAGGAGTGTTGGTGCCCCGAAGAGGAAGAAGACCGCACATAAACCCCACGACGGTCAGCGTCCTTATGGAGTGGACTTAGGAAGCACCGCCGATGGAGGGGAAGGTAACATTTTATTTTTATTGCTTTAAGGTGATTTACCTTTTGGGATTCGTGACCATGTTTTGTGCTCCAAGGTTCTTCGAAGAGGGCGAGCTCCCACCGGGTCCGGTATCTCCTGGATCTGATAACATGGATTGCTTTATGCAGCAGATGTGCGACGCCCTTCATGACGGGTCTCTGGGCATCGATCTGAACATTGATCTTGAGCAACCATATTCAGGTATATCTACATCCAATGTTACCTTCCTCAAGCATGGGGAAGGAAGATCTTCTGTTTTTGCTACCAGTATTTTGAGCTTTCCTCATCTTCCAACATTCAGGTTATCCTGCAGATGTCACGATGGAAAGGCCAGCTGAGGATGGAGCCTATCATGATGTAGGTTTCGAGGGGAGGGGGTGTGCTCCTGTACCAAGCTTCTCGAAACCCGATGCCGGCTTATTAGCTGACATGCTGGCCGAACAGACTACCAGAGGAACCGAGAGACCATTCTTTGGGAATGATTCATTCATAGGTATATATCTGATTCCCTTCATCTCGAAGGATTAATATTACAGCGCCGACCATTGGGATTAGCCCAATATCGATTCCTGGCATATCTAGCTTGCCTCGGAGTGACGGACTCGCAGGTACGCATACGACTTAGGGATATCGTACTTCTCTATGTTTGTCTGATTTTTGACTAACATATGAGTGCAATCATAGGACCAGCCACCGGGACTGATACTCTTATGACTCCTGGCGTTCCCCGAATACCTACGGATGATGGACCTACAGGTATGCAGATGACCTTATCATCCCAATCCTCTTTATTTGTCTAAATTTTCATTTTGACTAATAAAGAAGTGTAACTATAGGACCAGCCGCTTGGGCCGATACCCTTATGACTCTTGGCATTCCCACTGCATCTGAGGACGGTGGGATTGCCGGTATGCATACGATCTTCTTGTCCCGATTCTCCTTATTTGTCCAAATTTCCATTTGACTAATACAGGAGTGTAACTGTAGGACCGGCTGTTGTGCCTGATACTACTACAGTTCCCGGGGCTGAAAGTTTGCATAGAAGTGGCGTCTCCCCGCCCTTGCCGAGTGGTATGAGCAATCCGCCTGCAGAGGTCGGTATACCTTCCATGACCACTTCTGACGCTATCTCAGAGCCTGTCAGACCTCAGCCTGAGGGGACCTCCGTTGGCGTTGGTATGCTCGGAATTCGCCCTTTGAATTTCCTTATCGTATTCGATAATCCACTGAACTTCTATGTTGTTGCTTGTAGGATCTCGATCCTCTCTATATGAGCGTGTCCGCGCCCTTTTGGTCGATACTGATCCTGACAGAGAGGCTTTTCGTACGGACCTCAGCTTCTTCACTGCCTTTTATAACGGCCTGATCGAGAAACTTCTTCATAGAGGATGCGGTTTTGATCAGTTCAGGCGTTCCTTTTCTCGCCACATGATGATGATGAGGGAAGAAGGATACCCGAGGAATCTGCTGCTCTTATTGCAGATGACGTGGCTGGACTAGAGCGTTCTCGTGAGCAGGCACTCGAGAAGCTAGGATCCACCCAGGAGAGACTGATGAAGCTGAAGAGTGAAGCCGCAGAGATTTTGAGCAGTTCTGAAGAATCTGCTCGAGTTGATCTGCAGGCAGAACTCGAGCGGAGTTATGTAGATAGACTCTTTAGTTTAAAGTCTCATATCCTCGACCGCCAACTGCCTTCGGGCTAACGAGCTTTTTATTGTATGCTTTTGACTCGGTCTATTAACAGAGACTCCGCATTTGCTTCTTTTGTGATCTTTCTGTATTTATTCTGAATGACAAGGTTTATGGGATTTTTTTAGCAAACCCCCAGCCATCAACGGGTTTGAAATGTCTTTACCGGTTATCCTTTGAAATCGGACTAACATGTGAATTATTAAACCCGTTTCACATGTAACGTTGTGCTAAGAAAATCGCTTTTCTTAGACTTGATGCTATGACTTTGAATACATAGACTTAACCATTTCTTATAGGAAAAAGGCACCCCGCACCGCGTATTAGGCGATGACTTATCCCTTCTTAGGCTTCGGGATAAAATTCCCCAAGTTTAGACCTTGGTGTCTTTTTCAATCGGTGAAAGACTAAACCGGCCATGTGTGTTAGACATAGACTTTGGGATTTTTGGCAAACCCCCAGCCTTCAACGGGTTTGATGTGCCTTTACCGATTACCGTTTGAATCGGGCTAGCATGCGGATTGTCTAGCTCCGTTCCACATGTAACGTTGTGCTGAGAGAGTGAATTCTCTAAGAGTTTGTGCTATGATTTTGAATACATAGGCTTCGCCCTTGTTACGGGAATAGGCTACCCGGCAACACGTATTAGGTGTTGACTCATCCCTTCTTAGGCTTCGGGATGAAATTCCCCAGACTGGAATTCTGGTGTCTTCTTCAATCGGTAAAAGACTAAACCGACAACGCGTGTTAAGCGCTGACTCATCCCTTCTTAGGCTTCGGGATGAAATTCCCCAGACTGGAATTCTGGTGTCTTCTTCAATCGGTAAAAGACTAAACCGGCAACGCGTGTTAGGCGTAGGCTTATCTCTATTTAGGAGTCGAGATAAAATTCCCCGTGCACCAAGTGCTCGGATTAGAAGTTAAGAATTATGTCTTTTCTAAGAGCAAAGACAGACTGAGAAATGGGAGAGGAAGAATTTTATATTCTGTCTCCCGGTGCTGAAGATGAAGAATTTTATATTCTATCTACAGCTGGAAAGGAAACTCGAGGTGGGATCTCCACCCCCAGAATCCGGAAGGATGAAACTAAGAGTGGGATCTCCACTCTGAGAATCGGAAAGGTTCGAATGACCCTAACTTTTATAGGATTGGTCATTTGAACCCAAAGAATCCCTCATTCATTGAGGAGAAAGCCCAATTTCAACCCTAACTTTTATAGGTTTGGTGGAAAAGGGGCCCAATTTCAACCCTAACTTTTATAGGTTTGGTGGAAAAGGGGACAAAGGTGGATTTTCGTTTATCGCAAAGGAATGACTCGGTCTTAGTCTTGACCATTTGTAGGCTTGACTAAGGGAGATCGGGAACAATCCTAACTTTTATAGGTTTGACTGTTCCAATTGAAAGTGGACCTCTCGTTCATGGAAGGAATCGAGAGAGGAATTTGGCTTTGGCCCTAACTTTTATAGGTTTGACCATAAAGCGAAGAAAGTGGAATACAAGTAGCAAAGAAGGTGCCAACTCGTATTATCACTCGAAGGAAGACTTTAATGCTAGAATATTAGGACCTAACATGTTGAGTCTGAGAAATGCCACCGACGGGCAGATGGAAATGTTGGTGGATTCACT
>NC_033797.1:97619270-97648051 GCF_001876935.1 Asparagus officinalis | reverse complement strand
CCTTTGTAATCAATCTTGACGATGAACAATCGTCAGATGGAGGTTGTAACTGGCAACTTGCCAATATTGAAATAAAAGATGATTTAGAGTACTCCTTGTCACTTGATGATGTGATAAAAGAGCTGTATGATAATCCTGAGTTGTATATGCCTATCCGATCGTCCTATGTAACAATGGAACGCCTCCAGCATTCTTTCGGAACAACCATGGTCATCCCGAACAAAATAGGAGGTGCAAAAGAAGTAATTTACGGTAAAGGAAAAAGCTCTCCATTACCAGATCATTTCCTAAGTGAAGATGAAGATGATGACAAACCTGGTCGGCATTTATCTAAGTATAGTCCGAAAGCGCGCAAGCTCATGGAAAAACAGGGATATGATTTCACACTCGGAGAAGGCTTGTACTTTGATCGAGGTCCCCGTATCCCAGCTAAGGCAGCACATGTGCCAAAAGGAAAACCGGACGATTATTACCAACACAATAGAGGCTTAGGCTATGCTTCGTCGTCTGATGATGAATGTGCTTGGCAAATTATCGATCAAATTGCTAACCAAACTAAGAGCAGGCACCCGTCAGATTCTCCGGAATGGGATTCCGATACAAGTCTGGGGGAAGTGTTCAAGGCCCTAATGACGAATATGACTACAGGACGACGATCAGATGCCAACATGGGAAGACCCGTGGGTTCATCATCTGAATATGCAGTATGGTGACAGGTTCGAACAGAGAGAACCCCCCACTGAAGATAAAATAGTCCAAGTCAACATGGGTGATGAGGCCAACCCAAAGCCCATATTCGTCAGTGACAGTCTTCCCCCAGATGAGAAGGAAGAATTGATTGTTCTCATCAGGGAATATATCGACGTCTTCGCGTGGAACTATGAAGACATGTCAGGGCTCGACCCCAATGTAGCAATGCATCGCCTTGATATCAAGCCGGATGCCAAACCTGTCAAGCAACAGTAAAGACGGTTTCGTCTGCAGATCATGGAAGCTATTGAGGCAGAGGTTAAGAAACTGACCGAATCAGGATTTATCCGATAGGAGCAACACCCAGATTGGTTAGCCAATATCATTCCAGTCATGAAGAAGAACAGTAAAATCAGGATCTGTATCGACTTCAGGGACCTGAACACGGCATGTCCAAAAGACGACTTTCCTCTCCCAATCACAGATGTCATTATTGACAATACATGCGGATTTGAGAGAATGTCTTTTATGGATGGTTTCTCAGGGTATAACCAAATCAAGATGCACCCAGATGATGAGAAGCATACAGCGTTCAGAACGCCTCTCGGTGTCTTTTGCTACACGGTGATGCCATTCGGTCTGAAGAATGCAGACGCCACATACCAGCGAGCAATGACTAAGATTTTCCAAGAACATCTCAGGAAGACAGTCGAATGCTACGTTGATGATTTGGTTGTAAAAAGCCGTAACAAAGAAGATCACATCAAGGATTTGAAGACGATGTTCGATCTCATGAGGAGTCATCAATTGAAGATGAACCCCACTAAATCATTCCTTGGAATGTCCAGCGGAAAATTCCTTGGATTCGTCGTCACCACTAAAGGTATACATATCGATCCCGATAAGGTGAAGGCGATACATGAACTGCAACCCCCTAGAAATCTAAGAGAGCTCAGAGGATTGCAAGGGCGTTTAGCTTACATCCGGCGATTCATCTCAAATCTCTCCGAGAAGTGCCAGCCGTTCTCTAAGCTGAACAAGAAAGGAGTATCGTTTATTTGGGATGATGCCTGCCAAAAAGCATTCGAAGATATCAAGACATATCTAGCGAACCCCCCTGTTCTCGTTGCACCGAAATCTGGTAAACCGTTCTTGATTTATCTCAAAGCGATGAACCATTCGATAAGTGCCTTACTAGCACAAGACGATGATAGCGGTCACGAACAGGCAGTTTATTACCTAAGTCGGACCTTGGTAGGTGCGGAATCTCGATATCCGATGATTGAAAAAGAATGCCTCGCATTAGTATTCGCAATGCAAAAGATGCAGCATTACTTGGTAGGACAGACGATTTACGTCATTTCCAACGTAAATCCAGTACGGGTATTTATGACGCAACGGCCTCTATGAATTGGCGGTTAGCGAAGTGAGCCCTTCTCTTATCCCAGTATGATTTGCACTTCAAACAGCAGAAGTCGATTAAAGGACAAGCGATTTGTGATCTTTTGGCGGCAAACCCGACCACAGATACGGCAGAAGTATATGATGACTTGCCGGATGAAACCCATGAGGTTAACACCACGTCGCACCAACAAGTATGGCAATTATACTTCGACGGTGCTTCAAGGGTAGTTAATAAGGTAATAACCCCGGGAGGTTCTACTGTTTCCTCTGGGGTTGGAGTTGTCTTAATCTCCCTGGGAAAACATGTGATGCCTTGGGCTTATTCATTGACTAGTCCGTGCTCCAATAACGTAGCAGAGTACAATGCGCTTCTCATTGGACTCAGTTTTGCCAAGGAGCTGGGGGTCGAATATCTCGAAGCTTTTGGGGATTCGCAATTGATAGTCAACCAAGTTCGCGGTGAGTATGAAGTCAGGAATCCAGACTTGATCCCATACCATCAGGAAGCCATCAGAATGGCCGAAACTTTTGAAGAATTCTTTATCGAATATATCCCTCGTCTCCAGAACGCTTATGCAGACGCACTGGCGGCACTAGCAGTATCACTGGCACAGCCTCCCGAAGCTGAGCTGTTAGTCACAGTACGAACGCATCAACTCTGCGTACCCATATACAGTAGGGATATTGAAGAAGAAGATGACGGAAACGTAAACGCCAAGGAGGTGAATTCAACCCAAATTGGGTCTGAGTCCCGTATGCATCAACCACCAGAGCAGTTGCACGTGTCAATTACGTCTTGGCCGTTCGAGACATGGGGTATGGATATTGTCGGTCCTATTTTTCCCCCTTCAGTCAAAGGCGATCGATTCATCCTCGCGATCACGGACTATTTCTCAAAGTGGGCCGAAGCAATTCCGCTTAAAGAAGTGAAGACGAACAACGTCATTAATTTTATCAAGCATCATGTCATATACAGACACGGCGTGCCAAGACGGATCATTCATGACAACGGTCCGCAGTTCATAAGCAACGCCTTCGTCAGGTTCTGCGACAAGTTCAAAATTGAAGATGTTTCGTCGACAGCTTATTATCCCGCTGCGAATGGATTAGCTGAAGCGTTTAACAAAACGATCATTAAGATCCTGTCAAAGCTCGTGAAGACCAATAAACGAGACTGGGACGATAAACTCGGTGAAGCACTCTGGGCTTATCGCACCACCATACGCACGCCCACAGGTGCCACCCCGTATTCGATAGTGTACGGATGTGAAGCTGTGCTACCGCTGGAAATTCAGATTCCATCCCACAGAGATGACGGCAGAAGAGCAGCATCAGAAGCGTCTTGAAGAGCTTGAGAGGCTGGATGAAAAGCGCTTGGAAGCTCAACAGTAAATTGAGTTTTATCAGGCCAGGATGTCTAGGGCTTTTAACAAAAGAGTCCGACAGAGAAGCTTCAAGGAAGGAGATCTGGTCCTCGCTGCTCGCCGACCAATAATCCTCACTTCCAAGAAGAAAGGTAAATTCGAACCCAAATGGGAAGGACCGTTTGTAATAGACACAGTCTATTCAAACGGCGCATATCGCCTGATTACTCAAGAGGGCGCCAGGCAATTAATGCCAATAAATGGGAAGTTCCTGAAAAAGTACTATCCCTAGTACATTCAGGATAACTCATTTACCGGGAAGTTCCTTGAAGAATATTACACTTAATATTCTAAAGGATAACCCAAAATTATTTTCTCCACCAAAATCCCTCACTGATCAGTTTCAATTGACAGTGGGTCCACCAAAAATGTCCATCTAGCCCTCTTGACTCTTTCCATAGACAAGAAGGTCCCCTTTCAGATCAGAGTCTCCTTTCGATAAACGAAAGAACTCCTTTCTCTTCTCTTTGGTTAAATCTTCTCACGGTTATAACCGAAGTTGAAGTTTCACTTTGATAAACGAAGAACTTTTTTTTTCAGTTTAGATAACCAATCCTATAAAAGGCAAGTTTATCTAAATTTTCCAGATTCTCGGAGTGGAGATCCCACTTCTAGTTTCTTTTTCCCTGGAAATAGAATATAAAATTCTTCCTTTCCAGAATCAGGGAATAGAATATAAAATTCTTCCTTCCTTGTCTGTTGGGTTCGCCTTCACCCTAAAAGAAGACCGGGAAATAGAATATAAAATTCTTCCTTTCCCGCACCGCTCTTTCCAAAATTTGTCAATTTAGGATTCATCCTAGGAAGTTTATCCCGAATCCTAAGCAGGGATAAGTCTGCGCCTAGCACGCGCTGCCGGTTTAGTCTTTTTCTATAGAAAAAGACACCAGAGTTCGATTCTGGGGTATTCTATCCTGAAACCTAAGCAAGGATAAGTCTGCGCTTAACCCGCGCTGCCGGTTAGTTCTTAACCGCCAAAAAGAACACACGTTCACATATTCAACATTGTGACAGGTTGTTATTAATAAACACCAAAATCCATGCCTTACACGTATGGGGAATTTTATCTCAACTCCTAAATAGAGATAAGCCTACGCCTAACACGCGTTGCCGGTTTAGTCTTTCACCGATTGAAAAAGACACCAGAATCCAGTCTGGGGAATTTCATCCCGAATCCTAAGTAGGGATGAGTCAACACCTAATATGTGTTGCCGGGTAGCCTATTCCCGTAACAAGGGCGAAGTCTATGTATTCAAAATCATAGCATTAAGTCTAAGAGAAGCAATTCTCTTAGCACAATGTTACATGTGAAACGGGTTTTAATAATTCACATGCTAGCCCGATTCAAACGGTAATCAGTAAAGGCACCTCAAACCCGTTGATGGCTGGGGGTTTGCCAAAAATCCCAAAGTCTATGTCTAACACGCATTGCATGTTTAGTCTTTCTCCGTGGAAAAAGACACCAGAGTTTGATTCTGGGGTATTTTATCCCTAAGCCTAAGTAGGGATAAGTCAGCATCTAAAACACGTTGCTGGGCAGCCTATTCCCATAACAATGGCGAAGTCTACGTATTCGAAGTCGTAGCATCAAGTCTAAGGGATTTCATTCCTTTAGCACAACGTTACATGCGGAACGGATTCCGACAATTTCGCATGCTAGCCCGACTCAAACGGTAGTCGGTAAAGGCTAATCAAACCCGTTAAAGGCTGGGGGTTAGCCAAAAATCCTAAAGTCAACACCTAACACGTGTCGCTGGGTAGCCTATTCTCGTAACAATGGCGAAGTCTATGTATTCGACATCATAGCACGAAGTCTAAGGGAGTTTACTCCCTTAGCACAACGTTACATGCGGAACGGATTTCGACAATCCGCATGCTAGCCCGACTCAAACGGTAGTCGGTAAAGGCTAATCAAACCCGTTGAAGGCTGAGGGTTTGCCAAAAATCCTATGAGTATTATGGTCAATCATTTCAAACGGAATGAGGAATCATAATAAAGATAAAGACAAAAATCAGGCCCACTAAATTCATTGGCGGCTAAAGTCTTCACCGCAACTTCCTCTGTCTCGACCAGCTGCTGCTTCAAGGACTTCAGCTCATCAGATAAAGCAGTGTGTGTTTGCTGATCCTGCAGCTTTGTCATCTGGAGAATACTCAAAGTCTCCTCCTTCTCACGGAGTTCTCGTCGGAGCTGATCTATCTGGGTCTCACAAGAAGCGATGGAAGAATCAAGCTCGTCAAGTGAGGATGATTTAGTAGCAAGGTTAGCCTCAACTCGATCTATTCGGCCCCGCTGCACCTGAATCTCGAGCTCAGCAACCATCCGAGTACTGTGCCATGACTGTAAGCGAGTATCCAACTCAGCAGCAATGAATGAAGAGGCACCTGCATCCCGGAGCTTGTGAAACATCTGAAGCTCACGCTCTAAGCAGTCAAGGTCATCGAATATAACTCTCGCAAGATCCGGGTATCCCGCATCCCTTATTAAATTTATTTTAGAATCAAGGAATGGTTTAAACTAGCGAAGGGAAAGTCCGTCGTGGAGGAGTTTGCCAAGCATAACATTCATAAAGGAGAAGAAAGAGCGGACTTCTACACAAATGACGATCTTCTCAGGGTCATTGTCCGATAACAACTCCTTCACGAGGACATGAAGCCGAGAGGAAAGCCCTACACAAAAAGGAGAAATCCGTCAAAAAGCCTTAATAAGGAAATAAATGACATTTTCAGCGGCTTAATTTATACCTCCTTCCCCTTGAGTCGCTGGGGGTAGCGGAGACGTAACGGCTGTGGGTGTGTCAACTGGTGGAGTTGGTCTCACAGCCGGCTCAGCAGGATCAGCCTCGGCAAAAGCTCCTGTTAAACACAGAACAGAATGTTCAGATGCATTACATTATAGCTACATTTAGTCAAAAAATTGGCTAGTCCTATAATTAACTCGAGAAGAGGCACGTACTTTCAAAAGAACCATTCTCGGGATCCTGAGGGAGTACGGGCTCAGGAAACATATCCTCGGGCAGCGGGCCATCGATCTGAGGAGAGTCATACATGAAGTGGAACATAGAAGTGTCTGCAGGAAAACCTGCCTCGTCGAAATCGTCAATCGAAAAATCTGACACAAAGAAATGTAAGTACGAAAGAAGAATGAAGAGAATATGACCAATGGAAATAAGTTACCTCTCGTAGATGTATCTGGATTCACTGAATCAGGTCCTACATTGGTAGCCTCCCTAAAGTCGGCAGCTTCTGCAGGTTTTTCTACCTGGTACGGTGAGTCAGGTTCACCAGAAGATACAAACTCATGAGGAGCAGGATCGAAACTCATCTCCCCTTCCTCGCGCTCTCCTGCATAAAATGGGAAAGCATGAGCCTAAAAATCTAAACGATCAAGAGAATGATCTATAGAGTAGATGTTACCTCTGTCGCTAGCAGGATCATCACCAGCCAAGTCCATCTCAGATGCCCGCGAATCTGCAGGCGGCTTATGGGCTAGTCTCTTCCGCCTATCAGCACGGACAGTAGTCGAAGGTCTTGCCCGGGCAAAAGGACGGAATTCCTCTTCACTGTTTGTCGCTGTCCCTGAAATATCAGATAGTGGTCAGGACTGGCAATTCGGAAATGCAGAAAGAAAAGATGGGTGACTAACCTCGCTCGAAATCTGCCTCGTAGTCTTCAGGATCTCCGCCTGAAGCCTCTCCAGCAGAACTAAAGGCCCTATGACCTTCTGGATCAAGTCGGCGGGTCTTGCCCCGCGCCCTCTGTGACCGAGCACCGTCCCGGATCACATGAGAATCAATCTGAGAGGCTTCTTCGGCCACCAACTCTTCAATAGGCTTCACAGGGACAGTCTTATTAGCTGCTAACAACCACCTGCAGCTCAAGAAAGTGAGGTTCAACTGTCGCTCAGCACCCGGGAGACTGAACCTAGCACCAGTGCAGCCTGTCACGGTCCACAACCATGCACGAAGACCGTCCACCAAACCTCCATAAGCCCGAAGCTGCTGGCGCGGGTTCCCGACATAAAGCTGGTCATAACCAAACTGGCGAGCGAATCGGCAGGGTAAATACGGCTCTATAAAACAGTGATTCCCCACCCGGAAAGTCAAGTAGCCCGGCCTGATGTTCACTAGCCAATTAAAGCAGTCCCTCGGCTTCTCCTCATCAATCAAACATTCGCCATACCGGCTGGAGAACTGCGGAAAACAAGTAGAGAACGCCCAACACTTGTGGACCTGTAGCTGCCTCCTGATATCAGAGAATCCTCGCCCTTCCTACTCGCCATTCTCAAGCAGCTGTAGTAAGGGAACAGAATGGTCCACGGCATGCGGTACCGACATCATGTCAGAACGATGAAGGACGAACCAAGCCATCAAATAAATATACGGAAGCTCCACCTTAGTAGTAGGAATCTGAGTCGGCGATTCGCTCTCCTTCCGTGTAAAAGCACCGGAAATCTGTCGAAGCCCTCGATGAATGTTAGCCACCATCACCGGAAGAAGTGAAAGTTCCTTTCTGTAGGCAAGTTGAACCGCAGGATAGAGCACTTCCAGTGGCAGAGCGTCACCAGAACGGGACCACACATTTCTTTAACCAGATGGTGAGGTAGCCGGCAAGAAGAGTCATCGAACGAATCGGTGCGGTCGCATGGCATAAGAATGATTTGAATTTAGTCCCTACAGGAAAGCCACTCTCAGGACTGCTAATGGTATAGGAGCAGGCGTCAGTCTTCTTCAGCAGCTCATTAACCTCTGAAGGAGTCAGCGGTGCCAGTTCACAAATAGTTTTGCCAGAATGGCTCTCCAGATTCCTGAACAAATATGATGCGAACTGCTTCAGGCTCACATTTGCTTTGGTCCTCTTCGCTAGGGGCTTAGACTGTTTGGTCCTCTTCGCTAGGGGCTTAGAATGCGCCAAAGCAATGTGATAGTGACAAGCGAGGTCCCATAAGGTCTCGTAGCGGTCGGGCATGCGATCCTTCAGCTGACTCAGTTCATGGTTGGAAGAAAAATACTCCTGGTATAACATCTGACCCATGGACAAACCAGAAATCTTATGCATCTCATGAAGAGCCAAACCCAACTCTCCGTGCCTAGTCAGAAAGGTGTTCGAATCCGGATTATAAAGCTCGCATAGGGCAAAGAAATGCCTCGCACTAACAGGTAAACCATGCATGGTGGCACGAATGGCTGCATAAAGACCGCAAGCATGCAACTCCTCGCTCCATCGACTCAAGACGTACTTCGTCATACGAGCCCACCAAAACCTGTCCAAAGAATGGACCCAACCATAGAATCTGTGGCGCGGTGCAGGCATCTCCCGTCCTAAGATAGCGAGGCGATTCCTCAAAGTAGAAGCAGTGGCGAGGAACTCGTTACGAGGCGGAGTATCTAGCCCCAGTACTCCAGGATGTAGTCCAACAATGTGATCTCGACTCGAACCAGGAACTGCCTGATGAGTAATATAGCCGCAGTGAACGCTCTCATGTTCCTTTGTCAAACTCCACGACATCTCCCGCTTCACAGCTTGGCGCCTGAGCTCAGTCAAAGAACGGTGTCGAGGAATCTTCGGCAAATACATATAACGACTGCCAGTCTGGTAAAGCCACTGCTCAGCCTCAATAAATACTGCATCGGGATCCCTGGTAGAGTCTCCAAACAAGAAGTCAGTCTTCCTAAGAGACTGAACGGAACTGGCATCCTGCACGAGAGGCGCATCTGTGATCAGCTGGCGAAGAGCTTGATGGCCACCTTCCCTCACCACTTGGACAACTTCCAACGACGTGCCCGGAGCAAACTGGGAGGTGAACGGAATGGGCGAAAAGTCATCAGATGTGGAATAATACTCATCACGACGTCCATTCACCGCATGCGATGAAAAAGCTCCGGAAGGATATTCCACTGAAAACAAGCAGTTAAGTGTTTGTTAATTTCAGATATAAAAGGAAATTGAATTCATCTTACAAATTGGTAAGATAGAGTCATTGCCTTATAAAGGGCGAGACGATTTGGCCACATTGCGCATTTATAAGATAGGGTATATCGACAATATATCCCTGCCTTATAAAGCACAATGCAGCGTCAAAACGCCCCCTTTATTATGAGATGTGGTTTTGACCAAGCAAAACCCATCTTTAAAGCGTCGATCCTCACCAAGGAGAATCAAGGCTTTTCCCGATCGCCTCACCAAGGAGAGCAAAATAGGGTAAAAGGACTAAATTGCAAAATTCTCAGAAGAAGAGGGTTAATTTGCAAAATTTCCATAAAGCGTCGATCCTCACCAAGGAGAACCAAGGCCTTTCCCGGTTGCCTCACCAAGGAGAACAACGGGGGGTAAAATGGACCAATTTGCAAATATCCAGAAAAAAGAGGACTAATTTGTAAATTTTCGAAAAAGGTCAAAAAATTGCTCACCAGCATATGAGGGAGGCGCGCCATCAACCGATGCAGCAGGAAAACGACCTCTCGATACTCGCGACATAATGGCCTACAGAAAAAGAATTCAAGAGGTCAGATCTAGAAATAAAAATCACTTTTTTATCCCCTAAAAAGGCGAGCTTGAGGCATCAAATCACTCCCTCAACCCTTATATGCGATCCCGCTATTCCATACACTAGATCAAACATGAAATAGATCAAGATTATGGAGATATACCTGAGGGGAAGCTCGAGGATCCGACAAAAATTAGATCTTGGAAGTGCTCGAACCACGCGCTCGAGGGGCTCGAAGGAAAGTCTAAATATGGAAGTTTCGAGGGATTTCTCAGTCAAGGATCAAAAGGAAGGATGAATCTAAGACGAAGATCGAGTTTTGAGGGAGAACGGAGGCTCGAGGGAAGAGAAATTCAAAAAGGAGGCAAAAAGGGGGGGGCCGGCCCTAGGGTAAAGAAAAAAGAAAAGAAAAAGACCCCCTTTATATAAGGTGGACCGGGTTGAACCAAACCGAACCGAACCGGACCGGACCCAGTTCGAACCAAAATCCAAATTGAAGCCGAACCGAGCATCGAAACGACTTCAAATCGAGCGACGGTTCAGTCCATCATTCACTCACCCCTCTCCCATTTGTTCGGAGGAGTTGGAGGATTTTTTGAGCCGATTTACTGCCTTTTTTGGCTCATTTTAAGCCGGTTCAGCTCATTTAGGCACAAAAACACTCCGAAAAGTATACGAGTATAAACTGCTTCTTAATACTCCAATAAGGTATATGAGTATAAACTATTCCCTATTTTTGGTTTGAGAAGTTCCTGGAGAATATTGTTTATAAATATTCTTAAGGATAACTCAACCACACTACGCCGGACAACGCGTTGTGCATAAAGACTCGACGCCACAATCAATGGTCAGCTCAAAGGAATCGACTTCAAGTTCAGAAAATTCCGACAAACGGTCAGACAATAAATGCAGCACCGGAACTCTTACAGACTTTCGACAAAGCACCGAAAAGCCTGGAGAATTGAAGGAGTCAAGAACAGAAGCCATTCCGAGGTCCCGTTATACCGACTGAAGGTAGGGACAATCATATCCAAAGTATCCCAGACTCTTCTATAAAAGAACGAGACTGAAATACTTTGGAGGGGGTATCTGTAGGCATATAAAATTACTTATAGGTCCCTTAGCACAGCTCGGCACAAACCGACGAACCAACGAGGCGACGAATCGTACGCAAGCAACGGAATAAATCCATTCGCGTTCAGAATCAAGCCAAGTGTTGAAGAGTCAACGAGTGATCTAACCAAAGACAAACTCGGACGAATCACGATCGAATCAAGATCAGTTTCGGACTCGAACTCAGAAGCGGATTTACTGCCAAATCAGGAATCCAACTTACTGCCAAATCAGATCATCAAATCAGAGTCTCAGATCAACCGAAACACGGACAAACGAGACAACGGAAAACGACTCGAAAAAGTCGGAAAACACCGCCCGCGGGGGCTCGGCCAAAGCCGAGCCACCCCAAGGTGGCTCGGCCTCAGCCGAGCCACCTTGAGGTGGCTCGGCCAAAGCCGAGCCACCTTGGGCTCGGCGAGCATCCACGTCACAAAAGGCAGGAGTTCGAGAGATGGGAAGAACAGATCTGAGATCTACACGAGAACACACTCCGGATCTAAGCTTGGTCTTAGATCCCGAGATCCGAGCGATTATTTCCTTAGTGAACTAATCCCTCCCGGCTATTATTCCCTTCGTGGAATAATACCCATCAAATCGTGTAGATCCGACCGGATCTAGATCGCGCGGTGGTCCACGGATTAACCCCGGCGTTGGCAAAGAACCCACAAAAGTGAGCGACCGCAAAACAGGAGCTCGCGATCTGTTCACAAGGAGAAAGTTGTAATTTTTATTTCTTTTTTTTGATTTCGTTGTAACCGGATCTAAAAAAGACCGGATCTTCTGTAACCACAAAAAGTTATTATTTTGAGATCACAATGACATCAATGAAAGAAACGATTTTCCCCGCGAACATTAAGTTCTACTGCTCCCGAAATAAATTCTTCATACGGCAGATCCCCGAATGGAAGGCCAGAGATGTTAAATATCTCATGAATGGCAAAACCTAACTTCACAATGGGTGTGAAAAAAGTGCACGTCTCTGGGTTGTACCGCTCCTACATGGCAAAGAAGTTGTAGTGGCTCTAAGCGATACTGTATCAGGTGGCCATCACAGTGTAACCAAGGCTAGAATTAGTCAATGGGGTGTCCAAATCCTTCAAGATGAAATTCATCATTAGAGTCCACCAGCCCGTTATTTAAGAGTGCACCCATCCGGGTGATCTGAATTCTTGTGCGGGAAATTCACTTTTTACCTTAATAAATCTTCTGATAAAGGTATTGGCTGGGTTAGATGCTTCACCGACTGGATATTCCTTAGCAAATAGGCCTGATCCTAAAGCTATCATATGTCGGTTATAGCCCACTGTACGAACACCATAAAAAGTTAAGGTACCAACCGCAACCCTATCCTATTCTTTGACGAGGTCCTAATCCATGTGCCTTAGATAGAGGCACACTGAAAATATGATAGAGGGAACATCCTCTCCATATTAGGCAAAAAGAGGTGGTGATCCCTGACCATCCTCAGCCATTTATAATTCCTGCCATACATGATATTCGTCTTAATTTTGGCGGATTCCCCAAATATAAATGCAGGCTTGTTGAGTTTTTTTTGCGGTCCACTGTCTCAACTCTGGCATCTGTAACCAGAGTCCTGAGTGTTGCTGAAGTGGCTTGGGTGACAATCTCTGCATGCTCCTTATCGGTATCTTAGAAGACGAGAAGTTCTTAGCGAAGATTAAACTACATGTTGCGGTCCGCACCACCTTTATGTCCAAAATAATGACATAAAGAAAGAGGCTCATTGGTGTAGTGCACTGGAAATAAAGGAACAAACAAGTTAGTATGAAGCTAAAATAAGTCTTAAAAAGACTTAATTCTAAACGCAAGGCTCAGCCCTGCATTTTATCTCCTGAACACGGAGGTCAAACTCGCGTTTCAAAATCAAAACACTAAGGCTAACCCTGTGTTTCAAGTTCAAAATGCTGAGGTTAGACCTGCGTTTTAAATCTCAAAGCGCTGAGGTCAACCCTACATTTCAAGTTCAAAACACAGAGGCTTACCTCTGCATTCCAATAACAAAACACGAGGCTTGCTCGTCGTTCAAAATTCAAAACTTGACGAAACAAGTCTTACAGTCTCGGAGTTCAGTACTTACCAACGACAAAAAGGGTCTGCCATGGTGGCACGGCGGTCTGAACCGCAGTGCCACCAGTAGCCAAAGCCATCGATGCGCCAAAAATCGTCTCTTAGAACGGTGCTTGGAAGCAACCTTCTTAGGAGCCATGAATACTCTTCGAGGGAAATAAACAGGAGGTTCATCGGAGTTTTATGTACAATAAGTCTCGTTAACCATCTCAGAGAAGAACAGTAGAGTCAAAAAGACTCTTGATTGGACCATAGCAGTCCATTTATAGGCAGCTAGAGCTATAAAATCGGCACGGGATTTGAGGCTAATATCCCACCCAAAACACGATTTCCGCATTCACGCTGAGTCGGTTAGACTTTTTTAATGTGAGGTTCACCTTCGTGTTCTAATTTCTAAACACAAGCTCTACAGCTGGTGTTTCTAAGGTGGTTTCGCAGCCCTTGGCTCTCTCTTACCCAACTGTTGCAGCTACGCTTCACATGTTTATCAATGTCTATAAGAATGTTCTTGCTGTTGCTGTTGACATTGAATACACCTTCCCACAGGCTGAGAGAGTAAAGGAGTATCTCAAGGATCCAAGCAAGTTTGCTGCTGCTCCTGCTACTAAGGAAGAGGAGAAAGACAAGCCCGCTGATGAGCCTGATGATGATTTATGCGTTACCCATGAGAGGTCAGGTTTTAGTACTAAAAAAAACTAGCAATGGCCATCAAGGTGATGAAAGCCAAGAAGAAACTGACCTACGACAAGAAGTTATGCAGCCTCTTTGATGAGTACATACAAGTTCTAATCGTTGATGCCGATTTGGAGGAGATTCCATAGGGATTTAGCGATCCTTACGAGGAAGAACACCCCCTTCAGAAATGTTAGGTTGATCTTTACCAAGGGAGATCTAAAGGAAATTAGTGAGAAAGTCGCTAAATACAAGGTTGGAGCACCTGCTAGTATTAGGCTTGTGGCTCTCACTGATATCGTCGTCTTTTATATTCTAAACGCGAGATTCATCTCCATGTTTTAAAAGAACAAGGCCCATTTCCGCACTTCAAAAATAGGGCCACAATAGGCACCTTCATACTGATCTTGTGTGATTAGTGTTTGTAATCAAGTCCACAACGCCTTCAAAGTGGATGTAATGAACAATCACCCAACCGATCCAAAATCAAAATTAGGATCCAAAGTTTTCTGAAAAATTGTTCCAGTCAACCACGTGTTAGAAATAGGTGCCCTCAAGCAATAATTGTATATTGTAACAGGATCTATATGAATATAACTTCCAGAAGCCTACAATTTAGAGACTTTCACAACAATCAACAAATGTTACAATTCAATGACTATCACTACAATCGATGGAAGTTTTAATTCGACAGCCTTCACAATCATCAACAAGAGTTACAATTGATGACTCTCACATTCTAAGGAGTCGAGATAAAGATCACAATCTTTGCAATGCTCTAACTAAAGAGACTACAAACTAATAGTCTCTTAAACTCAAAATGTAGAGCTCACATCTGCATTCCAAGAACAAAATGCAGAGCTCATTTCTGCATTCCATACAACAAAACACAAGGCTCACCACTGCATTTTCGGCATCAAATGCAAAACCCAACTCCGTGTCCCAAGTCCAAGATGCAAAGTTCGTGTCCAAAATGCAAATTTTGCATTTGATTCGTTCAAACATGAGTTGAGCGGTTCCAAAAGCCATTTTCAACGATTTAAGGGGATTACACCCCACTTAGGAGTGATTTTAGGGGTTAGTTACTGTGACGTCCTTGTTTTCACACTTGGCTGCAGTCCAAGATGAACCCAGAGATGTCAAACCTGCCATGTACCTCCACTGTGCAATAACATGTTTTACCAATCCCAGTAATATCCTCTAGTGAAATCAAGTAGAAGTGAAGGTACAAAATAGACAAATAAGGGAAATAAAAATACAATAGACATGATGTAGACAGAAATATCTCATAATGATATCATGTCTCGACTATAATAAACTGAAATACAACTGATATACATATGGAGTCTGAAATAACATGACATGTCTCAACATGGATCAACTAGAAATCGTACTAAGGCAACATGCCTTAACAATATAAGTACAAACTCAAATGACTGAATGGAAACATAAGACTACTGTGGAGTCCATACTCGTAAAAATACACGACAGTGACTATGCAAGAACTCTGTCACCCTGCGACTCTCCGATGCTCTAAGCCGCCTGAAAGTATAAAATAAAATAAAAGGAAAAAAACAAAAACAACAACAGTGTCAGAGCGCTACAACAAGAACATCTCCGTCCGCCCCCAGGGGAAGGGCTACTATAAATGACGGAGGCTCTACCTATAAGCATAGTCTACCTATATCATTTACCCAGTATCTAAGTGGAATTAATATTTAGGAATCTACAATACGAGACCTAGTACGTCGAGCGAAATAATCCAAACAAGGAAACCCTCATGTATATACCATATGTCTCAAATTATAGGTATCTAAATATTAATACCGAACTAATATATGAAAGGAAATATAACTGGAAAGTAAAACATCATAATAGACATATGTATCAAGGCATCTCAATCGTATATAACTGGAAAGTAAAACATCATAATAGACATATGTATCAAGGCATCTCAATCGTCAAATATTCTCACTAATGAGTAGAAACACTTTTGGCATCAGCCAAATACTCAGATAAAAATGAGCTTATAATATTTATTATTTTTCTCAACAAATCATGTTCCTTTGTGTATCGGCAGGATAAGTATATAGATTTCTACACAATCTACGTAGAAACGAAAGCATAGGTTCACTGACCTCTTCGCACGCTTGTGCGGATAAACAAGTATCATAGGTTCATCGACCTCTTCGCACGCTCGTGCGGATAAACAAATATCATAGGTTCACCAACCTCTTCGCAGGCTCGTGCGGATAAACAAATATCATAGGTTCATCGACCTCTTCGCACGCTTGTACGGATAAACAAATATCATAGGTTTCCCACTCCCGGGGATACATGTGTACTCGAACCCACTCGTACTCCTCATGGACACGCACGTGTATCGACGCGCGGCCCGTACATTATGTTCACGATCAAACGTTCGAGGCAAAATAAGACCCGATCTGTAAATACTAACACCGCTGGTGATTAATATTTTATCGTATGTATGAATAGTACTCGTACGTACGAATAGTAATAGTACTTATGAATAGTACATGTCTGTACGAATAGTAAAAGTACTTACGGATAGTACCCATACGTATGAATAGTAATAGTACTTATGAATAGTACTCGTACATATGAATAGCATCGTATTGATGAATAGTACACATACATATGAATATAACCGTACTTATGAATAGTACACGTACGTATGAATTGTAAGAGTACTTATGAATAGTACACGTACGTATGAATAGTAAGAGTACTTATGAATAGTGCACGTACGTATGAATAGTAATAATAATCCGACGCTGGATAAATACGTATAGTTCTAGCTAGCAATATCATGTCTTTAGAAATTTGGTCTTATATTCTATTCATCAATTTTTATCAATATCATGTTTTTTCTTTATTTTTGGGATTTGATCTAAAATTCATCAATTTTCATCAATATCATGCTTTTTCTTTATTTTTGGGATTTGATCTAAAATTTCATCAATTTTCATCAAGATCAAAACTAATTAGGGATGGGTTTGGAAAGAGATGGACTTGCCTTTATTGATCTCTGAAATTGGACTCCCTATCCGCTCCTTTTCTCCGAATAGCCAAAGTCTCCTCTATCTTTTCCTCTCTTTTCTTCCTCTCTATCTTTTTTTCTCCCTCTCTCCTTCTTTCTCTCTCCCTCTTTCTCTTTCTCCCTCTCTCTCTCCTTCTCTTTCTCTCTCTTCTTTCTCTTCTCTGTGTGCTCAGAAGAGAGAGGGGGGAGAGGCTTTTATAGGAGGGGGGTAGGTGGGGGTAGGTGGAGAGAAGAAAAGAAAAGGAAAAATAATAATAATATTTATAATTTTATATTATTTAAAAATTAAGTTTCAATCTCCGTTCTTAGAAAGTAACAAAAATTTACCCATAGCACCATCTTAATATTCTAAGATCAATGGTGTAAACCTCATATCCATATGATCAATATAAAAATTATAAAAAATAGAAATACGATAGATGTCAGTAGACGCGCGATACCGAGGCTGAAACTGCGAATCGATCTCAAATCGATTCCAGTCTGTTCCATTCATCTCAGAATAATTACCAATCATAATAAAACTTATTTATTATTATATATAATAATATTTTTAAAATTTTTGGGGTTTTACATTCTTCCCCCCTTAAAAGAATTTCGTCCTCGAAATTCTGCAATCGTATCTTAGAGATTAATAATTTGAGAAAAGTACGTTGAGGGAATGATCTAGATAAGGAAACCCTTACATACACATCTCGTATCATTAATCTCTAGATATGAGGCAAAGAAATATCTACACTTAACAATCTAGAATGCAAATACTCTCACTTAACCCCTAACTAAGTGGAACTAGTATGTCGGATGAAAAATCTAAACAAGGAACCCCCCATATATATACCATGTGTTCCGAATGATTAGGAGCTAAGTGTTAATACCCTCATCCTAGCGTTAAATTTAAATATGATCATATGTATAATCATAAACAGGAACAAATCATAATCAATCAATTTACCTGCTGAAACAGGTGTGGGTAGTCGCGATGCATATCCTCTTCACGCTCCCAAGAAGCCTCCTCAGCTCCTTTCTAGTTCCATTGAACTTTAACTAAAGGAATCACCTTATTTCTTAGTGTTTTATCTTCTCTATCAAGGATGCATACTGGCACCTCAATGGTGGACAAATCTGTCTGAATCTCGATCTCAAGTGTATCGATCACCCTCTGCTACTCCTCGTCGCGTAGGTGCTTCTTGAGCATCGACACATGAAATACATCGTGCACACTTGACATCGATGCTGGAAGATCTAGTCTATACGAAACCGTTCCAACATGCTCGGTAATTCGAAATGGTCCAACATATCTCGGGGCAAGTTTTCCTCATCTGCCGAATCGCTGAACGACCTTCATTGGTGATACTTTCAACATAACAAAATCTCCAACCTGAAACTCTAAAGGTCGTCATCTTTGATCTGCGTAGCTCTTCTGCCGACTCTGAGCGGCAAGAATATGCTCCCTAATCAATGCTACCTTCTCAGTAGTCTGCCTCACAAGCTCTGGCCTAAGTAATAAACTATCCTCCGATTCTGCCTAACAAATCGGGGATCTACAGGGTCTTCCGTACAATGCCTCATACAGAGCTATACCAATCATTGGTTGATAACTGTTGTTATAAGTGAACTCGATCAAAGGTATGTAGTCCTCCTAGCTTCCCTGGAAGTCTAAAATGTAAGCCCTCAACATGCCTCCAAGACTTGGTTTACTCTCTCCGTCTGCCCATCTGTTTGCGGGTGAAATACACTACTATATGATAATTTATTGCCGAGCGAATCCTAAAAGGTCCTCCAAAAATGCAAAGTGAAAACTGAGCCTTGATCTGACACGATCATCTCTGGAACTCCGTGTAGTCGAACTATCTCCCGAATGAAGATCCTCACATAAGTCTTGGTGGTGTAGGTAGTCCTCACTGGTATAAAATATGATGACTTCGTCAACCGATCAACTATCACCCAAACGGAATCGTTCCCTTTCTTTGACCTTGGTAACCCCACAATAAAATCCATAGAAATACCTATCCATTTCCATTCCGGAATGGGTAAAGGCTGTAGGGTTCCTGCTGGTCTCTGATGTTCTGCCTTCACCTGCTGACAGGTAAAGCATCTAGTGATATATTCTGCTATCTCCTTACGCATACCGCTCCACCAAAAGTGTCTCTTCAGGTCATTGTACATCTTTGTTGTGCCTGGATGCACTGTGTACTTAGAACGATACGCCTAATCAAGCAACTCCTTCTTCAGCTCTGCACTAGCTGGCATAACTAATCTGCCTTTCATTCGAAGGCCTCCATCTATTCTAATGGTCCAATGAGCTTTGGGCTCCTTGGAAATCTCCTCCTTTCGGGTTTAAATCCAAGAGTCCACTAGCTGAGCTTCGACCACTCTATTGCTTCAAGATGACTGTACTGACATAGCTCTTAAAAATGCATTGCTCCCACCGATATCTGGCTTGAAATCAAACTGGTTAAGAGTGTAAAGATCTCGGTACAACGAACACCTCAAAGCCATAACCCGATGTCGACGCTTCCTGCTCAAAGCGTCAGCCACGATGTTCACCTTCTCTGGATGATACTGAATCGAAAAATCATAATCCTTGATGAACTCGACCCATCGCCACTACCTCTGGTTAAGTTCCTTCTGAGAAAATAGGTATTTTAGACTCTGGTGGTCTGTGAATAACTAGAACTACACCCCATACAGGTAATGTCTCCATGTCTTTAGTGCGAAGACTACCGCTGCTAGTTCCAAGTTGTGTGTGGGATAGTTCTGCTCATGTGTCCTCAACTGTCGAGAGGCATAAGCTACTATTCTCTGGGTCTGCATTAAAATGCCTCCTAGGCCCGCAAGTGATGCATCTGTGTAGACAACAAATATCCTGTCACTGCTCGGAATAGTCAAAACCGATGCTGCAGTTAACTTAGTCTTCAAGGTCTCAAAGGACTTTTGCCACTCCGTGCCCCAAATAAATTATACACCCTTCTTTGTAAGGTGTGTAAGTGTTGTGACAATCTTTGAGAAATCCTGAATGAACTTCCTGTAATAGCCGACTAAACCCAAGAAGCTACGAATCTCGGTAACCGTCTTCGGTGGCTCCCAATCAAGTACTACCATAACCTTAGCTGGATCCACTACAATGCCCTCTCTGCTGATGATGTGACCCAAAAATCGAACCTCCGATAGCCTAAACTCACATTTGTTAAACTTAGTATATAACTGATTCTCCCACAAAGTCTGTAATGCTAATCGTAGATGCTGCTCGTGCTCTGCCTCCGATCTCGAATAGATAAGGATATCATTGATAAAAACAATCACGAACTTGTCTCAGTATGGACGAAAAACCCGATTCATCAAATCCATGAATACCGCGGGTGCATTGGTCAGCCCAAATGGCATGACAACAAACTCGAAGGACCCATATCGAGTGAGAAAGACGGTCTTGGGAATATCTATCTCCCGAACTCGCAACTGATGATAGCCAGAACGAAGATCAATCTTTAAGAAATAATGCGCTCCCTGTAGCTGGTCGAACAAGTCATCAATCCTCGGTAATGGGTACCTATTCCGGATGGTGACTTTGTTTAACTCACGATAATCGATACATAATCGTATACTACCGTCCTTCTTCTTCACGAAAAGGACCGGTGCTCCCCATGAAGAATGACTCCAACGAATAAAGCCCTGAGATAACAACTCATCCAACTGGGTCTGTAGCTCCCTCATCTCAGTAGGTACCATACGATATGGTGCTCAGGATATCGGTGCTGTGTCCGGCTGCAACTCGATGCAGAACTCAACCTCTCTCATAGGAGGTAATCCAGGTATGTCCTGAAAGACATCCTGATAATCTGAGACAACTTTAGTCTCACACAAATCAGCACTCTGGTCCCTCAGCATCACCATCTCGACGTATGCCAGAAGAGACTCCGCAAACTGGTTGCCCTGTGAAGTCGCTACGATCAACTCAGACCCATCGGACGCTCGCAAGTTGACTGTCTTAGCGAAACAGTCGATACTGACATGGTAGGATGAAAGCCAATCCATACCGAGAATGACGTCGAACTCCAACATCCGCAACAATATCAGATCTATAAGAAACTCGGATTCATCTAAACTGATGACACAGCTCCTGCAGATACTCTCTAATATGGATATCTCCCCTAGAGGAGTATAGATGGATAGTGGTATGTCTAAAGGATGTGCAACTAACTGAAGTCAATCCATGAAGGTATGAGAAATAAAAGAATGCGAAGCTCCAGAATCGAACAAGATCCGAGCCGGAAAGGAATTCACAAGAAAAATACCTTCCACTATGGCTCCGCTCGCACCCTAATCATGTGGTACGACCGTATAAATCCTGCCGGTGGCTGGTAACTGTTGAACTGCTGGTGGTGGAGCATACGGGGCCATCTGTGCCTCAGGAATCTCCTAGATAGCACGCATTTTGCCTGTTGGCCCCTCAATCCTCGGAATGACAGGTGGTGCCTTGATCCTCCGCTGCTACTGACCATAGGCACGACCCTGCTGCTGCTGCTAGCCCTGACCATGATTCTACTACTGACCGTGTCCTCGACCTTGCTTCTGGCCTCCTCTTGGTGCGCTACAGCACTCTGCTACTCTGTGCCCAAATTTCTGACAGTTGTGGCATGTCCCCTAAATTTTGTGCTGCTGCTGCCTCCTCTGATCCTGTGGTAGTCTTCTCTTGAACTGTCCTTGCTGCTGATGCTGAAAATCCTTACCCTGTTGCTAGGGTCCTCCAGGTCCGGCAAAAGGTCTCTTACCCTTGCCCTTATCCCTGGTCTGTCCTGCTTTAGCATTTCCTTCCTTGTCTTTCTGGAACATAGTCGTCTCGGTCTCCTGAGAAATGGCGGCATTAGCTACCTCTCGAACTGAGTAAAACCTCCTGGAAACAAGGTAGCGATGAAGTCTAGGACGTAGCCCCGCTAGAAACATCTGTGCTTGGCATTCTCTGGTCTGCCACATGCCCATAAAGTGAAGTAGACTCATAAACTTACTTTCGTAATCAGCTACGGTCATGTCTCCCTGCGTTAATCTGGACAGCTCGAGTTCCTTCCTGGCCCGTGCCGTAGAAGAGATGTATTGCTCATCAAAGAAGTATACAAAATCCTCCCAAGTGAGAGTCATCCGGTGCTCTGGGGTAAACTGAAGTCGATATCATCCTCCGGCATCACCCTTAAGGCTGTAAGCTGCTAGCCTCTACCTTTGCACTGAATTTAGACCAAGTAAGTCTAGTATGTTACTCACATTCTCCTTCCATTTATAAGCTGCAAGTGAATGATGACCCCTGAAACTCCGATGCCCTCATCTTCTGATACCATTCTACTAAACGGAGCCAAGCCTCCTGCTTTGCTGCTCGCCCTACAGCTGGTGGTGGTGTAATCCCTGGTGTGATCTCTGGGGTCTCCTCCGAGATAGGAATGACTGGAATCACCGGTGGTGGTTGTAAGCTGTCTAAAAATCACAATAGATAGCTTATTCAAATAAGCTCCGACAACGGAGGTCACAATCAGACGACTTCCCAATCACTGCATCCGCAACTCCACAATTGCCACAAACGCGACCTCACTTCTGAGATGATTGATCTTGATGGCTGTGACAACAGCATGGCTAATATCATAGCAACTATTAGAGATGCTGATGAGCAGTGGGACGATTTCAGAAATAAAAGGTTGGACTCAGTTGGTGAGTTGCTTGATAGAGAGCTATGGGCGAATATTCATCTTTAAGACACTATGGATGTTGATTCCCGTCTAGCTCCTACAACGAAAGCTACAATCAAATAGCTTTCGGGTCGATGATCGAAACATATAGTCGAATAGTTGCTTGGTAGAGAGCTATGGGCGAATATTCATCTTTAAGACACTATGGATGTTGATTCCCGTCTAGCTCCAACAACGAAAGCTACAATCAAATAGTTTTCGGGTCGGTGAACGAAAGTTGCGAATGGAGGGCTGTTCACATAGATCGTTCAATGGTGTTCAACCAACAGCGACCCTCGCGTTCAATGGTGTTCAACCAACAGCGACCCTCGCATCACCAAGTCACAAGCCAAACGTGAGCGACCCTCGCGTTCAATGGTGTTCAACCAGCACTGACCCCCGCATTTCCAAGCAGGCAACAAGCCAAACGCGAGTGACCATCGCGTTCAATGGTGTTCAGCTAACACCCAACCTCGCGTCTCAATCCTAAGAAGCGAAGTTGGGTTCTGAACGCCAGAATGGGCGTTTGACTTGTTCAAAGATAAGTCGAACGGTTCCAAAACCGTTTATCCCACGTTCTGAGGGGATTTTCACCCACGTAGGAGCGGATATAGGGGTCAGTTACAACCTCTTATCCCCCTATAAAAGCTCAACGAACCCAACAGAGCAACGGGTTGGATTTTTGGCATCTGAACCACACAGGTTGGATTCAAAAGATCTAAACCGTACAGGTTGGAGATTTTCAGTTCTCAAACAGAAGAGTTAGCGAGGATCGGATTTTTGATAATCAGATCAGAGGTTGGATTCTTTATCATCAAAACCACTCAGGTTTGGAGATTCGGAAACGACAGCAACGAAATCCTTGGAGATAGGATTTTTGAATCAAGCTCAGAAGATCAAATCTGAGAGGATTCTTCGAGAACAGAAAAACAGCTTGATCCTTAACCGAATTTTCGGTTCCAACAACTCTATTCAAAGAGTTCAAACTCGTTCAGAGTTCTTAAACTCATTCAGAGTTATTCATAAAACTTTCCACGAAAGTTCATCGTTCCCACGAGATAAAGACGGTCGGATCGTCAACGGAGAGCAAGTTCGACGCAATCAATCGAAGGAAGCACTCCATCGCTGCCAAGAAGAACCCAGTTTTAAACAAAGGGGAAAACCAAATTCGTTTTGCTCTCTTTTGTAATCAAGTTGTAACCGAGATCAAAGGAATCAAAATCATATTTTCTTTATTCTCTTCTTTGCAATTTTTCCTACATACAAAAGATGGCGACTCTGCTGGGGACTAGCTTTTCCGATGATGAAGTGGTGGCTCAGTCCGACGTCCACCTCTTGGGAACGACTATAGAAACTCTCGTCATAGAGTTTGATCAAGTGAAATACGAGGAAGCCCTATCCTCTGGATCGCTTAGCCCCAAGGCTAAGCATGGTGTCTGCAAGATCTCCAAGGAGATCAATTCTGTTGTTGAAGAGCCGAAGAAAGCCCTCTCCTTCGGCCAGGAACTCAAACTGGCTCTGATGGCGGAAGATCCCACCTCCGCGTCAGCAAGACGTGCTTCAGGCCACAAACAGCCTCTGGCTTTGAAACGTCAATGACGTTGCTGCAAAGGCTTTGAAACAAGCCAAGAAGAACGCCGCTCGCCGACGGAGAAGATCCATCCGACGAGCACACTTACGAGAAAGCCGATTGTTGGCCCAACGCGAAGATCGCGTTTCTAAAGATCCAACCGAACCTGGCGTCCCCAAAGAAGAGCGCTCACTGCGTGGCAATGAGCCCAACTATGAGCCTAGGCTGATACAGCTCAAACGCGACCCTGAGTGGCGCGTTGTTCACTCAAAACGCAGCCCTCAGAATGGAGCTGCCAAAACCAAACGCGACCCTCATAGGCGCGTTCCAATTGAACATGACTCTCAGGAGTCTGTTTCACAAATTAAACGCGACCCTCAGGTGCGCGTTCAAACGAAGCATGACTCTCAGGAGTCTGTTTCACCAACCAAACGCGACCCTCAGGGGCGCGTTCAACCAAAACTTGACCCTCAGAGGTCAGGTTCATCATTTAAACGCAGGCCTCGGCCTGTTGTTTACAACTCTCAACGCGACCCTCGCGTTATTTCTCAGGAACGCGATCTTCAAGAGGTCCGTCAGGTTCAGAAAAGTCAGCGTGGCTTTAAAATTCCCGTTCGACAAGAACCAATCTCACCTACCCAAGGGCAGGGGGTTCCAACTCCACCTCCAAGCCCGGGGAAAGTTTCCTCCCAAGTTCCTGATCTGCGGGAACTGTTGTCGAGAGGAAAATCAACAGTGCAAGCAGCTCACTCATGTCAATGTGAGAGGCTCATCTCTGCAGTCCTGTCAGAATGCCCTTGTTGTGCATCCACACCTCGGCAGTCCGTATTCGACAGGTTGACAAACGTTGTTAGGCCTGCCAAACGACAACGCCGCAACAGAAAGAAGACAGTTGAAGCGGAATACCCTCAGGTCACTATCAACATGATCGGCCGAGGGAAAGCCTTGCCTACTGATTCCGATGAGTCACAAGAGAGTCATCACTCGACTGTCAGAGAAATTTGTGACCAGTTCGAAGGAGTATATCAGAATACTCGGACTCGAACAGGAGCTATTCGCCCGGTTGACTATCAAAAGTTAGCCAAAGGCATTACAACAAGTGAAGAACATTCAGCAATAGCTGAATCTCAATCGTCAAGCTCTGTTGGAGCACGCGAGGTCTCCGCTTACATGTCAGGGAATCACGAAGACATCGCCAAAAGAGTGGACGAACATCATGTCATGCTCCAGGCGCAACAAGAGACACTTCTCCAATTAAAGGATATGCTGGCTCAGCTTCTTGCTGAAAAAGGCCACAAACCTGAATCTTCCCGGAGAACAACTTCAAAGGGAAAACAAAAACTGCATGAATATTCAGACCGTGAGACTCACAACCTGGGATCCTCTTCCGAGGGTGAGAGGGAGATCGAGAAAGAACTGCACCCTCAATCTACTAAGGTGGATGAGCTGGAAGCTCGCCTTAACGCAATCGCCAACAGAAGCGAGCTCCGCGAGGAAGGGGTAGTGCGACCTTACCCTGCTGAGTGGGATACAGCTCCCTACCCACCGAAGTTTAAGGCCCCTACCTTACAACCGTTCGATGGTACAGGATCGCCAAATCAGCACATTTACTACTTCAAGTCCCAAACTGGGGATGTAGTAGCAAACGACGCCATCCTGACCAGGCTGTTCATCGGTACCCTTAAGGGTGTCGCCTTCGAATGGTTCATGAAATTGCCTGCCGGATCTATTCAGAAATGGGTAGACCTGGAAAGGCTATTCTTGGCCAGATTCTTTGAGGACGACACGGAGGTCTCGGTCCCAACTCTTCTTGCCACTAAGCAAAGGAAAGGAGAGTCCATCAAAACCTATGTGGAGAGATTCCGCAGCATGGCATTGCGATGCCCCTCAGGTATGACCCAATCAACTCTGGTTGAAACTTGCAGGCACAACCTGCAGACCCAGCTCCTTGCTCAAATGGGGGTGGCAGAATGTCGCTCCTGGAGACAACCAGGGCAAAGCGCCAAATCAACAAAGAGCGCCCAAACAGTATTCGTTCAAAGAGGAGCATGTGGATACATTATTCCAGTTGCTTCGAAAGAACAACAAACTGCAACTGCCTGAGATCAGGAAGCCGGATGAAGCAGGGAAAGTGGATGACCCCAACTATTGTCGTTATCACAGATTCCTAGGACATCCCACCAAAAAGTGCTATGTATTTAAAGACATCCTGCAGAATTTGGTGAACGCTAATGTGCTCACACTGAAGCCAGAGCAGAAGACCGTATCTACTAATATGATAGCGGTCCAATTTGGTGATTTTCCCCCGGTAGTAACGGCGGACGGCGTCGTCCCCATTCGCAAGGGAGAAATACGTCTGAAGAATGCTGACTTGCATAGTCAGAAGGACAAGGGGTTGGTGCCCCTCACTACCCCAAAAGGGGAAATCATGTGGGTCCACCCTGATCTGCTAGGAGATCAACAATGGACGAACACCCCGTCCAAAAAGAAGGGAGGCAAGGCTAAGTCTTCCAACATGATTAGCCCCTCCATTACTGAAAATGATGACCACCTCAAACCTCTTACTGATTCAGAAGAAGAGAGGATTGTGGCACTCGGTCAGGAAAAGCTTACCTGAGAGATTATGGCCAGAACGCTCCAGAGGCCGAGGAACAGCCCCAAGACGCTGGGGGTTCTGTTCCGAAAAAGCCAGTGGACAAAGGAAAACAGAAGGATCTCCGATTCCACAGAAATCTCCACCAGGAAACTGGAGAGTTGAGTGCTCCCTTCCAGTTCAACGTCATGGCGCAGCTGGCCAACATACCGGCCAGGATTACTTTATATGAGCTCCTAAGGTTATCCAAAACTACCAAGGAAGCTCTGATCGAAGCTTTAAAGAATACGGAGAGCTTCATCACCCAAGTCACTCCAGTTCCCGAAGCTTCGGAAGACCAACCTTGTCTTCAATGCCTGCAAGCGGCGAGAAGTCTACCCTGCATATCATTCACGCAAGAAGACATGCAGGTCAAACACGAACATGACCGACCACTGTACTACACAGGATATATCGGATCCTCCGAAACCAGTCGTGTTCAAGTTGACCCGGGCTCAGCGCTTAGCATCATGCCCTACAGGGTCATGCAGGTCCTAAGGATTCCTATGCATCGACTGCACACCACCCAGACTACTATCTTCGGGTTCAATGCAAACAGTACCCGACCCCTGGGAAAGATCAAGCTCAGATGCCAGATCGGAGATCTCAAGTCTGAGGTAGCATGCTACATCATAGATGCGGACACGTCTTACAACCTTTTGCTAGGACGACCATGGATACATGCAAACCGCATTGTCCCATCTACTTTGCATTAGGTTATGAAGTACGCCAATGACAAGGGCGAAGTCAGAACCTTGATTGTAGAGAAATACCCCTTCCGAGGAGTAGAAAACTTCCACACCGACTCCGTCTTCTATTTGGAATCCCAAGAGAAAGAAGATGTAGATAGCGGTAATGAAGCAGACATCGAGCCAGATCCTGAGGAAGATTGTCCTTGGGAATTAAACTTTGATGTAATGGATCAGGGTGAGAGTAATAATGATGTACCGAGTAGGGGCGAGTGGTGCATTAATGAAGATTTCATTTTAGCGTACTTGTCTGATGTCTCTCTTAATAATAAACAAACAGAGAATAATTCTAGTGCAGGTACCAACCCATGGCACGTACTGTGCACGGAAGCATCGCTCACCTTGCCAATCCAGTCATCTTTCGCTTCGGATGAAGAAGTGGAGGACGCACAGAAGGCTTTCTTCAAAGTCCCATCCAAAAGGAGAGGGCAGAAGCCGATCTGTTTTGGTAAAGTCAAACCCGAACAACTTAAACGAGCAAGTTCGGAGGAAGACGACGGAGTTCCCCAATTCCATTACCATGAACCCAATTCTAAATACTTAATGAAACGAATGGGGTATAATTTTAATGAGAAACAGGGCCTGAACTTCGGGAAGGGAAGACGAACACCGATCCGGATGTCTCTCACTCCTGAAGGAAAACCTCCGGATTATTATCAAAAAACCGGAAGGGGCGTGGGTTCCGTCACACCTTCCCCCGTCTCGGAAAATGAAATCAGTAATTACTTACGTCATGACCAGTCATCTGGAATATCGTCATACGAGTCCGACGTCAGTATTGGACCCTTCTTTAAAAACTTGACTGTGAACATGGTTTCAACAAGTCATCCAGACGAAGACGCAGGGGGTGACAAGCAATTATTGGAATCGACTGATGATCCTTGGATCAAGCGTCTCAATATCCTGTGGGATATGCATTTCGAACAACGTGAACCACCCACTGAAGATAAAGTGATCCAAGTTAATATGGGAGATGAGTCTGACCCCAAGCCCATCTTTATAGCCGAAGACCTATCATCCACCGAGAAGGAAGACCTTATATCTCTCATCCGAGAATACATAGACGTCTTCGCTTGGAATTATGAAGATATGCCTAGCCTTGACCCGAAAGTTACCATGCACCGTCTCAACATTGATCCGGATGCAAAACCCGTTAAACAACAACAACGTAGGTTTCGTCCAG
>NC_033797.1:97616295-97618270 GCF_001876935.1 Asparagus officinalis | reverse complement strand
CAGTTAATAGGGTAATAACCCCGGGAGGTTATACAGTTTCCTCCGGGGTTGGAGTTGTCCTAATCTCCCTGGGGAAGCATGTGATGCCTCGAGCTTATTCATTGGCTAGTCCGTGCTCCAACAACGTAGCCGAGTACAACACGCTTCTCATTGGACTCAGTTTCCCTAAGGAGCTGGGGGTCGAATATCTCGAAGCTTTTGGGGATTCTCAATTGATAGTCAACCAAGTCCGTGGAGAGTATGAAGTCAGGAACCAGGACCTGATCCCGTACCACCAGGAAGCCATCAAAATGGCAGAATCTTTTGAAGAATTATTCGTTGAATATATCCCTCGTCTCCAGAACGCTTATACGGATGCACTGTCACTTGCGCAGCCTCCCGAAACTGAGCTGTTAGTCACAGTGAGGACGCATCAACTCTGCATACCCATATACGATATGGATATTGAAGAAGAAGATGACGGAAACATTAACGCCAAGGAGGTGAATTCAACTCAAATTGGGTCTGAGTCCCGAGATTGGCGTTTTCCCATCATTGACTACGTCCAGTATGGTATTTTGCCAGAGGATGTAAAAGAAAGAGAATCAATCCGCCGAAGAGCACCAAGATTCTTCTATAATGCCGAGACCCATACGTTATACCGTAGAGGGTACGATGGTTTATTACTCCGATGCCTTTCGAACAAAGAAGCAGAAGAAGTTCTTAAGGAAGCGCACGAAGGAGAATGTGGGGCGCATCAGCCTGGTCCCAAACTGTATGATCGCATCAGGAGAATGGGATATTTTTGGCCAACGCATCAGCCTGGTCCCAAACTGTATGATCGCATCAGGAGAATGGGATATTTTTGGCCAACGATGGTTCGAGATGGAATCGAATACGCGCGAAAATGCCACGCTTGTCAGATACATGCAAATTATATGCATCAATCGCCAGAGCAGTTGCACACGTCAACCACGTCTTGGCCGTTCGAGACATGGGGTATGGACATTGTCGGTCCTATTTTTCCCCCTTCAGTCAAAGGTGATCGATTCATCCTCGCCATTACGGATTACTTCTCAAAGTGGGCTGAAGCGATTCCGCTTAGAGAAGTGAAGACGAACAACGTCATCAATTTCATCAAGCATCATGTCATATACCGACACGGCGTGCCAAGACGGATCATTCATGACAACGGTCCAAAGTTCATAAGCAACGCCTTCCGTCGACAGCTTATTATCCCGCCGCAAACGGACTAGCTGAGGCTTTCAACAAGACGATCATTAAGATCCTGTCAAAGCTCGTGAAGACCAATAAACGAGATTGGGACGATAAACTCGGTGAAGCACTCTGGGCTTATCGCACCACCATACGCACACCTACGGGAGCCACCCCGTATTCGTTGGTATACAGATGTGAAGCTGTACTACCGCTGGAAATTCAGATTCCATCCCTTCGAATCGCCCTCGTAACGGAGATGACGACGGAGGAACAACATCAAAAGCGTCTCGAAGAGCTCGAGAGGCTGGATGAAAAGCGCTTGGAAGCTCAACAACAAATTGAATTTTACCAGGCCAGGATGTCTAGGGCTTTTAACAAAAGAGTCAGACAGAGAAGCTTCAAGGAAGGAGATCTGGTCCTCGCTGCTCGTCGACCAATAATTCTCACCAACAAGAAGAAAGGTAAATTCGAACCCAAGTGGGAAGGACCGTTTGTAATAGGCACAGTCTACTCAAACGGTGCATATCGCCTGATTACTCAAGAAGGCGCCAGGCAATTAATGCCAATAAATGGGAAGTTCCTGAAAAAGTACCATCCCTAGTATATTCAGGATAACTCATTTACCGGGAAGTTCCTTGAAGAATATTACACTTAATATTCTAAAGGATAACCCAAAATCATTTTTTACCACCAAAATCCCTCACTGATCAGTTTCAATTGACAGTGAGTCCACCAAAAGTATCCATCTGCCCCTCTTGATTCTTTCCATAGACAAGAG
>NC_033797.1:97609238-97615664 GCF_001876935.1 Asparagus officinalis | reverse complement strand
TTGAAGGCTGGGGGTTAGCAAAAAACCCTAAAGTCAACACCTAACACGTGTCGCCGGGTAGCTTATTCCCGTAACAATGGCGAAGTCTATGTATTTGACATCATAGCACAAAGTCTAAGGGAGTTCATTCCCTTAGCGCAACGTTATATGCAGAACGGATTTAGACAATCCGCATGCTAGCCCGACTCAAACGGTAGTCGGTAAAGGCTTATCAAACCCGTTGAAGGCTGAGGGTTTGCCAAAAATCCTATGAGTATTATGGTCAATCATTTCAAACGGAATGAGGAATCATAATAAAGATAAATATAAAAATAGTTTCACTAAGAGAATCAAATGTCAGAGTTTTTCAGCAAATAAAATTACACATCAAGCCCATGGCTAAAGATCTGCTGACTAAACTTAGACAGCTTCTCATCATAAGCTTGCCTAAGCTCATCCTACAACTCGGCTCTGATGGACTCTTCAGTGCAGCAACCTCCTCTGTCTCGGTCAGCTTCTGCTTCAAGAATTTCAGCTCATCTGATAAAGCGATGTGAGCCTGCTGATCCTGTGTCTTCGTCATCTGAAGAATAATCAAAGTCTCCTTTTTCTCATTGAGCTCTCTTTGGAGCTGGTCTATCTGGGTCTCACAAGAGGTAATAGAGGAGTCAAGCTCGGTGAGTGAGGATGATTTAGTAGCAAGGTTAGCCTCAACTCGATCTATTCGGCCCCGCTGCACCTGAATCTCGAGCTCAGTGACCATCCGAGTACTGCGCCATGACTGTAAACGAGTATCCAACTCAGCAACAATGAATGAAGAGGCACCTGCATTCCGGAGCTCGCGAAACATCTGAAGCTCATGCTCTAGGCAAGAAAGGTCATCAACTATAGCCGTCGCCAGATCCGGATATCCTATGTCCCTTATTAAATTTATCTTGGAATCAAGGTAAGGTTTAAACTGGTGAAGGGAAAGTCCGTCGTGGAAGAGTTTGCCAAGCATAGCATTCATAAAGGAGAAGAAAGAGCGGACTTCTATGCAGATGACGATCTTCTCAGGGTCATTGTCCGATAACAACTCCTTCACGAGGACATGAAGCCGAGAGGAAAGCCCTACACAAAAAGGAGAAATCCGTCAAAAAGCCTTAATAAGGAAATAAATGACATTTTCAGCAGCTTGATTTATACCTCCTTCCCCTTGAGTCGCTGGGGGTAGCGGAGACGTAACGGCTGTGGGTGTGTCAACTGGTGGAGTTGGTCTCACAGCCGGCTCAGCAGGATCAGCCTCGGCAAAAGCTCCTGTTAAACACAGAACAGAATGTTCAGATGCATTACATTATAATTAACTCGAGAAGAGGCACGTACTTTCAAAAGAACCATTCTCGGGATCCTGAGGGAGTACGGGCTCAGGAAACATATCCTCGGGCAGCGGGCCATCGATCTGAGGAGAGTCATACATGAAGTGGAACATAGAAGTGTCTGCAGGCAAACCTGCCTCGTCGAAATCGTCAATCGAAAAATCTGACACAAGGAAATGTAAGTACGAAAGAAGAATGAAGAGAATATGACCAATGGAAATAAGTTACCTCTCGTAGATGTATCTGGATTCACTGAATCAGGTCCTACATTGGTAGCCTCCCTAAAGTCGGCGGCTTCTGCAGGTTTTTCTACCTGGTAAGGTGAGTCAGGCTCACCAGAAGATACAAACTCATGAGGAGCAGGATCGAAACTCATCTCCCCTTCCTCGCGTTCTCCTGCATAGAGTGGGAAAGCATGAGCCTAAAAATCTAAACGATCAAGAGAATGATCTATAGAATAGATGTCACCTCTGTCGCTAGCAGGATCATCACCAGCCAAGTCCATCTCAGATGCCCGCGAATCTGCAGGCGGCTTATGGGCTAGTCTCTTCCGCCTATCAGCACGGACAGCAGTCGAAGGTCTTGCCCGGGCAAAAGGACGGAGTTCCTCTTCACTATTGGTCGCTGTCCCTGAAATATCAGATAGTGGTCAAGACTAACAATTCGGAAATACAGAGGGAAAAGATGGGTGACTAACCTCGCTCGAAATCTGCCTCGTAGTCTTTAGGATCTCCGCCTGAGGCCTCTCCAGCAGAGTTAAAAGCCCTATTTCCTTCTGCATCAAGTCGGCGGGTCTTGCCTCGCGCCCTCTGTGACCGAGCACCGTCCTGGATCACATGAGAATCAATCTGAGAAGCTTCTTTGGCCACCAACTCTTCAATAGGCTTCACAGGGACAGTAAGCCCTATTTCCTTCTGCATCAAGTCGGCGGGTCTTGCCTCGCGCCCTCTGTGACCGAGCACCGTCCCGGATCACATGAGAATCAATCTGAGAAGCTTCTTTGGCCACCAACTCTTCAATAGGCTTCACAGGGACAGTCTTATTAGCTGCTAACAACCACCTGCAGCTCAAGAAAGTGAGGTTCAACTGTCGCTCAGCACCCGTTCCCGATATAAAGCTGATCATAACCGAACTGGCGAGCGAATCAGCAGGGTAGATATGGCTCTATAAAACACTGATTCCCCACCCGGAAAGTCAGGTAACCCGGCCTGATGTTCACTAGCCAATTAAAGCAGCTGATATCTAAATAAGTGCGATACTCCCTCGGCTTCTCCTCATCAATCAAACATTCGCCATACCGGCTAGAGAACTGCGAAAAACAAATAGAGAACGCCCAGCACTTGTGGACCTGTAGCTGCCTCCTGATATCAGAGAATCCTCGGCCTTCCCACTCGCCATTCTCAAGCAGCTGTAGTAAGGGAACAGAATGGTCCATGGCATGCGGTACCGACATCATGTCAGAACGATGAAGGACGAACCAAGCCATCAAATAAATATACGGAAGCTCCACCTTAGTGGTAGGAATCTGAGTCGGCGATTCACTCTCCTTTCGTGTAAAAGCACCGGAAATCTGTCGAAGCCCTCGATGAATGTTAGCCACCATCACCGGAAGAAGTGAAAGTTCCTTTCTGTAGGCAAGTTGAACCACAGGATAGAGCACTTCCAGTGGCAGAGCGTCACCAGACTGATACGGGACCACGCATTTCTTTAACCAGATAGCGAGGTAACCGGCAAGAAGGGTCATCGGACGAATCGGCGACCGGAAGAAGTGAAAGTTCCTTTCTGTAGGCAAGTTGAACCGCAGGGTAGAGCACTTCCAGTGGCAGAGCGTCACCAGACTGATACGGGACCACGCATTTCTTTAACCAGATAGCGAGGTAACCGGCAAGAAGGGTCATCGGACGAATCGGCACAGTCGCATGGAATAAAAATGATCTGAACTTGGTCCCTGCAGGAAAGCCGCTCTCAGGACTGCTATTGGTATAGGAGCGAGCGTCAACCTTCTTCAGCAAATCATTGACCCCTGAAGGGGTAAGCGGTGCCAGTTCACAAATAGTTTCGCCAGAATTGCTCTCCAGATTCCTGAACAAATAAGATGCGAACTGCTTCAGGCTCACATTTGATTTGGTCCTCTTCGCTAGGGGCTTAGACTGCGCCAAAGCAATGTGATAGTGACAAGTGAGGTCCCATAAAGTCTCGTAACGGTCGGGCATGCGATCCTTCAGCTGACTCAATTCATGGTTGGAGGGATCTCCGTGCCTAGTCAGAAAGGTGTTCGAATCTGGATTATAAAGCTCGCATAAGGCAAAGAAATGCTTCGCACTAACGGGTAAACCATGCATGGTGGCACGAATGGCTGCATAAAGACCGCAAGCATGCAACTCCTCGCTCCAACGGCTCAAGACGTACTTCGTCATACGAGCCCACCAAAACCTGTCCAAAGAATGGACCCAACCATAGAATCTGTGGCGCGGTGCAGGCATCTCCCGTCCTAAGTTAGCGAGGCGATTCCTCAAAGTGGAAGCAGAGGCAAGGAACTCGTTACGGGGCGGTGCATCTAGCCCCAGTACTCCAGGACGCAGTCCAACAATGTGATCCCTGCTACGCAGTCCAACAATATGATTCCTGCTCGAACCAGGAACTGCTTGATGAGTAATGTAGCCGCAGTGAACGCTCTCATGATCCTCTGTCAAACGCCACGACATCTCCCGTTTCACAGCCTGACGCCTGAGCTCAGTCAAAGAACGATGCCGAGGAATCTTCGGCAAATATAAGAATCCATTGCCAGTCTTATGAAGCCACTGCTCAGCCTCAATAAACGCTGCGTCGGGATCTTCGACAGAGTCACCAAACAAAAAATCAGTCTTCCTGAGAGACTAAACGGAACTGGCGTCCTTCACAAGTGGTGCATCGGTAATCAACTGTCGAAGAGCTCGGTGCCCACCTTCCTTCACCGCCTGTACAACCTCAGTCGATGTGTCCAAAACGAACTGAGGAGTGACTGGGATAGGGGAAACATCGTCAGAGGTCGAATAATACTCGCCACGACGCCCGTATATTGCGTGAGATGAGAACGCTCCAGAAGGGTACTCAACTGAGAACAAGCAATTAAACGTTTGTTAATTCTAGTTATAAAAGGAAATTGAACTCATCTTACGAAGGGGTAAGATAGAGTCATTGCCTTATAAAGGGTGTGACGTTTTGGCCACGTTGCGCCTTCATAAGATAGGGTATATCGACAATATATCCCTGCCTTATAAGGTACAGCGCAGCGACAAAACGCCCCCTTTATTTATTATGAGATAGTGTTTTGACCAAGCAAAACATATCTTTGAAGCGTCGATCCTCACCAAGGAGAATCAAGGCTTTTCCCGGTTGCCTCACCAAGGAGAACAACGGGGAGTAAAAAAAAAAGAAAAAGGACCAATTTGCAAATTTCCAAGAAAAAATGGACTAATTTGTAAATTTCCAGAAAAAAGTGGCTCACCGGCATAAGAGGGAGGCGCGCCATCAGTCGGCACGGTAGAGGATTGACCCCTCGCCATACGGGACATAGAGACCTGCAAGGTAAATTGAGGGATCAGATCTAGAAAAAGAAAAATCTCATTTTTACCCCTAAAAAAGCGAGTTTGAGGCATCAAATCACACCCTCAACCCTTATATATGATCCCGCGACTCCATACACTAGATCAAACATGAAATAGATCAAGATTATGGAGATATACCTGAGGGGAAGCTCGAGGATCCGACAAAAATTAGATCTTGGAAGTGCTCGAACCACGCGCTCGAGGGGCTCGAAGGAAAGTCTAAATATGGAAGTTTCGAGGGATTTCTCAGTCAAGGATCAAAAGGAAGGATGAATCTAAGACGAAGATCGAGTTTTGAGGGAGAACGGAGGCTCGAGGGAAGAGAAATTCAAAAAGGAGGCAAAAGGGGGGGCCGGCCCTAGGGTGAAGAAAAAGAAAAGAAAAAGAAACCCTTCTTATATAGGGTGAACCGGTTTTGGGCCGAACCGAACCGAACCGAACCGGACCAGACCCAATTCAAACCAAAACTCAAATTGAAGTCGAACCGAGCATCGAAACGACTTCAAATCGAGCGACGATTCAACCCATCACTTACTCACTCTTCTCCCACATGTTCGGAAGAGTCGGAGGATTTTTTGAACCGATTTACTGCCTTTTTTGGCTCATTTTAAGCCGGTTCAGCGCATTTGGACACAGAAACACTCCGAAAAGTATACGAGTATAAACTGCTTCTTAATACTCCAATAAGGTATATGAGTATAAACTATTCCCTATTTTTGGTTTGAGAAGTTCCTGGAGAATATTGTTTATAAATATTCTTAAGGATAACTCAACCACACTACGCCGGACAACGCGTTGTACATAAAGACTCGACGCCACAATCGATGGTCAGCTAAAAATTAGAAATCAGGAATCGACTTCAAAGTTCAAAATTCCGACAAACGGTCAGACAATAAATGCAGCACCGGAACTCTTACAGACTTTCGACAAAGCACCGAAAAGCCTGGAGAATTGAAGGAGTCAAGAACAGAAGCCATTCCGAGGTCCCGTTATACCGACTGAAGGTAGGGACAATCATATCCAAAGTATCCCAGACTCTTCTATAAAAGAACGAGACTGAAATACTTTGGAGGGGGTATCTGTAGGCATATAAAATTGCTTATAGGTCCCCTAGCATAGCTCGGCACAAACCGACGAACCAACGAGGCGACGAGATCGACGAATCGCACGGAAGCGACGGAATGAATCCACCCGCGTGCAGAATCAAGCTAATGAGTTGAGGAATCAACGAGTCATCCAACCGAGAGCGGACTCGGACGAATCACGATCGAATCAAGATCAATTTCGGACTCGAACTCAGAAGCGGATTTACTGCCAAATCAGGAATCCAACTTACTGCCAAATCAGATCATCAAATCAGAGTCTCAGGTCAACCGAAACACGGACAAACGAGACAACGGAAAACGACTCGAAAAAGTCGGAAAACACCGCCCGCGGGGGCTCGGCCAAAGCCGAGCCACCTCAAGGCGGCTCGGCCTTAGCCGAGCCACCTTGAGGTGGCTCGG
>NC_033797.1:97590312-97606476 GCF_001876935.1 Asparagus officinalis | reverse complement strand
TCTCTATATATATATATATATATATATATATATATATATATATATATATATATATGTTTGTGATCTCACTTACTGTGACTTAAAAGCTCTCCTCCTGATATTAAAAATGTCAGGACGAGGATGTGGTCTAGGTAAAACTCATACCTGGGGAGTTGGACAAGCAGAGCCCGAGCCGTTGTCGGCTCCACAATATCTGATCGACTTCATGATGCCATTTGTAACAATATTTTCCAACACTCGAGAAGCGAGTGGTGAACCAAATTCCACCAGTTCCACCACCACCTGAAGTTCTACCACCAGTCGTACAAGCTTTTCCTATTGAAGAGGCAATACCGACGATTACACCATCGCCACATCCAACTATTAATAGAGCTGCAGAGTAGAAAACTTAGCTCTATAAGATTGAGAAAGATATTGGAAGCTGAGAGCACTAGAATTTTATGACACATCAGATTCAGTTGTAGCCTATAAATATAAGGAATATGTTGAAAGTATTATTTTTGATAGGCTTAACACCAACTCAGTACAAAAGCAGAGGTTAGTTATATTTAGCTTCAAGGGAGGCGTTGGAGGACAACATCGACTTTTGTTTAAGCGGAGTAGCGAATGTCACTTACTTGGTGGATTTCACCTACTTTTTTTGACGACGAACAATATGTACTAGCAGTGGTAAGGATGGGGAAAGGGTTAGAGCTAGCCTGATTGGAGCAAGGAGACATACCTGTAGTTAATCATTAATCAGGACGACATGGTGACAAGGGCAAGGGTAAGAGACCTTTTGTAGGGCCTGGAGGACCTCAATAGCGGGGTAAGAATTTTCACTAGCAGCATCATGACCTTCTAAGAAGTGGTCACAACATGATTCGAGAGTGCCACAGTAGCGCATGATTTAGGGTGCATGTTACAACTGCAACAAGATCAGACACGGGGCTAAGGATTGTCACAGTGCACTAGTAGGTGGCCAGCGGGACAGAGGCAAGGGCTAGTAGCAGGGATGAGGATACGGTTAGTAGTAGGACCATAGTTAGGGTCAGCAGTCTCATGGCCGCGGTTACGGCCAGCAGCAGAGGATTGAAGCACCACCGACCGTTCCAAGGATTTAGTGGCTAGTAGGCCAGATTCGCGTTATCTAGGAGATTCCTAAGGGAAAGGTAGTCCCATAGATTTAATCGCCAGCAACACAGTAGTCTCCAATCATCGATAGAGTTTATGCAGTCATACTGCATGATCACGGTGAGAACAGAGCCATAGTGGAAGGTACTTTCTTAGTAAATACCTTCCCAGCTCAGATCTTGTTCGATTCAGGAGCTGTGTATTCTTTTATCTCTCATACCTTTATGGATAGGCTCCAGTCAGTCGCACATCCTTTAGATGTACTATTATCCGTCTCTACTGATACGGGTGTATCTTCTCTTTGGAACTTAGCGATCCTTATAGGAGTTTAAGGATAGATGATTCTCATAAAAAGCATGAGAATAGAGGTGTCAAATAGTACAAGGGAACACAGGTTAGAGCGAGAAATGAGGCAGAGAATCGAAGAGTCAAAGTATCCAGATTTTAGCCTGTGAGTCGACTCATACATGTACATGAGTCGACTCATCAGGTTGAGTCGACTCATGAGTGTCATGAGTCGACTCACGAAACCAAGCCTAGTTCGCAGTTCATCTCTGACCAGTCGACTCATCAGTTATGAGTCAACTCATATGAGGTCATGAGTCGACTCATCTTAGTTATGAGTCGACTCATTGCTGGTTTTCGTGTTTGTCCAGTTTCGGACGAGTTGACTAATCTCAGCCATGAGTCGACTCATCAGAGTTTTCTAGATTCGTTAAGGACTCTTTTTACGCATTTTCCTATTTGGGTTGGGTTTGGTTATTTACCACTTTGCCACCCTCATTTGTACACATATATAAGGGATTGTTTTAGGGTTTAAAACAATCAGAGAGTTTAATCAAGGGAGATTAGATTGTAATTGAGATTTGGAGAGCTTGTTCTATAATTCTAGAGTGAGATTGTAAAGTGCATACTCATAATCTAGAGAAGGTATTTTTCTTCGCCCAAAACCTGAGTTATTCTTATGTTCTTATTGTTTTCTCCTCAACCCACCTTTGATAATTCCGCGATCAAAGGTGCTCGCACGACAAGTCGTATCATGTTGGTATCAGAGCCAGTCTAGATGAGTCCAAGTTTATCATTGATTTTATCGCTTTACAGATGTCGGATTTCAATATCATTCTCGGTATAGATTGGCTATCATTCTACCATGTCAGTATTGACTGTTTTACTAAAACAGTCAGCTTGAAGGTGTCTAATGGGTCTGAGTTGATTGTAGCGACCTCTCAGGGCAACCAGTTTGCGGAGTTATTCCTGGCGTACATCGAGGAGGTGATGCTGAGGGATCAGAGTGCTGATTTATGTGAGACTAGAATTGTCTTAGATTATTAGAATGTCTTTCAGGACATACTTGGGTTACCTCTTGTGAGGAAGGTTGAGTTCTGCATCGAGTTGTAGCTGGGCACAACATCGATATCCCGAGCACCCTATCGTATGGCACCTGCTGAGATGAGGGAGCTATAGACTAAGCTGGATGAGTTGTTATCTCAGAGTTTTATTTATCAGAGTCATTCTCCATAGGGAACGCTAGTCCTTTTCATGAAGAAGAAGGATGCGAGTATGCACCTTTGTATAGATTATCGTGAGTTAAACAAGGTCACTATCCGGAATAGGTATCCACTACTGAGGATTGATGACTTGTTTGACTAGCTACAGGGAGCGTAGCATTTCTCAAAGATGGATCTTTATTCTGGCTATCATCAGTACGAGTTCGGGAGATGGATATTCTCAAAACTACCTTTCTGACTCGATATGGGTCCTTTGAGTTCCTTGTCATGCCATTTGGACTGACCAATGTACCCGTGATATTCATAGATTTGATGAACCGGGTTTTTAGTTTATGCTTGGACCAGTTCGTGATTGTTTTTATCGACAACATCCTTATATATTCAAGATCGGAGGTAGAGCACGAGCAGCATCTTCGATTGGCTTTGCAGACTTTACGGGAGCATTAGTTATAGGCATATAAAATTGCTTATAGATCCCTTAGCTCAGCTCGGCACAAACCGACAAACCAACGAGGCAACGAGATTGACTAATCGCATGCAAGCAACGGAATACGTCCACTCGCGTGCGGAATCAAGCCAAGTGTTCAAGGAGTCAACGAGTCATCCAACCAAGGGCATACTCGGACGAATCAAGATTAGTTTCGGACTCGAACTCAGAAGTGGATCTATTGCCAAATCAGGAATCAAGTCAACGAATCGATTTCAGACCAATCAACCGCATAACCGAATCACGGACGAAGCGGATACAAGAACCAAAACAACCGAACAAGAGCCACCCCAGGGTGGCTCGGCCAAGGCCGAGCCACCCTGAGGTGGCCGCCTAGATCTGTGCCAAATGCACAGATCTGGTTGCCTATAAATAGGCGGGGCCGAGCCACCCTGAGGTGGCCGCCCAGATCTGTGCCAAATGCACAGATCTGGTTGCCTATAAATAGGCGGGGTCATTCATCATTTTCGAGGGCTGGTTGGAAATTTTGGAGGCGAAGCTCTGCCGGATTCAAGACTCAAAACTTAAAAAAAGATTGGAGCTTTGGGACTTCGGGGACTCACTCTTCCAGATCTGGTGCTCAGCGATCGTCAACGCCAAAAAAGGCAGGTGTTCGAGAGGACCGGATCTCAGATCTACGCAGACGTACTCCGGATCTAAGCTTGGTCTTAGATCCCGAGACTTGGACGATTGTTTCCTTGGTGAATCAATCCTCCCCGGCTATTATTTCCTTGGTGAAATAATACCCGTCGTACTGCTTAGATCTGATCGGATCTAGATCTCGCGGTGGTCCACGGATAAACCCCGGCGCAGGCAAAGAACCCACACAAAGCAAGAGACCGCAAAACAGGAGCTCGTGATTCGCACCGCGAACAATCTAGCGACCACAGTGGGAGCCGCCGATCTCGCTACCGAGATCGATGCGTCGTAGCCGCGGATTCCGATCCCGGTCGAGGAGGAGGTCGAGTATGAGTTCGATCATCTGGCGACAACAGTGGGAGCCAACGATCTCGCTGCCGAGATCGTTGCGTCGCAGCCGCGGATCTCGATCCCGGTCGAGGAGGAGGTCGAGTATGAGTTCGACCAAGCCAAGTTCGAGGAGTACGTGTCCTCGTCCGGATCTACCTCCCCCCGCAAGTCTAAGAAATCCCAGAAGTTCTCCTCCAGGAGAAAGGTTCGTTGGTATGAAGAAGTCGAAGCTACCAACGAAGATCTCGCCCCATTTGATGCCAAAGTCGCATCGGGTGAGATTCCTCCAGTTTCCAACCAGGTCAGATCTGCTCTGGCCAACCCTTCTGCCGCAGGGGGCGTGGTGACTCTCTCGAAGAGAGCCCGCCAAAGGCAACGTCAACGCCTTGCGAAACGATTCGCAAAGGCCATGGAGTCAGTTGACGGGATCCGCTACAACATGGATCTGAAGAACAAAAGAGGCAAGCAGCCTCAACAATCAATGAACGGCACCTCTTCCAAGCCGCCAACAATGGAATGGATCCGTGTCAAACGGAATCGTTCGACGCTGGAAGAACGCATCCGTAAACGCCGCGCACTATCAGCGCAGGCACGGGCTCAAGCCGAAGAAGCCCGTAGAAAGTTGCAGAAAGAGGTGGTCAAGAAGCCGCCACCAACTCGCAAAGTCTGGAGGCCAAAGTCTGAAGCGGCAATTCAGGCTAAGGAGCAACCTTTGCAGCCTCCAACCAAAATTCAACCTCCGGCGAACCCAGCTAAGTCGCCGAGAATTCCCATAGCTACTCCGGGAGATCATGCAGAATCCTCCCGAAGAAGAAAGCCAGTCTTGGAGCGCCTCGGTCCAATTCCCGAGGAGAGAAGCAAAGCTCCGATCCAAGAACGTTTGGGCCCACTAAGAAGGCCCCGAACGAATCAACACGCTGGGGGTCGCCGCCACCTCCAACATGACAAGGAGCTCAAGGCAACTGAGCGCACTAATTTGCGCATGGAGGTCCAAGAGCCCGCTGAGAATTCACGCCCAAAAAGGCATGTCTCAAGGCGCGTGACTCTTGAAAGTCCAAGGAAGGCAATTCGCCCTCAGATGGAAACATTATCATCTGATAGTGATAATGTTATACCTGAGAAGTCGTGCCCACACACGATAGGTTACTCCGACTTTCAAACTGACGAGCTGTACTATCGTGCTGGGGGTACGAACAGAACCAGAAAGAGGAGTCCCCGAGAACAGGAAACTCAGTGCCCTTGTTCAAAGCTCATTCGGGCGGTACTGTCTCAATGCAACTGCATCAAGGTAATCCCCGAGAGAATTTCAGTGTTCGAAAGGCTCGGCACCGAAACGCCAAAACCAAGGTATAGGCGTTTCCGGCAAAGAGGAACGGTGGTTAAAGACGGGGAATTTCCGAGGGTCACCGCCAACATGACCAGCAAAGAGACATCGACACAGGTTAATCTCAAGTCGTTTCTGGAAGCGTCCCGGCGTGTAACCCGTCTGCAGTCCGGAGCCATCGCACGAGGAACTTATGGTAGGGTTCGGACAAGATTGCCTTCGGAAGATGAAGAATCGGATTCCTGCTCTGCTGTCGCATCGGACAATACAGTGTCCAGCGAAGGACAACCCCGCGAGTCATTTATGATAAGCGCGGAAGAAATGGCCAAGATGCTTGAAGACGCTTTGGCTAAGCAGAAAGAAAGCTTCAGGTTTGAGATGCAGATGGCCATGCAGACTATGAGAGAGATGCATGAGCAACAAATCCAGGCGTTCAGGAACCAACAAGGTGAACCAAGTCACCGTAATCAGGTTGTTCAGGAAGAAGAGCACACGGATAGGGATGGAGCTCACAATGCCAATAACCCTCCCGTCAATGCAGGGGGTGGTAACGAGGATGCCAACGAGGATACAAGTGAAGACTTGAAGATCAAAGATCTCGAGAGCAAAATCAACACATTGATCTCCGCTCAAGAGACGAAGAAAACAGGCATTCCCTGTCCATACCCAAGAGAGTGGGAATCGATCCCCTATCCGGCGAAGTTCAGTTTAATCAACTTCACGCCGTTCGATGGGAAGGGTTCCCCCACTCAGCATTTGATTTATTTCAAATCGCACCTGGGTATTATTTCCGGCAATGAGCCTCTGATGGTGCGGTCATTCGTCGGCACTCTTCGCGGAGCCGCCTTCGATTGGTACCGCCGCCTCAAGCCAGGAAGCGTGAACAGCTGGGATGACATGGAGACGAAGTTCCTTGCAAATTTCTTCGACGACGACACCGAGATCTCTATCGGATCGCTGCTCGATGAGAAGCAAAAAGACGGGGAGTTAGTCGACACCTTCGTCAAAAGGTTCCGGAACAAGGCGATGAATTGCCGGGACCCGATCACAGAGGAATTCATCCTCCAAACTTGCCACAACAACCTTGCGTTGGACGTGTTGGAAGCAATGGGAACAGCACCGTCTGACACTTGGAAGGATCTGAAGGTGCGCGGTGAACAAGCCGAACGTTTCCTCCGAAGGAAGAAGGCCGAGAGGAACCTACCGACGGCTAATCCTCTGGACTCAAACTTCGCCTCTCGTGGTAAGGGCAAAACACCTGCAGCTACTGGTGGTGCTAATCAAGCGTCACAACAGCAATCCCGAAGGCAGCAAAAGACTTCGGGTCCGAGACTCCAAAGAGAGTATTCCTTCAAGGACGAAGACGTTCCAGCCATCTTCGAATCCCTCCTTGAAGGTAACAAGATCAAGCTACCACCTATCACAAATCAGGAGGAAGCTGACAACACTACGGACCCAAAGTACTGTGCATACCACAGGAGGGTCGTTCATCCCACCAAGGATTGCTTTGCTCTCAAGAATAGCATTCAGACCTTGGTTGAAGCCGGCGTCATAACGCTAAGGTAAGCCAATTGAGAACGGCAAAACTCCAAAGAGTATACGAGTATAAACTGTTTCTCAATCCTCCGACCGGTACAAGAGGTTAAACTGTTCCCTGATACTCCAATAGGTATATGAGTCTAAACTGTTTCCCCACTTTTGACGGGAAGTTCCTGGAGAATATTAAGCTAATATTCTTAAGGATAACCCGGTTAGTTAACTGATAATAATGTCCGAACCAGTTCCGCAGAGGAAACTGGGGGTGGACGATTTATGTAACGGGAAGTTCCCAAAACCACAGCAATGTAATGAATAAGAACTCCCATTCTCACCATGTCTATGCACTCAACACTCTCTCTGTTAGAGTCTGGACGTAAAGTACCCACTTGGTCAAACCTTCTTACAGTTAGGACCACAGTCAAAATCCCCTCTCGATTCCCCCAATGAACGAGAGGTCCACAAATTGAGCGATCAAACCTTCCTACAGTTAGGATTGTCTCAAAACACCCACTTGGTCAAACCTTCTTACAGTTAGGACCACAGTCAAAATCCCCTCTCGATTCCCCCAATGAACGAGAGGTCCACAAATTGAGCGATCAAACCTTCCTACAGTTAGGATTGTCTCAAAACACCCACTTGGTCAAACCTTCTTACAGTTAGGACCACAGTCAAAATCCCCTCTCGATTCCCCCAATGAACGAGAGGTCCACAAATTGAGCGATCAAACCTTCCTACAGTTAGGATTGTCTCAAAACACCCACTTGGTCAAACCTTCTTACAGTTAGGACCACAGTCAAAATCCCCTCTCGATTCCCCCAATGAACGAGAGGTCCACAAATTGAGCGATCAAACCTTCCTACAGTTAGGATTGTCTCAAAACACCCACTTGGTCAAACCTTCTTACAGTTAGGACCACAGTCAAAATCCCCTCTCGATTCCCCCAATGAACGAGAGGTCCACAAATTGAGCGATCAAACCTTCCTACAGTTAGGATTGTCTCAAAACACCCACTTGGTCAAACCTTCTTACAGTTAGGACCACAGTCAAAATCCCCTCTCGATTCCCCCAATGAACGAGAGGTCCACAAATTGAGCGATCAAACCTTCCTACAGTTAGGATTGTCTCAAAACACCCACTTGGTCAAACCTTCTTACAGTTAGGACCACAGTCAAAATCCCCTCTCGATTCCCCCAATGAACGAGAGGTCCACAAATTGAGCGATCAAACCTTCCTACAGTTAGGATTGTCTCAAAACACCCACTTGGTCAAACCTTCTTACAGTTAGGACCACAGTCAAAATCCCCTCTCGATTCCCCCAATGAACGAGAGGTCCACAAATTGAGCGATCAAACCTTCCTACAGTTAGGATTGTCTCAAAACACCCACTTGGTCAAACCTTCTTACAGTTAGGACCACAGTCAAAATCCCCTCTCGATTCCCCCAATGAACGAGAGGTCCACAAATTGAGCGATCAAACCTTCCTACAGTTAGGATTGTCTCAAAACACCCACTTGGTCAAACCTTCTTACAGTTAGGACCACAGTCAAAATCCCCTCTCGATTCCCCCAATGAACGAGAGGTCCACAAATTGAGCGATCAAACCTTCCTACAGTTAGGATTGTCTCAAAACACCCACTTGGTCAAACCTTCTTACAGTTAGGACCACAGTCAAAATCCCCTCTCGATTCCCCCAATGAACGAGAGGTCCACAAATTGAGCGATCAAACCTTCCTACAGTTAGGATTGTCTCAAAACACCCACTTGGTCAAACCTTCTTACAGTTAGGACCACAGTCAAAATCCCCTCTCGATTCCCCCAATGAACGAGAGGTCCACAAATTGAGCGATCAAACCTTCCTACAGTTAGGATTGTCTCAAAACACCCACTTGGTCAAACCTTCTTACAGTTAGGACCACAGTCAAAATCCCCTCTCGATTCCCCCAATGAACGAGAGGTCCACAAATTGAGCGATCAAACCTTCCTACAGTTAGGATTGTCTCAAAACACCCACTTGGTCAAACCTTCTTACAGTTAGGACCACAGTCAAAATCCCCTCTCGATTCCCCCAATGAACGAGAGGTCCACAAATTGAGCGATCAAACCTTCCTACAGTTAGGATTGTCTCAAAACACCCACTTGGTCAAACCTTCTTACAGTTAGGACCACAGTCAAAATCCCCTCTCGATTCCCCCAATGAACGAGAGGTCCACAAATTGAGCGATCAAACCTTCCTACAGTTAGGATTGTCTCAAAACACCCACTTGGTCAAACCTTCTTACAGTTAGGACCACAGTCAAAATCCCCTCTCGATTCCCCCAATGAACGAGAGGTCCACAAATTGAGCGATCAAACCTTCCTACAGTTAGGATTGTCTCAAAACACCCACTTGGTCAAACCTTCTTACAGTTAGGACCACAGTCAAAATCCCCTCTCGATTCCCCCAATGAACGAGAGGTCCACAAATTGAGCGATCAAACCTTCCTACAGTTAGGATTGTCTCAAAACACCCACTTGGTCAAACCTTCTTACAGTTAGGACCACAGTCAAAATCCCCTCTCGATTCCCCCAATGAACGAGAGGTCCACAAATTGAGCGATCAAACCTTCCTACAGTTAGGATTGTCTCAAAACACCCACTTGGTCAAACCTTCTTACAGTTAGGACCACAGTCAAAATCCCCTCTCGATTCCCCCAATGAACGAGAGGTCCACAAATTGAGCGATCAAACCTTCCTACAGTTAGGATTGTCTCAAAACACCCACTTGGTCAAACCTTCTTACAGTTAGGACCACAGTCAAAATCCCCTCTCGATTCCCCCAATGAACGAGAGGTCCACAAATTGAGCGATCAAACCTTCCTACAGTTAGGATTGTCTCAAAACACCCACTTGGTCAAACCTTCTTACAGTTAGGACCACAGTCAAAATCCCCTCTCGATTCCCCCAATGAACGAGAGGTCCACAAATTGAGCGATCAAACCTTCCTACAGTTAGGATTGTCTCAAAACACCCACTTGGTCAAACCTTCTTACAGTTAGGACCACAGTCAAAATCCCCTCTCGATTCCCCCAATGAACGAGAGGTCCACAAATTGAGCGATCAAACCTTCCTACAGTTAGGATTGTCTCAAAACACCCACTTGGTCAAACCTTCTTACAGTTAGGACCACAGTCAAAATCCCCTCTCGATTCCCCCAATGAACGAGAGGTCCACAAATTGAGCGATCAAACCTTCCTACAGTTAGGATTGTCTCAAAACACCCACTTGGTCAAACCTTCTTACAGTTAGGACCACAGTCAAAATCCCCTCTCGATTCCCCCAATGAACGAGAGGTCCACAAATTGAGCGATCAAACCTTCCTACAGTTAGGATTGTCTCAAAACACCCACTTGGTCAAACCTTCTTACCGCACATGCCCGAGCCCTTTTGCAGAAAGCGAAAGAAATGTAGAGGGAAGAGGCAGTTAAGAGATCGCCGAGATCCAGACAAGCTTGGGTGCCAAAAGCCAAATCAGCGCCTAAGGCAAAAGCAGGCGACGTTGCTCTCATCCGGATCTAAGCTTGGTCTTAGATCCCGAGACTTGAGCGATTGTTTCCTTGGTGAATCAATCCCTCCCGGCTATTATTTCCTTCGTGGAATAATACCCGTCGTACTGCGTAGATCCGACCGGATCTAGATCGCGCGGTGGTCCACGGCAAACAACCCCGGCGCAGGCAAAGAACCCACAAAGCGAGCGACCGCAAAACAGGAGCTCGTGATTCGTTCGACAAACAAGGAAACAAAGTTGTAATTTTTCATTTCTATTTATTTGATTTTCGTTGTAACCGGATCTTATAACAGCGTCGATGAGTTGTACTATCAGGCTAGGGGTATGAATAAATCTCGAAAGAGAAGTACCCGGGAAGCGGACTCTCACTGTCCGTGTACCAAATTTATCAGGGCAGTATTATCAGCATGTAGCTGCCCCAAGACCGCTTCACGGAGGGTCTCGATATTCGAAAGAGAAGTACCCGGGAAGCGGACTCTCACTGTCCGTGTACCAAATTTATCAGGGCAGTATTATCAGCATGTAGCTGCCCCAAGACCGCTTCACGGAGGGTTTCGATATTCGAGAGGATCTCCACTGAAGCATCAAAGTCCAAATCGAGGCGTTTCCACCAAAGAAGATCGGTTACTCGAAATGATAAATTCCCAGAATTTACCATCAACATGGTCAACAAGGGAAAATCTCCAATTGTTTCAAGTGGTTCCGACCCAAATTTCTCTCCAGGAAGCAGAGTCAATTCGGGAATAGCTCAGTGTTTGCGGAGAAAGTTGTTGTATTCATTGCTGTGTTCATTACAACTTAGATCGTTACAATGAAACAAAAAAAAGATATCGCCTTTTTATAAGGCTCTTACACAATGAAAACAAAAAAGGTTACAACTCTCTTCAAACAAACGCAAGTCTTTTGCCTGTGACGGGGACGTCAATATCCGTGGACCACCGGGCACTCAGATCTGCTCCGAAAAAATCGGACAGAGCTTCGTCGATCCGCGTGAGATCTAGAAGCTTGAAGCGTCTATCTCGGCTAAAACGAGATATCAGCTCTTCTTAGTGATTACCGGCGAAGGGTAATACTAAGGAAAAGAGGGAACGGGTGATGAAGGCTCTGATGTAGACCTCTCCTCTCCTTGTTGAAGCGCACGAACACTCTTCACTGCAGCAGGGCTTCGCCAAGGGTCTCCAAAAATCCTCCTCTAAAACAAAGAGGTAAGGGGTCTATTTATAGGCCTTAGGGGGCCTCTAGGGGGCCTAGACACCCCCTGGTGTCTCGGCCAGGCCGAGACACCCCTGGGGTGTCTAGGTTTTTCCTAGACACCCCTGGGGTGTTTCGACTTGCCGGGACTCCGTTTTGAGGTGTATGATTGTTTTCCCTGTAGATTCTTCGTCCTGACTCGGATTTGAGTGATTCCAGGTGCGTTGGATGCTTGACGAAGAGCTCGACCCGCTCTGGTGGTTGGATTGTCTGTAGAGTGATCGAGGCATGAAGGGCGGTGTCCTTTTTGTGAACACCGCCGGGTTCCCGATTGATCCGGGTCTCCGTTGTTCCGAAATCCTATCTGCTCACGTAGCTCGTCGATTCGCTTTAGTCGTTCATCGACGTCAATTGGACTCCTGTGGATTGGATGGTGATGTTCATCGTTACTCTTTAACACTGAACCGTTCGTGGAGACCTATAGGCAATTTTCGATGCCTACAGATAACCCCTCCAAAGTGTTCCGGACTCGTTTCTTTTATAGAAGAGGCTGGAATACTTTGGATGTGATTGGTCTGGCCTTCAGTCGGCGTAAGGACCTATAGTTAGCTTCAACTCTTGACTCCTTTGATTTTCGGTCTATCCGATGCTTTGACGAATAGCCGAAGTTTTTCCGGCACTGCGTTTATCGCTTGGCCGTCGTCGGAGTCTCGAGTTTGCAGCTGATGAATTGAGTTTGGCTCGTGTCGTTGAGTTGACTTTGAACTACCTCCGCCACATTGTGCTGGCTTAGGGTTTCAGACCAGCCGGTGTGTTGACTTTTGACCGCAAACGCGGTGACCTGCGTGACAACTAGTACGCCCGTCGATCCCGAGCGTTGACACCTTAGGGCTTAAAGATCGTCGAAAGCGTTGATTGGTGTGTGATTTGAATCCTCAGAACGTTGACTTTTTGTCGCAACGCGTTGACTGGCGTTGACCTAGGGTTACGCGTTGACCGGCGTTGACCCTTAGGGTTTTGAATCGTCAAAACATTGACTTGTGGTTGCAACGCGTTGACTGGCGTTGACCTAGGGTTACGCGTTGACCGGCGTTGACCCTTAAGGTTTCGGATTGTCGAACGTTGATTAGTGTGGATTTTGAACCCTCGAACGTTGACTTTTGTCACAACGCGTTGACTGGCGTTGACCTAGGGTTACGCGTTGACCGGCGTTGACCCTTAGGGTTTCGAATCGTCGAACGTTGATTGGTGTGGATTTTGAACCCTCGAACGTTGACTTTTGTCGCAACGCATTGACTGGCGTTGACCTAGGGTTACGCGTTGACCGACGTTGACCCTTAGGGTTTCGGATTGTCGAACGTTGATTGGTGTGGATTTTGAACCCTCGAACGTTGACTTTTGTCGCAACGCGTTGATTGGCGTTGACCTAGGGTTACGCGTTGACCGGCGTTGACCCTTAGGGTTTTGAATCGTCAAACGTTGACTTTGGTTGCAACGCGTTGACTGGCGTTGACCTAGGGTTACGCGTTGACCGAACGTTGACTTTTGTTGCAACGCGTTGACTGGCGTTGACCTAGGGTTACGCGTTGACCGGCGTTGACCCTTAGGGTTTCGAATCGTCAAACGTTGACTTTGGTCGCAACGCGTTGACTGGCATTGACCTAGGGCTACGCGTTGACCGGCGTTTACCCGAGGGTTTTGAATCGTTCGGCGTTGATAAATGTGGGACTCGTCGAAATATCCAACAACCGTCGGAAAATCAGCGAAATAGGAGTCCAAAAGGAGTTCGGGGGTAAAAATTAGGTTGAGACAACCCGGGGGGTGTCTCCACAACACCGAGACACCCTTGGGGTGTCTCGGTTTTGCCGAGACACCCTTGGGGTGTCTCGGTTTTGCCGAGACACCCCTTGGGGTGTCTTTGGCAAAGCCGTGGTCCCCCCTTGGTTTTGTCTTTTTCTTCATTTTGTTTCCCTCTCTTTGTTTTCTTTCTTGTTTGAATTTGTTTCCCCTTTTGTTTTCCCCCCTCTTTTCAAAAGAGAATTCATCTTCTTCCTCCTTCCACCCTTCCACCATTGTTTCTCTCTTTCAAGGGCTCCAAACCCACACAAAAAAATTTCGGATTTTGGGTGTTCTCCATTGGCCGAAAGCCTTCTCCTCCAACTAGGGTTTCTTCCTCCACCTTCAAGCTCAAGTCTTGGCCCTTGGAGTTGGGGTTTTCAAGCCTCTTGATTTGGGTAAGTTACTCCTCAAGCACTCTCCCTTTTTGATAAAGATTGAATCTTTATGTTGGTAGTAAACAATGGGTTGTGTGTATGGACCCAAATTTGGGTGTTTTGTGCAAAAGAGGCAATATGGCCGAATTTTTTGGGGGGGCTTTTATGCAAAAGTGGACTGAAATTTGAGGGTTTTTTATGTAAAGTGGACTGAAATTAGAGACTAAAATTTTACCCCCTTTGGCCGAAGTTTGAGAGGTGTTTTATGCAAAGAATCAATGTTTGTCTTGAGGGGCTTATTTGCAAAAGGCAACCCACAAATTGTAGAGGGGTTTATTTGCAAAATTGGTTAAATTCTACAAAAGAGCTCATTTGTAAAATTAACCAAAATTGTGGGGTATCGGGGGGTGCTATATGATCAGATATGATGACCACGACCCAACCCGGGCATGTCCTTGACCTGAATTTTGGCCTTGAACACGAAGGGTATTCTAGGTATTTCACCAAAATTCACCGCGAAAGGTGACAATCATTGTCTCGCATACACGAAATTTGTAGGTTTAACTAGACTTCAATTTTGAAATCCCATTTATGTATAGGATTTTAATTAAAGTTCTTAATTTCCCTTTTAAATTTCGTGTATTCATATTTTAGATTGTACCTGACTTGCTGCTTTTCGTTGCAGATTTCCAATGTCTCCGCGTCGATCTCGACCCCGTAGGAGTCGTTCTCATTCACAGCATAGTGAGGAAGAGGTTCCCACGACGTCTTCCTCCGCGGCCTCATTCTTCGGGGGTGAGAATTTATGCAAATTTTTCTTCTTGCATCCCTGATTGACCTCTTTGCGGGTCATGAAGGAAGAACCGACACCCTTCTTCGCGGGGGTTAAGGTTTCAGACTTGTCTTGCTTAGCCAATTCAAGTCTTCCGGTATATTAGGGCGATTTTGTGCTGTCCTACACCTTATAGTTCGGTGTATGTTACCACGTTATTCACGTGATGATGCATGTCGTTCTTCCAGTGTAGGACACTCAAAATCGTCTCTCCAATTATTCCGTGAATGAGCTTATCATTCTTCTTATGAATTTTCTGACTCCACCCTTGTGCTTTATTGCAGTGGAATTTCCCGCGGGTAGCCTTCCTCCTCACGCCAACACCGGTTGTAGTCGGGAGGTCTTCTCTTCAGCTTCTCTTAGGCAGGCTGTTAGCCCACTTCCTCGGTTCGATAGAAATCGCTCAGACGACAATTGCCGATTGATACGGGAAGGAGGGCGCCATTGCTTGCGCCAGCTTATCACAGATGCCTCCTTTACCGCCGATTCTACCTCCACTCAGGCTTTACAGAAGCCAAGCTTCTTGTTCGGGGATCATGTCGAGGATCCTGCTACACTGACCCTTGGCGAGGAGCACTGGCTGACTCGTGACGAGGGAGCTTGCTTGTACATCCCCTCGATTCCACGCCAATATTCTTTCAGTCATTTGAAGGGGCAGGCCATGGAAAGACAGATGTCTTGGCATCTTACTAAAGATGCTGAGCGGGTTCAATGTGGATATGCCACTCACCACAAGACCCCTGGCTCTAACGGGTATCACGACGTTCGTGGTCTTCGACCCGGGATTATGGGCCTTAACACTGTACCCCCAGGCGAGGTGTCGGCTGCTGCTCCCACCTGCTCGCGGGGAAAACTGTTGTCTTTTTCATTGAAATAATCGTCATCTTGGGTTACAAAAGATCCGGTCTTTGTTTACAATTAAGTCAAAGAAAAGATAAAGAAAATTACAACTTTGTCTTCCTTATTTGTCGTAACAATTCCGCGGAAGCTCCTGTTTTGCGGTTCGCTCCGCTTGTGTGGGTTCTTTGCCAACGCGGGGTTAATCCGTGGACCAGCGCGGGATCTAGATCCGGTCGGATCTACACGATTATACGGGTATTATTCCACGAAGGGAATAATAGCCGGGAGGGATTAGTCCACCAAGGGAATAATCGCTCGGATCTCGAGATCTAAGACCAAGCTTAGATCTGGAGTGTGATCTCGTGTAGATCTCAGATCTGTTCTTTCTTCCTCTCGAAATCCTGCCTTTTCTGACGTGGATGCTCGCCGAGGATCAGATCCGAATGTGCAAGTCTTCAAGTCTTCAAAGCTCCGAGTTCACTCTTCAATCCGGCAGAGTTTCGGCTCTTGAAAGTTCCACCATGAAAATGAACATCTCTAGGCCTATTTATAGGCTCTCAGGACAGTGCCCGCAAACAGAGAAACGTCGGCCACCTCTGGGTGG